>NC_087514.1:49247706-49572346 GCF_963921805.1 Phalacrocorax carbo
TGTGTCCACTGACTCTAAAGTTAGGGACAACTGTATGTAATAATAAAAGCAATAGAAAACATTCATCAAAACAGTACTGACAAAGTTAGGCCAAAAGTCTCAGTGTCAATTTTCAGAGTGGGTGTTTTGTTTTAAAAATGTTCATCTTACTGCTGTGATCCTTAAAGCTTCTGGGTACCAGTGTCAAGATTCTCATAGCTGATGTAAAAAAAAAGGTGTAACAAGGCAAACTTTCAGTACAAACAACCTCACATGAGACATCAGAAGTAAAGGAAGAGATCTGGTTTTTTTGTTTGTTTATTTGTTTAAAAGAAGTAATAGTACACCAACAGAATCTGATTCTCTTAGGAAGAGCAAAATATTTCTTGGCATGGTAATTTGGGGAAAGTAAGAAAAAAAAATTACCTAAGTTAATTCTGTGACAGAACAATCTACCTTGATTTTAAAAATCTTTTCTTGATTGGTCATAAGGATAAAGGTGAGCATGTTCCCAAAGTGCGCATCTGGGTTAAGTAGGAACTATCATGTACAAACTCTGTTAAATTTTATAGCAGTAATAGAAACTCATCTCAGGGCATCTTCTTTTTTTTTTTTTTCTTTTTCACAAAAGAAAATACTAATGGGGTTTTTTGGTGTTCTATTTTTTGTTTTGTTTGTTCGTATTTTTTTTATTTTTGGTTTGTTTACATTCAGCCAAGAAAATTCTGCTCTTTCTTCACAGGAAGATTAATTGTGTGAGAATAACTGCATTTATTTCATTTCAGTTTTGATTTTGTAGTTTTAAAAAAGGTGGGTTAAAAACAACAGCATCATGGAGCCCTTTTATGAGTTTCTATTCATAAGTAGTTGCATTCAGAAGATAACAAAAAGCCTCTTCTGTACTTTTTCACAGCAGACTCAAATCTCAAATAGACTACCATCTCAAGAGAAGAGTACTCTGTCTCCATGACACTTTGAAATATCCAGTTACCATAGTAGCCACAATTTTGAAAGATTGGTCATTCTAAACTGATTAGTAGGAGCAGAAGGAACCAATCCAGAAGACATTTAAATGCTTCAGTATCCTATTTTTCCAGATAATAGCAAGTTTTTACCAGATAGCAAGGGCTTTGTTTAATAGCTTTGTCAGTTACTGTTCCCTTTGTAGTATCATGTATGAAAAAAACTGAATTACATGATGAAAAAGATAAGCAATAAGTTCTCTTTGAGGATATTTATAGGTGCAGTTTTTAAAGCACATCATCACAGAAAACCAAAATAGTTCTTCTTTGTTTATCTGTTAAATTCTACACTAGCAAATATTTCAAAAAGTCTGTGTACATAATCTTTTACAGATAATTATTAGCAAACAGAGTGCATCTCTCAGACAGTCAGAGGCTATAGATATTTCCAAAGTTTTCTACCCTATTTGGAGCTGCTAATTCTCAGACCCAGTAAGAAGTAATTACTTAATTCATTACTAGCTACTTTATACTTTTTTACTTCAATCCCCATAGTAACATCTTGCAAAAGGACAAACTATTTGATGGAGAAGAATATGGGATATCCTTCAGAATGGTCTTCATTCTGATTCTGGTTATCACTTCAGAGAAGAGATAACTCTCAACAATTCCCTAGCAAAAAGAAAATAGGAACCTGCACACTTGGAGACAAAGGGCAATAAATAGGAATAGAAAAAAAAGATCCAATAAAATATACTGAATGATTGAAACTACTGGTGAAAGTAGTGAAGTAGTGTTCTACCATCCATATTTTAAGAAGCATGATGAAAGATTAAAGTTAGTGAAGAAAAGGCATTGATGGATAATATACTTGCTTAAAGAAAATATTTACAGTAAAAGCTATAGAAAGCATGATATGTTTAGATTATCAAAGACAAAGTAAAGAGAAGTCACAGAAGTTGTAAATTAGTATCTTCACAGATACTCCACCAACAATGATTATCTAAAGGAATTCAAGAGATGTCAGCTGGTAGAAGTTAAAGCCTGACAGATTCAAATTTTGTGGCAACATACATATTCCTGATAGAGAACACTGGTAATTGTTGCAGCATCTGCCAAGGGAAATATAAAATTCTTTATCTTTTGGTGGCTCCAAATCAACAGGGAGATAATGTTCGTGTAGTCTTTTGCCCCACAGAAGTTGTTGGGCTCATTTTGCATACCATCTGAAGAATAATATTTTAAAGGTGATACTAAAATTTTTCTTTCTGTTAAAAAATTCAAGATCTTGATTGTGGAATCCTATCTTATAAATGGGCTTGATCTTCAAAGTCTTACACAAATGCTTTATTTTACACATTTTGTAATTAATTGTTCTACTCAAAGTATATGCAGTGATTAAGAGCTGCTGAAAGAAGGTCCCCAGTAATATTGAAGTAAACTGATGAGCCATTTACTTTTCATAATTAAGTGACAGGATGAAGGTAAGGATGAAGTTTTTAGGCTAGCAATCTCTGGAAAGAGCTGGGGTTGCAACACAAATTTAGTTGTAAATATTTGTTGACCTAAATTGCTAAGAGTGAAATAGAGTCAAGATTTGGTTTCTGTCTGAGTTTTCAGATAAGAGTCCATCTCCAGGTGCCGCAGAATATCAAGTATATCTGACTCCATCTCAGTGACAAAACACAGGAAAAGTGAATGCCAACATACTTCCAGACCCCACCCTGCAAAAAAACTACAATTGTTGGGTTTTTTTATTTTTTAATCTGTCAAAATAGCTACCAAGTTAGAATAAACATTGGCTTTGCTACACAAGCAAAAATTTCACATAATTCTTAGTGTCTAACTACCCAGTAGAAATTTTATTTTACCTACACAGCCCTAGATAGTTTGTGTATAGAAGACAAGCAAATATTTAATTCCCACAGCAGTTGAGAGCAATAAAGGGTCATGAGTTACCAGGGACTGTTGGCTTAAGCATGATACAGATGGTAAAGAGCTTCCTCACTAGAAGCTGGGGTGCTGAGCTCTGCAAGTATCTCTTTAACTCCTGGTTGGATAGATTGTAGGGTACATTAGCAAAGACAACTTGTACTGGGAAGTGTAAATTTAATTTGACTCTGGTTTAAAGCAAAATAATTGCATATAAGCTCATAGTATTGTATGACCCATGCATAAATATTAAAGAGCTAGTTATGCAGAAAGTTCAATCTCTAGTTTAAAGCTTTTGAACTGTTGAACTGAAACTGGGCTTACTACATGCAGAACACTCCTGATTGAGCATGCACAGATGTCTCGGTATGCCTCTTACACAGGAGAAATAAAAAATGTGTGCTTTTTGCTGTAAACTATTCAAAACCTAATTGAAATATTACACAGGAAATAAAACAGCCTTTCTCATTTGCAATTGCTGGATATGAAAAGTAGAGATGAATGACCAGAAAATTACTTTAGTTGACCTCAAATTGTCAAATTCATAAGCACAACTGAACTAGAAAATCCTGCTCTGCAACCTAGGCACAGACTCTGAACTTCAGAGCACCTGGCAGGTGAGCTGCCAAAGGTCTGTCTGGCTTTTGGGATAAATGAAAGAAATCTATGGGCTTCCTCATCCTTTTGCTAATTGGCAGTAGTTCCTAAAAGAATGTTCTCTCGATCCGGAATTGCAGCAACACAGGAGCTCTTAAACCCACAAATCAACTCCTGACAAAAATTCCCACCATGACTGTTCTTGCTGGATAAGGCAAGTAGCCAAGTGAGTACTGGTGAACTTCGAGGGTTTCTTCATATTTTGGGAGCATCTAGTTGTCTGTTCAGGGAAGCAAATGTAGCACAAACATATATAGTAATAGTCAGGAGCTCAAATCTGTTCTTCACATTATAAGCATCTAACATGTTAATGTGCCTTGAAATTATAGTAAGCTCATAACCCTTTTTTCACATACTATGAATTATTTAAAAAACCCCAAACCACCATTATTCCAGAAGCTAAAATTCAATAGGTTTCAGTTTTTATTTATGAGGTGTTTTCAAACCTGATAATTTCACAAACATCAGCAAGTTTGACTGATAGTTACCTGAAAGAAAAGTGAGTGACTAGCAGTATAAACTGGATAGCAATTAGGGAGGACTGGCAGATGGCAACTGAGCACAGGACTGGCAGTGGAAAACCGCAAAGCAGACAGCAGTGCTTACAGCGATGACAGATTGCCTGACTGGAAAAAAGCTTGAATGCTCTTGTGTTGTTTTCCCCAGTGTTTTAATGGTGGACACGGAAGTTCAAATTTAGCTTTACATCCATCAGACCTTTTGGAGAAATAATCTAAATTGAACACATTACATACAGTATCTTCATATATGCTTTTCCGTCATCAAAATATTTTGACAGAATTTTGACAGCTCCTTTCCCTTATGACTCTGATGCTTAACAGAAGTCTGTAGTGACACAGGGAGTACAACACCACTGTAGGTACTTCTAAAAATAAGACGCCAATTACAATGCATAAAAGAAACTAATACATAAACAAAGAATTTTCTAACAAAATTTCATATCCCCTAAAAGTGTAATTCACTGATAAGAACTATATTTTTTTCACCAGCTGGCCTAATTTGACCATTTATTCCAGATAACCTTAAGTCAGACCTGGACTCCATTCAAGTTTTCCCAGTTCTTTGAGAAGTAAATTCATCCATAGTGTCTATGTATGGACTGAAGAAAGAGACTCTAAGGCTTCTCATAGTTAGGTCACCTTTGCCCACTTGACTTTATTAGCATCACAGTACTTTTCAACGTTTCTCACTGGAAAGGGAAAATGTTAATGATTCTTCTGTTTCTTTTAAGCTAAATCAATTCATGCTCTCTTTAATCTTATGCATTCTTGTTTGATGAAAGCCTCAAAAAGACCTTTGCTCTTTTCATAACCAAGTGAAAAATAGCAGCAGTTCAGGTAGTTCAATGGGTATTGGGCTAAGAAATCTGTTGGCCATCACATTTGATTTCTCAATATCAAAATTCAGGGGAAATCAAGTGGTCTTTAGCACTGATCTTAAAAAATATTTTTATGCCTCATCTACAGGTCCATTTTCACTCTCCAAAAACTATAATCTAATCTTGTTATTTTTTTAGATTTCTCATTTCTATTGAATAGCTAATTTACAAAACTTTCCTACAGATTTTCTTGGCTAAACAGTAGATACCTCAAGTCATGACTCCTCCTTGAGCATATTATGCTCTCTTCTTCCTATAATATATGATTTTACTTGTGATACTGGTAATTTTAGTATCATTGTGATGCTAAATATCCTTGAATTAGAATGCAAATGTCTCAGTTGTTTCTCTCTGACTTTCTTAAATAACTTGCCAGTAAGAAACAGATGTTCACTAATTATATCACCTTTGTAAATGTTACTATCATCAATATTACAGCTCTTTGCTGTCCATTCTGGTTTTTTATGCCACTTTAGCCTATGCTGTATCTTTTCTAAGTGGATATATCCTTCTCTATAAATTAAAATGTTAACACAAGAAAATAAATTAATATTTTTAAATTATTGATGGATAGCTACTGCAGTAATGAGTTTATAAATTATACTTATTGTTTATTAGCTGCATTTCTAATGGTTTTCATTTTGGCATATTTATATTTTTTAATTAAATCAAGCTAATTCAAATAAAATTTCTGTAAACATAAAGATTAGGAATTTGAAGTCTGGTTTCTGTTAATAGTTTATGATATTTGTTCATGGTTCACAATTTCTGTCATAAATCAACCGTGCAAAACTGTTTTAGAAGAAAACAAGGGAAAAGTTGTTCAAAGCTATCAGAAAGGAAAAGTTGGTATTATTTTTCTACTACTCTCCAGGATGGAAAAAACCAACCCTGAATTACCACAAAAATGTATTTTGCTAGGCCAAAATCTCCTATTCATAAAATTACTTTTTATGAGCAAGTTACAATTCTATGATGTAGAAGAACCAGAAAAGTATGAACTTTCAATTAGTTTGGTTCGAATTTTTATTCATATCTTATATTTAAACAGCAAGTTATATGAGCAAGGTACATTCCTGGCCTACTTGCATGTTTACATCTAAATGCATGCTAAGTGATTTTGTAAAGGCACACAAATTGATCTGTTATATCTATAAATTCTGTAGACATCTAGTATTTCATGTAGATGTGGTCTTTCATCTTCATTCTCTGTCTGTTAACAAATCCTATGTTTTAGAGAAAATCTTTAAAACATCCAGAAAATTTATGTTTGAAAGAAGAAATATATTTAAGTCAATGTTAACTCTGAGTCTGTAACATCTTTGACAACTGTCATCCCTGAAAAATAAATAGTTATGTTGCCAAATAATTTCTGTTTAGTGTAAATGCACAAAACATTGTGCATGTGGGAATCTCTATATCTCAGTTTTTCCTTGGATTTTCTCCCAGAATAAAGACATTACACACCTACATTGCTGTTGTAACCATATGCCTAAAATTAAATACTTCACCTTAATGAGAAACAGAAAAGTACAGGATGATTAAACGCAACCATAGTACCATTATAATCTAGTAATATAGATTGTATATATAGTACTATAGATTTTCACTCTGAATTTCCCTAAAATGCTCTTGATCATCTTTGTAACAAAAAAACATAAGGAAAAATTACAAAGGAAATGGATGGTAATAATTAGGTATGACCTATGATAAAAATGATAGTTACTGGAAACTGCTGCAGTATGGCCCATGTTGAGAAAGAAGGAGACATTATGTTTACCTTCAGAGTGTTGAGTAGAGAGGTAGCAAGGCCATCAAAAGCAGAAATATCAATTTGTTGACCATTTGACAAGAAAGGCATAGCCTTCCTCAGCCCCAGTTTGGGTTGTTTTAAGCCTTTCCTCCCCACACTCACTTTTATGTAGCTTCCAGGCAATTCAAGGTACAAATGAAACCATTCAATGTAACCTGTAGTGAAATTTCATATCAGATATGTAACAGACTGACTCCTCATCTATGTGAAGAAGGTAAAAACTGGTACATTTCAATTTTATTAGATGTCACATTGCACTTTGGGGTGCTTAGTGCTTTCCCTATCCTTCGTTTTTGCACTGTAGTATTAGTTTTGTTTGCACACTACTATAATTTTTCTTTTTGGCAGATAAACTGCCGACATTATTTTTAGTACTTGCTCTTTACTGCTTAATCACTTGCTGGACAAATGTTTGGCATTTGGGAAATAGACACAGGAGCCTAAAATCTTAATAAAGGTTTCAGATTAACAATATCACAATAACAATAGAATATTAACAAACACATTGTTAGAACGCACAAAAGTTGTGCTCCTATTGTGTGTTTCTCCTCCTACTGCAATTTTTTTCTCTTGTTTTCTCCTTCCAGGGTAGTGGCACATAATGTTTCCCTTTCCTCATTCTCCTACATTAATTTCAATTTCTTAAATTAAAGATGCAGCTGTGTGGTGTGACTCTGGCACTCAGAGGGTTTTATAAGGCCCTCTTCATTCAATTGCAGACTGGCAGGAGCTGATAGGGCAATATGGGGAAATGCTACAAAATTTTTGCCCTGCTCTGCCTTAAAAACTTCTGGTCAGGGACTTCTCACGCAGATAAACCTGGAGTTCATCTGATGCCTTTGTGTATTCTTGTGTGTTGTCTTTGAGTTCACCCAAAAGTACACACCAGCTTCACCCTACATTTCCTTACCCTGGTAGGATAAACCCTACACTGCCAGGTTCTCGTTCGTCTGGACAAATGTGCAAATAGACTTTATGATGTATCAAAACAGGACGCGCTATATTAGATATTTCCTCCTTTCTTATCTGTATACTTTGAGCCACAGTTGCTTTGAGTTTCTGTAACTTGTTTGATTAGGAAAAAAGTGTCATGCTTTTACCCTTTTCTAGAAGCTCAGAAAATCTTCTGGAAAGTCACTGGATTTATAGACATTTGTGGAGAATAACTGATGAGAGAGATAGAGTGGAGATGATGAAAGAAGTCTAAGTGATGCCTAAGAGTCAGAAGTTAAGCAGAATGTCACTGGAGTTCTCAAGAAGCATGGTAAAGGACCAAGTATTTTACCAAAAGGAGGATTCCTCTTGAAACACCTTGCACCATTTTGTGAAAGGATACTTATTTTTAAAATAAGGAACTGACCTTTTGCAGTTATTCCTTTTCTGGTCAGTGTGGGAATATCTTATCACTCAACCCATCCTTTCACACTTCTGAAGAAATAATAGCCTTGCAACGCATGTCTTCAGAGTAATAAGGTTTATTGCACAGTGGAGAGCAGCAAGTATTTATAAACAGAAAAACACTTCTTTTGGAATAGCTAATGCTATTTCCATCATCATTCTGCATTGAACATGATCCCCACATTTAATTATTATTCCTTTTTCATACTGGCCACCTTCATGTAAGAGTAGCACAGCTTTCACTACTGGGAAATCACTGAATTTCCAGAGGAAACATGCTGGGTTCTTAACTCTGTAAATATGCATAAATTTTCCACACAAAGTTTACTCAGGTCATAAAAGAAAATGAGTAAACCAGGTGTTACTGGCTTCCAGAGTCACTACATGGTTATACACAAAATAAAACCCTTTGCTTTTTTTTAATGTGATCTCGGATGTCTCAATTGAATCTGGATTTTTACAGTATTTAACTATTTGTCAAACCTTTCAAATTCACTGTCAGTCTAATCTCTGTAACTATGTTCAGAGGTAAAATTATAATTAGTATACAATCATACTTAATAGTTTTTAAAGGTGCCACTAAAAATAAACAGTATAACAGCTTTGCCCATTAAAAGGTATAACTACATTACAAACAGAAGCATAGAAAAGCTCATAATTTTTCTCATTTATATTTCCAGCAAAATTTTCAAGCTGGTACAATGTAATATGCTTTTCAGCAATGATTCATGTCACTGAGACTTCTTTACAAATAGGGAATGCAGAAACATTTAGAAGTATTTATTTTCTTATCAAATCTTCTACCACTATCTGACTTAGGGTAGCTGACCACACATTTTCTCTCAGTGTGCCAAAACTGTGAAGCAGAGCACATTAAGATTAAGCTGCAAATATGTTTGTTCTTAGTGTAACAGAGCCAGCAGAAACTGCATTGTCTGATTTATAAAGAGAAAATAAACAAATGAAATGATACAGATTACCTAAGCAACAGCTGAAGTCTATAACTACTTTGAAAGTATAAATAGGAAAAAAAAAATATATATACACACCAGTGATTTCGGGAGAAGAAACAGCAGATTGGAGGGAACTCAGAAAAGAGGGAGTTATTAGGAGAAGCTTACTTGCCTGCAGAGCTATTAGTTTCCACCACAGTGGTGGTCAAAATCTGCTTGTCTGAATCATTTTAAACTAGTTTACAAAAGTCACTATAAAATGCACAGACACACTATCAGGAAGACTGACTGACCACATAATAAAACTTTTCTATCTCTACCTTTTCATTTCTAAGAATATCATAGTAAACTGGAATTGCACTTGAAAATTTAAGAAATACTGCTTATAAGGAAAATATCAGACTGATGCCTCATATACAAATTTTAAGGCATCAGTATGTAACATTAGAATACAATAAAAAATGTAGGTTCCTTTCATTTATGAGATTAATTTTGTGCTTGCATAAAGCATACAGGGGGATTTACTAATTCTAAGTTTTCCACTAGAATTAGAAACTTTCCAAATAATAACAGTCTAAAATTCTCATATCAGTACCTGAGGAATTTTGCAGTTCCCTCAACACTCAAGTCAGAAATAGAGTAAAATATTGAAATAGTATTAGGAAGCAGCAGACAGTCTAAGTTTTCCAGCCTTTTGTGTGTCAGTTCTGGGCAGCACCACAGGCTCTCCTCTGGATTTAGTGGTGAGTCTGCTTACAGCAGTGCCATTTTATAGCACATTGGTGGCAGATTGCATGCAAGACATGGACTTGCCTACAGGCTGTACTTGGAGCCCTGAATGGACCCCTCTGGTGAAAGGAGAAGGTTGGTGGTGTTGTGCAGTGATCAGGAATGCTGGATCATGGAACACTCCCAAGGAAATCAGAGGCTCTGAGCTGGTAACTGAGGGAACATACACAAAAGCTCTCCAGGGCACAGAATGTGGATCAATGCAGAAACCAACAAGAGAGTGAGTGGTGACAAAACTAACACTCACTCAAACCTGAGGAACCCTCCAGACATTCTTAAACTGTGATACAAGTATCACTTGTGGCATATGAACTATGGTAGAATTTAAAGGCTGAAGTAAGAAGCTATATGGGTAAAAAATTGTAAAGATATTACTCAGTTGCTTGTAAATTGTGATGCAGTAGCTATTACAGCTGAAGAGCTGCTTGGAAAGCTGGAGGCCTTGTGAAATATTTGTGGAGGCAGAGGATGAATTCTCATCTGTTATGTACTGGCACCAGAGGAACCCACTGTGTAGACTTCAGAAATGGGATTTGTATAGATTTCATTTTATCTCAAGGTTTAATAATTCTATGCTAAGAGATAAGAGTTACTATTGATGGGATAAGGGCATGCATGACATTTTATTTTTTCAGGCTTTGTACAAAGATTTATGTTGAGAAACCAGAGGCACAGTGAAGACTTTGGATAGGACCTATATCATTCAATGAGACAACAAAATACTGTTTCTGTTGTGTTTTCTTGGCATACAGTTTTGTTGCACATATATTTTTATGCCTTAAAATATATATCCAAGGAATAAAAAGTAACACTTTTTTTGCTACTTCTGATAAATATTCAATTTGCATCCCAAGTATGAACATCTGCTTCAAAAATATTTTTGGATGTAATTTTCATTTTAAGAAGCCAATGTTTAAGAGTTTCTTAATATCTGTATTTTGCTCTTCCTTCAACATTTTTTCTCTTTAGAGGGAATGTTTCAGTACTAGAAAATGACAAGAAAAAGTATGGATACAAATTAAGAATACGATCTGCCATTCCATATTTACATAAGAGAAGCACTTCCCAGAAGCCTAAAATCTAGAAAATGCATTGAGGTTTCTCCTCCACATCAACTGGAGGTGAGTACATAAATACCTTGTGGTGTGAAAAGCAAACTGTGATGTTTAAAATGATTTTACTGTTGATCACACATTATATCAACACTACATTCAAGACATGCTTCTGAACAACTCACAGATGATGAGGACACTTTCAACATGAATGACAATCCAAAACTCACCATACAAAACTTTAGCATGTCAGTTGTACAATTACTGTCGGTAAAGTACATACTTACATGACAATCCTTAAAGATATTTACCAAAACTCCTTAAATTTTGCAAAATGGACAAGTAAAAGCTGGAGCAAATCCTTTACATGCTTCCAAGTTTTGGAATGTCATATTCCAAACCAGAGAGAAACTGACCCTGTATTTAGTTAATAAGGTAAATAGGAATGTTTTAGGACAGTTTAGCACTGTTTTGTATGCTTTCCATTCTTTCTATGCAGTGGGAAAAGTGGTACGTCATATTTTTAATCTAGGTTCCAAGAATATTTAGGTACTACACCATGGAAGCACCCCTGGGGAAGGAGCTTGGTCTGAGAACACTGTTTTGAGGTATGTGAAGGGAGAAATAAGATAAGGAGTGGCTGTACTGACTGACTGGAGAAGACAGTTTCACTTTCAATAGGGAGTGGAAGATTCCCCATCACTTCACATTTACAGATCAAAATGTACTTCCTTTTCCAACTACATGTTTTTCTTGTGGCAAAGTTCTATGGTCTATTCTTCAAGTTTTATTATTTTAAATTGTGGAGTGGTTTTCTGTTGTTTTTGTTTGGGTTTGTGGTTTTTTTGTTTGTTTTGTTGTTTGGGTTTTTTTAAGAAATCACAGTTAATAACAGATAATAATAGAGAAAAGCATACTTTCAGCTCAGAAGCATGGTGAGTAGCTATGGGAATGCTGTATAACCTATTAAAGGTATTTTTTATAGAAAATTATACCTACTTAGCTCAGCTAGGCAATGTAGATATAAGGAGTTACAGAATATAAGAAGTTAAGAAGCATCGAGGAGTTGATACAAAGTCAACTAAGATAAACAGGATACTTTTGAATCGTTCATTGTGCTAGGTACTGGCACAAAAACTTGTATAAGGCCAGCCTACATAGATGGATGCATGCACTCAGAGTTGAAGGAAGTAGATGAAAATGACTGAGGTGGGTTGTTATGCGTCTTTCTCACCATCCATGCAAGGCTCCACAGAGACAATAATAACAATGGCACCCAGATCAAAAGACAAGAGAAGTGAGGTCACCATTTGGGTGCAGCCAGCCTTGACCAGTGTGCCTTGTGGATAAATGCATATGTAACAACTCTTAGTCAATTGTGTCAGTGTCTTACCTGGCCTTTGGTGGAATAGAAAAAGGTATTCCAGCCAGAAAAAAATATGTTCTTCCATCTTTCTATCTGGCCATGTATTTCTAGCCAGTGTCAGGGACGTCATGAAGTAACAAGGAGGGGAGTTCTGGTATACCATGACATCCAATATCAATATCCAGATCACTAAAGTGTGCTGTAACCCTGGCACAACCAGAAAAGCTCCTTGTAGTGTACTATCTGATATGGCAAAAAGAGCGTGACAAAATCAAAAGCAATGGAACTACAAGTTACTGCTTCGTAACTGTGAAGTCCCTGCTGATGGCTGCGTGCCTACATCTGTCAGGCTGCCCCACTCAGCAACAGAAAAGATTTCAGTTTAACTACTTTTATGCTTCTAGCTTACATACTGTCACACTTTTTAATTACTTACTACAGCCAGAAGTTGATACTTTAGCCATGGATCTCACACTTTTTGAGTGCTTTGTAGAGAAATATTCAATTTTATTCTGACATTACTTATTGCTCCCCCCCCAAAAATGGTCACCATTAGTGTGGAAACCCTGATCTGATAGAACTATTGCAACCATGTAGCCCTGTAATACAGTATTGTCATTGCTGGCTGCGAGCTATAGCTTTGTGCTAAATTTGCAAGGCTTCAGGACTGAGGCTATTCAGGCTTGCCCTACCTGAACTCCTAAGCTGCTTGCAACTTTGTTTTACTCAGCTCAGTTGCGACAGCAGTTTCTCTGATTGACCTATGGTTAATTTGTTTTCCTTTTGTTTATCTTTGAGTGGTACAGGCAATGTTTTATGTTGATTGCACTAAAAGCAGTTATTCTATGTAGAATGAGATATTTATGACTCTGACATAATGATGCATTCTGGAGAAATATAGGGCTGGCACTAGAGAAGAGGAGACAGCAGGATGCAGGGTAGCGGAGGGCAGACATTGGATGGGACACAAGCTTGGCACTAGACACCCCACACCTATGAACATGGTTAATCAAAGAAATGCAGACCTGGTGCTGGGCACAGCTAGGTTTAGGGGTAACAGAGAAAGCAAAGAAATAGTATCTTCCACACTTAAAAGGCACTGTATATATCAAATTCAGATTTAGTGTGGAGCTGCAGATCAATGAAGAATGAACAAAAGTGTAAAAGCATATTAGCAAAGGTCTAAACATGACCCCAAGTGGATCCTAGAGGGAGGGAGAAGATGCCATCAACATGAACATCATGTTCCTCCTGGTGAAGGACTCCGGTTGCTCATGGTAACGCCCCCTCCCTGACCTCCACCACAAAAGTGAAACCACCAACTATACAGTGCAGAGAAGCAGGGAGAGAGTAGGCATAAAACCAGGAAAAGGGGAAGAAACTAAGAAACACGTAAGCTGTATCGTTATTTCCTTTTCTGTAGCAATTAAATCTGCACTAATAATGATTACGCTCTTCAGATTTCAGTTGTGCTAACAGTAAATTCTTGACTTTACTTGTCTATAAGGTATGCTTCTACTTTGTCTATAAGATTTTGAACATAATACTCTATTGCCTCAGGTTCATTCAAATGAGCCACTGATCATGGGCCTTAATCATGTTGTGCAGGAGTAAAGAAAGCAGTCGTTCCAAATTACTTTCTTGTATGACTCTGCAATCTGTTGCGTATTATGATATAGTCTAGTTTTGGGAAGCAGCTTGTCGATGCAGATACTTTTTCTCCCAGAGATGCTGTGCATCCACAGGATGACAAAACACTCTGACAAGTTTGGAAGAGGAATGAAAGAAACACCAAGGGAGATCAACAAGGAGGTTAGGCTATTTTTACTCAGGATTTCTGGAGAATTAGAACTTAAGGGATAGAGGAAACAAACAGATGTTGGGAGAATAGAAGTGGTTTTGGCAAAGATACTGTGGAGGTTTGAAAGCAAAAGCTTTTAGTGTAAAGTAGGGCAAAGCTTTCAGCCAACCAGGAGAACTTCTAGGAAGATAAGAAGATAAGCCATGTATGGAGTGGTGAACTCACTGTCTAGGGCTTTGGCTTCTGGTGGTTCATACTTTTTAATTACTTGCACATCCCCATCAAAACTTTTATCTGTGTCAGTTAGCATTCTCACAAATGAGCAGGTATTGTTCCGGGAACAGCAAAGGAAAAACACTGTTCCCAGGAGGTAGAATGAATGATGCCACTCTGTTTGGAGGAAGGTGGGGAGGGAAAAGAGGGGTTGAGGCATGTGATGGCAGGCTGTGACATGTCCCCCCCAGACAGAGAAGCAGCTTAGACTTAGGTCCTTTTTGTGCACTAGTGTAGATGCAGCTTGACATGCCAGCTGAGACTCCTGAGGGGGAAAGAAAAAGATTTTGGTTTGCATTGTGCTCCTAAGAAGGATGGATGCTATAATGGGATGCACGGAATAACTGACTATTTAAACAGGTACCTGGGAAGACTTGTATACAGCTGTGGCTTGCAGAATGTTAAATTTGTCAAAGGTCACACAATTCTAGTTCACACAGAACTAGGAGCAGATACTGTTTGTTCCATGATGCAAAATTTGTTTTAGGTGTCCAGAGGAAGTCAGCGTTATCGTAGATGGCCTTTTTCAAGGAGAATAGATCACATCATACAAGCACAATTGAATTTGCAGCTGTGTAACTTGGAACTGTATGTACCAAAACCCTGATTTTCATTTCTTCTGTGAGTGATTTTCACAGAGCATAATATTCATGTACTCTGAAAACGACAATGCAGCTTCAAAAGAATTAGATGTCAGTTTGATATACTGCAGCAAGAACACTGAAAATCTGTCAGGACTTTTCTAATATGAGTGATCATTTGTTATAGCAGCTGATGAAGTGCAAAAAAATACTTAAACAACTACTATTACTTTTTCAAAAATGATAACTTGGAAAAAAAAATAAAACCCAATGTTGAGTCTATAAATCAAGCCTCATGATTTGTTTAGACTTTATTTTTTATTAGAATCTGTATTGCTTAGGCAGTGCCCATTTTATTTTGTCACAGCCTTTTTAAATAAATAAAATTAATAATAAATATTATTAATAAAATTAATAAAATTAATCTGTTAGAATATTTATTTGCAAAACAATATTAACATATCATCTTAAGAGTAAACAGACAATATAAAAAGTCCTGAAGGATGTATGTCAAGTTATGAGCGGCGATGGTGATTTTATCTCACTAATATCACTAATGATGTCATCACATTAATCTTGTTTTTTAGGTAATGGAATGAAAGCTACAGTCTTATACAGCAGGTCTTGTACAGCAGGTGAAGAGGCAGGGAGTTTTGTTTTGAAGGGTAGTTACATGTGTTGGAGTTCCAGGTTGGGAGGAATTCTGTAGGTTTTCATCCTACAGAAAATGTTTTTCACCTACTTTCTTTTTTTAAATCTAGATAAAAAATTCAGGCTGAAAAAAACATTAAAAACATTTTTTTGGTACAGTTATGTTTGTATTTGCTTTGGAGTTCAAAATGCTTCAAATATCAAAACAAGGAACTGTATGGAATTTTTAATTTTTCCATTCTCACCTTGAGATACAGTTCTTATTGCACAATTAGAGATTTGAGAATATTAGGCATACAGCCATTGGCTAAAGCTGAGAGGGAATCCTCCATGGAACCAAAATACACTTTTGAACAAAAGAAAAAGGTCTTGTGGAAAAGGCTGATTTTAACTTACCGTTGAGATTTCATTTATTTCTCAATTAAAAAACCCTCCAAAACCTTCTGCCTTGACAACACCTGCTTTTTAGTTGCAACCTAGTATGTTATTTTTTATAACAAAAGAGCAAACAAGATCTACTCCAGGCATATCTACAAGGAGACTGGTCTATTAAATGGACTGGAATAGTGAATATAGTAGACATACAGAAATGCACAACGTCATGTGTGTCAGTCTCACCATGCAAAGTTTTGAACAGAGCTTAAAAATAATTGACCACCACAGAAGAGCTCTGCTGCTTGTTTAATTCTCCCGCACAACCAAGGTAGTGATAAAATGAAAGGTCCTGGACGAAACTGTTCTCCACAAAACCAACCCTCTAAACGTCAGACAGGGCAGGCATGTTCGAAGTCAAGAGTGGTAGAAAGCATTGGGAAAGGCAGACTATTAGGGGTGATTTGACATGAAAGTTTAAGTACAAGCTCTGAAAGTCCAGCGTTACATGTTCAGTGGTCTGGAGGTCTTAGCACATTGGGGAGCTATAACACACTGACCCTACTGTTTTGCTACTGGTTACAGAGCTATTTCTGCCTCCCTCAGAGTGGTGATGTTTTCCTGGAGCTCCATGGCACTGGGGTGAGGAGTGTGTAGGCTTCTTGAGACCACTGTCATCTTAAATAATTTAGAGCAAATGCAAGCTCTAGGGTCAGGTTTAGTATAAGCAAATTACAAATGGTATTTTTTGTGTTCATGTAATTGTGATAATATTCACCCCAGAGCAAATACATTTACTGTAAAATAGGTTTCATATTGGGCTCCTTGTTCGTATTCTTTCCTCTTATTTATTCTGCTTTTCTTCAAAATATTGTAAAAATACGGTTTCATTTTTATGAACAACATTGCCCTCAGAAAAAAATATTTTGGTGTAATAGTACATAAAAAGATTTTCAGATATAGACATAGATTTTCAATTTAGTTTTGCTTATCATTGTGTAATATACAATATAACATAACTTAATATAATTTACTACAATATAATATGATACAGTACAATACAATATCCATCATCCTTTTAGTGGTACTGACTACAAAAAGATTTTGCACATCAGAGTGTACAAAAAGATTTTTTTGACATCTGAGGCATAATTTCATATTAGTGTATAAAATTCCTCTTTTATTAATTTAATTCTCTGCAATTTAATGAGATAATGTAATATTTCCTAATTTGAAACCCAAAGTTTAATTTCTATTTGTGAAATTGGAAATCAAGTGTTGGTGAAGACATACTTCATAGAATTCATGTGAGATTTCCAGACACTGGAATGAGCTTCTCTTTTGTACTAGCAATTGAAACAGCTGCATGTATAATTATATTGGTCTAAATTTTAGTACATCTAATGGCCACATTGTCATTTCAGAAATTTTATTCTATGCAAACACGATTACCAATTCTATTTAGTAACTGAAGGGAAGATCACTGTAAATCAACAGCATAGGAATAAAAAAATAAAGTCAAAATTAATCACTATAAAATGAGTCTAAATACATTCATAGGATACTGATCTGAAACCACAACTAAAGCGAATTAATTTCAGATTCCCATTCTTATTGAAACTACCAGATTAATTTGTTGAGTGCATAACAAATACTAATAATATCAACAATGCTTTCACCTCTTAGAAAGCCTTTGTATGAAGGAAGAACACCCTGCAACAGAGATTAGTTACACTGTGCTTCCAGTCTGGGAGCCTTGTCTCAAAATTTAAGCCATTTAATTATGCATATCCATACATTACGTACGTCATTCCCATATTTTGAAGTGGATGACACCCTTCAAAAATCTGACTTCCCCTTACATATATATACACAAGATTCAACCACAATACCAAAGCATTCTTGTTATCACCTTTCCTTATATGAGCTTTGTAAAGTATTCTGAGTATTTCATAGAACAGCTTAATGCTTGATATATATCAGTACATAAATATGGTACTTTATAAAATGTTAAAGATAATTTAAATCCGTAAATGGCAATTATTAGGTTCAACTTTTGTCCCGTGTACTATTTCATTGTTGTTGAAGTTAACATTTTATAAGAAGTATGAAGGAGAAATGAAATTCAGGTAGAGTTCTTTACAATTAAGTGCTCTATTTTGCTGAGCAGACATAATGGAAATTAATATATTTTAAAAACATATGAAGAGAACAGTTCAAATGATCTGTATCAATGATGGCCAGAAAAACAAGACAGACTTCTCAGTCTTTGCAATCAAATCCAATGACAGTCCAGAGGACAAAAAATAAGAAATGCCATTGAAATAATAGGAGCAATATCTCAAATGAAAAGTCAGACATCCCAGGCATGAGTGTAGTTAATTATTCTTTTGTTCTTTAGGAACAAAAGACTACTGTGCTGGCAGATCATGCAGTTTGTTTAATGCACTTTACGTATGGAAGCTGGAAATATAGATTCAAGTCTGACATTTGTAATCTTGATCAATGTGACAAAAATACAAAAAAAGTTAAATATTGATTCGTTAGGAATAGCACAACTTTTTTTTGTTTCATTTGGACTACAATATTTAAAATTGAAGTAAGATTTTTAAAAATATTTTATTACAAATATTTTTTTTTCTGGTCATCATTTTTTCAAAGCTTTCCTTAACCCAAGGTGGTTCATATGGGTTCTCAGGTGTTCATTTCTCACTGAAGTACGAATTTTATCAAATTTTTATGTATATATCACTAAAATTCAGAAAGTTGGATTAATTAATTTATTATTAGAGGACACATTCTACTTCCTTTCTTCACCTTGACTTGTTCCACCATTGTCCGGCAAAAGTTTCTTGTAGAACTAGCCGAGAAAACGTTGGTCCCAAATGTTCTTTGTTATAGAAACCCATAATTTGTATATAAGATTTATACCATCATTCAGCTGTAAAACCCAAAGATGCATGTTTTAATTCTCAAACTAACTAAAAAGAGGTTGACTTTAATGGCAGTTGTGCAGCTTAATCCCCTAATCAGCTCTGGAAATCTGAATCCAAAAGTCGTGCTGACAAAATAAATTAAGCAACAACCTACTCACCCTTTTCATTTCTTAAATCCCAGAGAAAACCTTGAGAAAAGAAAAATGAAAATAACGGGTGATCTTACACCTGACGCTTAATAAAGCAGAGGCCAGACCGAGCAGCATGCTGCTCGGCGCTGCAGCATGTTACTTCCCTGGAGCACAACAGCAGCAAACCCAAGTTACCAGACTGGAGTGACAGAAAGTAACTGGGGTCTAGTGGGGGGGCCTTGCCCTTGTTCCCCTACAGACTTACACTGCAAGGGGAAATCAGACATACACAGTCATACACAGTTGGGCTTTTTAAAGGAAATATAAGCCTTCAAAGTCTAACATCTGCCACATGTGATCTCAGCTACCACTATCAATCTGTCCTTAGCTTTGTTAGACTGTTTGTGTATGAAGTAAGCTTTTAAAGCATCACAGACCTAAGCAGAATAGGAAGAGATGTCAACATGCACTAAATTATACCACAGGCTTGGCTCACCAAAATTATACCACATGTTACCTAGAACTGTTAAGTGTGTTAGTTCAGTTTTGTCAGAAACTTCTTATATGTCATTTGAAACCACTTCCTATTTTGCATATCAGTAAAGTTAGAATCACAGATTATTTCCAGTTATTGGCCAATATATCTTAGCTATGTTAATTATCTACTACTAGTAACATTGTCACCTAAGTTGTGTGTGTGTACATTAAGCATCTGATGTTATTACATGTGATACAATCAAATAGTAGCTGCAGTCAGGCTGCAGAGGAACATTTTAAAGCCATTTCCCTTCATCAAACTTAGAGTACACATTTTTGTTTTCCTACATTTTAAATTTGGCATTCCTATTTCATATAATCCTCCAGACACAGATGTGGATTCTGTGAAGAGTTCTCAGTCCCAAGAGTTTCTTTTTTCCAAGATTGCTAGGGTAGTGTGACTCTAATTCTGACATCACAGCAAACCTTTCTGGCAGAGTCAAGAAAGTTGCTGAGGCAACATCTCTTCCTTGCAGTTAGGGCGTCTAATGCAACTTATTTAATTCTGGAAACCCTTTGGAATAACATACATTGATTGTATTTGTTTGTCTGAAACACAGTATAATAAAAATGTAGGTAGTGCTGCTAGAGTTAACTTTTAAGTAATTTGTAATAAAATTATAAATTATAGACCTGTGCTGGTCCATTCATTCAGTGGATTTATGTGTAGTCTTAGCAAAGCAAGTTTCTTAACATCATGCTATGCTCTGAATATTCATTCATTTATTCATTCAATTCTGAATATCATATCCTAAGAAAAAAAACCTAGTACTGAACCTGTTTTGTACATATTATATAAGTATGCAACAGTCAAATAAAACCTGATGTGTAACAAAATTATTTATCACCTAAGTTACAGATCACTGGAATTTATTACTGAAATGTGCACAAGAACCATAATGGTTTCTTAATTTCTTTAACATGTCCTGTAAGTTAAAGAGATAATGAAGGAAAGATATATCAGTGAGATACAGGAGAAACATTTCAACAAGGTACAGATAAATAATAGAGGTCACAGTACAGTTTACTGGGTGGCTATGCTCTGTAATGAGCCTTTCTTAAGCAGATTTTTTTATTTTTAGTCTTTACAAAATATATTCATCAAAACCCATCAGTCTCAGTGACTTCACCTCTTCCAGTGAAAAATTCAAAATCATTGTCTTCACCTTTGAAATACTGCATAGCTATTCTGTGCTACTTTCATCTTTTCCCTAATTCATTTTCTGTTGTTGTATTTTTTTCATTAACATTATTTTATACTTTGGCTAGGTATTCTTTTACTCTTATTTGTAACTGTTTCTTAATAAGTCAAAAAATGTCTTACAGGCCGACCTCCTGTGTATCACAGAAAACTACTATCAAGCAGCTACCTCTATGTTATACCCAATCAGTTGTCCTTAACATATGACTATCCTCCCAATTCTTATTCAAAGGTCTCTTCAACACCATCTTATTCCATTGTGTAGTTCTCAGTCCCAGCCTAACTCCATTAAAACTATGTATGTTTGAGGCAGGAAGGGATGTTCAGGTAAAAAATAGGACTGCATCTTTTTATTTGCATTGGTGAACACCAGCAATTATGAGATGCTGAATTAGTGAGCACCTTCCCACTGTCCTTTATCAAATATTTTATAGTTTGAACACATACCTTGACTAAGGTGTCTTATTTTCAATATCACAAATTAAAAGCATATGAACCGGACAAATTTTCAATTATTTTCCATACCAATCAATTCTCTGGGATCTGAATGAAAAATCATACAGCATGAGACTTAAAAGACTGATAACTTCACTTTCTGAAGGTGCCTAGAAAGTAGTATTTAAAAAAAATATAGTGCCAAGCTGAACCTAAAAGAGATAATCTGTTTGCAAATCTGGCGTTTGGAACATATACGGAAATCCATTCTTGATGTAAACAAAGTTAAGAGGTTTGTTTTGTTTGGTGTTGGTCATGTGACCCCCCCCACCACCCTGGGGATTTTTTTTTAATTAACCTCTTCTTTTAAAAAAATTTTTCTTGAAGAATTTAGTCAATAGAAGAGCAAATCCATTTAGACCCCTACAGCCTCATAGACTCTCTCAAACACAGCTGTAACTGTAGTCTGATAAAGATAAATTACCCATTTTTCCTCATACTTCAGGCTACTTATTGTGTGTGCATTAGGCAATTCATAGGGATACCTATTAACTCTGTGGCACCACAACCTTCAACACAGGTTCGGCTGAGTTAGACACAAAGGAGTAACTGATTTTACTCATATTTCTTGACTTGAATTCTATTTCCTGACTGGATGGTACTTAACACACTATTATCCCAGATGCTGAAGATTAAAGTACACAAAGCCCTTGACGCAAGATGAAAAATACCATTCCATCAGCTATCAAAACATAACTGCTCAAAAATCTTTTATCAGAGAATTATCTGTAGAATCAGAAAGTGTTAAGAAAGGAAACAACATAAATTTGAAGATGAATAGTTCAATAGTTCCCATCAGTCAAAATAATTTATTTTCTTATCACAGGAGGAATAAGGACATCCTCACATATAAGATATTTGAGGGTCAGAATACAGGGACTTTATTTTTCTGGTCTCTTCCTTTTACACAGGTCAGTGGAAAGCCTAATGAAGAGTTTATCAGGAGGATAATAATGTGAGAGGAGAATCAGTTATCGGGGTGGATACAGATAACACCTCCTGCGGTTTCCTCAGTATCAAGTACATTTATTGTACACATTCAGGTGTGTCAAGTATGCCTTCCTAATTAACATCCTAAAGATTTCATAAAGTTCCTAAACATTTATTACTATCCAAAATATGATAAAGTTTATGGGAACGTTCCATGGTTTTCCTACTCTAGCTGCAAAAAAGATTTTTGTTAGGTAGAGAAAAAACATATACTCTGTAGCTCTCACCACAAAAATGTCACCAACAGTGACAGTAATATTCAAACATGTCATAGCAAAATAAACAGACAACTCTACACACCCAAGAAAAGAAAAAAAATCTGACTTGAAAGGGGAAATGACAATGACTGACGACTGCAAACGAGCATTTTACAAAAAAAAATCAATATAAAATAGTCCATGTCACCAGTCTTATTCATTCTTGTTACTTTGGGTGACCTAGCTTCCCTTCTTGCCAGGAGTAACCAGACCTGTAGAGAAAACATGGTGCTTGACAGTCTCTTAGGAGAACGCTCACCCTCACAGTAACCTACTTATCCCTCCTGCATATGCCCAGGTATTGTACTTCCCCACTGCCTACTAACTCATCACTGAACTAGCTGTTCTTCACTGAATTTGGGTATGTTGCCTTGGCATATAAAGAGTGAAACAGTTGCTAGGATCAAGGAGTTAATTTATAATAAGTGACAAAAGCTTGTGTGGCATAGATTAGTGGCTTATGAATAGAATTTGATTTTCAAATGGTCCTCGAATCCCAGATATTGAACATCTCTGAAGGATAATGAGTTATTTGTTGCAAAATGACATTGCAGTAAATGAAGCGGCCATTACAGATGTGCTCAGCAATAGCTCACAGACAATCTTGGGTATCAGAGTGAGTTTTATAGAGACAAGAGATGCTGCCCATGAGAGAGCTATTATCTCCAACTCTTATCTGAAAATGCCTCTTACAATTTTTAGCATACATTTGGATAACTGCCAGAGAGCTTATTTTAAAATGTCACCTAAAGTACAGATAGCTCTCCTATCAGTAGAGCACTACAGAGTGCCACTTTGAGACTTGAACCCATGTCATTATGTCAGAAGCAAAATTCATAACAAATGAACCAGAGAGAACTTGGCAGACTACTTCATGACTTCTTATCTTTACACAAATTGCTATAACAAAATGCATTGCTTCTTAAAAAGAAATGTCATTTGCACCCAAACCTGGAATTATAACATCTGGTCTTTATTCAGTTTAAATAGCCAGAGGTAAAGGCTGTGTCTTCTTTGATAAACACTTAGGCTAATGCTTCAAAGCAGGAAAGGGGTCTAGGAATGTTAAATACAATTCTCAAAAGTGACCTTAGCTTTTTACCTTCCCATTTAATTCTGATTGCTACTGTATGTAGTTTCAGAAAAGCAGTAATTCCCTTTAAATTATGAATTTCCAGGGCAAGACCTACTTCCACTATGCTGAGTGACAAAAATTAAAAAATTGTTGATATATTACTGTATGTGAATTAATGGCAAAACTCACTAATTCAAAGACAGGAAGTCATGCACATTTTATGTGTAATATAGATAACATATTTTGCACTTTTTTTTTTCTAGTTTGTCCTAATGCCTACTGTACTTACCTTTTTTTTGATTCAGTAGGCCTAAATAAGGAAGGGACCAATCTAATACTCAGTATCCTTTAATATCCCCCATTCTCCAGTAGGAGATCCAATAGTCAGTAAACACTTCTATTATTAGTGATATTGTTCCTTGCATATTAGCATAAGACTTGACCTTACCCTTTTTGTGATTGACACATATTTATGCAGACCTTGATTCCTCCATCTGTCAGTTTAAAAAGCTGAAATAACTGTGGCTAAACACATGGTTATATTTAGGCATAGTCCATGCCTCTTTATATAAAAGGGAAAGTTTTCCCAGGGTAGCTACATCAGCTCTGTTGGAAAAACATACCTTCAGGCTGATATTGCTATACTGCCAAACTGCTGTGTGATAGCACAACAGAGTTTGCTCTCAATGGTTTTGTTGAGGTCTTATGTGAGAGTGTAATTCTGATTAATTTTACAATACCTATCTTTTAAAACAGTGTTAGAAACTGCAAGGCAAGCCATTATTCTATCATATTTTTTCCCACTTTAATACTTCCTATTCTGCTGAAATACATATTTTGCATTGGTCTTTATCTTTAGTGATGAAGACATATATTTAAGAATATACCGAAAGTTCAGTTATAAGATTAAACAATGATACCATATCACTCTGCAGAAGCAGTCCTTTCTCTTCCACCACTCATTTCCATAAGGATAGATGGTACTCAGGGATTAAAGTTATTTTATATGTAATTCGTTCCTTCCTTTAGGTACAAGATTTCTTTGAATACAAAACCAAATATTCCGTCATCCCATCAGGCTTATAAAAGGACTAAAATTCAAAGTAGTCCGTTTTCCGAAGCCCCACATTTAGTTTATGTTTGGTACAATTAACTATCCGTCCAGGTAGTTCATTTTAGTGTGTAATGTAGTGCATGTTTGATACAACCACATATATGTTCAGTAATATATTCTGCTTATCCAAATATTTTTTTCTAGTTCTAAAAAGGAACACTGATGTTTGTAAATAGGTTTGACAGTGGCACCTACGTCCTGACATATAAACAATAATTTACAGTGCTTGTGATGTTCTCGACAGCATCTTCCTTTTAAATAATAAAAAGTACATCAAGAAATTTTACATTAAAATTCTGAAACCCCTCAAGCTAAAATATATTTTGGGTAAACAATGTGCCAGAGTGAAGTATGTGTACTACCATGTGTCTCATGAGGCTGTAATCATTGCCTGCATTCCCTTTGCACATATAGTGGTCTCTTCTGGAAAAGCTTTTTGTTCTACGTACAAAATTGTATTTTTAAGTGTTTAATTTAATTTTGCATTAATTTCCTCACCAACACAGATTCCTAATGGACAACTTTGGAAACCAAAGCCCTCTCCAGTATTATATGTACTAGCAGTGGAAAACAGGGGTGGTTTAAATTTCTCCATCATTCGCCTCTCGGGCAATACAGTCTTACTCAGCAAAGAACCTAAACGTCTGAACTGCAGCCTCAGGGTCTTCACTGCAGAAGGGAGATTTCACAATCCAGGTGTGGTTAAACTAAGCCTGAAACTGGAAGATACATGGGTCAGTACAACATACTTCCGTTAAATAGCCTTTCAGAGGGAAGGCTTGGTAGCTCAGACTCAGCATAATGATTTATATTTTCTGCGACTTGCCCTAGTGTTTATCCAGAATTTTGAAACATATTTTGTGAACCAACAATTGCCCTGAATCTTACTCAGAGCTGTTTGCCTTGTGCTGTGTTACATGTTATGAAGATGCGGTCAGGATTCAGCCAATAGAAGTAAGAATTAGGGCAAATATGATGTGACTTTTATGCTGACCCCATTTACATTATAGCAGGTAGAATAACATGACCAATTTATTTCACGAGCCACCAAACAGCTTTCAAGTAACTGTAACTTTCTGACACTGCTGATATGAGGAATTTCTTAATTTAATTAGGCCATTAGTAGACAAATATAAATGGCTGAAGCTAGAGATGAATAACCACTAATTCAAGCTTAATCTTTGAGAACTCATTCTAGACTAATATTCATCCTGTTTAGAATGAAACCAAAATGGACTATTATTATGCCTGAAAACTGCATTTGGAAATGAACAGATGGTATCAGTGATTAATTTTCTGCATTTTTGTGTGACCTAATAATGGGCAAGGATATGTTTCATGTATTTGATTTCCTTCTGTTAAATTTCCTGTAATCCTAGGACTTATCTTCATTAGTCTGTCTCTTGACTAAGAGAACCTCTGTTCTCTTGAAATGCACCACTCATACTCCTACATGTGCTCCACCCAGCTCTATTTTTGCTGTAAATCAATCATGTCAGCGTCACAACTGAATAGGTAATAGGAACTATAACCAGAAAGGAGTCCATCTACAAGTGAATCTTTACAAAATCAAAGCTCCACACATTGATCTGGAAAAATGTTCTTCCTAAAGCTCCCTGATTTAATCCACAAAGTGAATCTATAGAAGGGCAGTACTGATAGAAATAAATACCTAAAATTAATGAGTCCTGGTCCTTCTTACAATTAAAAAAAAATAAATCAAATGCTTAAAATAGGTCTGTATATTTGTAGACTTGTAACTAATTAACAAAGTAAAAAGGATGCTCAACACTGACATAAGTACATCTACTGCATTTTGAATAAAATAAAGAATATCCCCAAGGGGATAAGAAATGAATGTGAGATTAGATAAAAAAAGATAAAAACCAAATATTAGACCATTCTGACTGATACAGAATTGAGTAAAAAAAAATTAAAAAGAGCAACTCTCCATACCTTTGCTTTTCTCCCACTGACATGGCTTATGTTGATCAATTGTACTTCATTTCCAGTATAATGACTTTTTAAGTTACTGCAACTCAAATCTAAATTATATCTCCTGTAATGTAAAAAGAAAAGAAAGCAAAATACATTAAATGTGATTATACGTAGGAAATTTTAGCATGTGATCCTGCTTGACAGACACTTGTGTGTATTGTATATCACTTAATTTGTTTCAGGATAATACACATTCAGATTCAGACTTCTTTTTTCAGACAAATGTGAGTAACTCTCCAGTTTAATGGCACTGTTTTCCTGTTGGCAGGATTTGATCCTGCTAGGCAAATTAATGTTTTTCTCCACCTCTGAAAAGGGAGAAAATTAACAAAAAGCCTTAAGGAAAGAGAAGTGATATTCTTTTGTTCTGCTTCGAAGATTCCTTGTGCACCACATTACAAAAAGATATGGAGGATAACATGGTACCAATTTCTTAGGTTCAGTTTCTGGAAGAAAAAAAAGGAGAAGAAGGTATTTATATAGATTTTCTCCATTAGAACACCATAAGGACAGGGAAATAATAAGATGAGGCCTAAATTTTCACCCTCCTTGATACATCCCATTGCATTTATAGCTTCAGAGAATTTTGTATGTGCACATGAACAAATTGCTTGTAAGGATTATTTTGAAAGCCAATTTGTGACACTATTTTGGAAGTAGTGTGAGAGAAAGGAAGATCGGGTATTAATCATTAGTAGAATTTTATATTTAGGTTGTTTTTAATCTGCAAAAATATGTAGACCAATCATAACATAGGAAATAAAAGTGAAGCTGGTAAATAAATGATCTATTTTCAAAAGCTAAGCAGCTTATTTTAAGTGTTAAAGACTTGCTTTTAAAAATTTTATGAAGAAAGTTGAAAAAAGCATTTGCCATTTTTCTCCATTTCCTTACATTGCCTGTCAGTCATTCTATTTTGAAAAATGGAAGATACATCAGGAGAGGGAGGTACAAGAAGAGTAAGAAGAATGAGAAACTGAAAAAAGAGAACATTTCATGAAATAATGTTTGACCTTCTTTTAAATTTGTACAATTTTAGGAACCTATACAATGTATATTTTTAGTAGTTGAACAAAAGTCTTGGGAGACCCAGGTACATATTAGACATGGATTCATATGAAGGGTAGTACAATTATACTGCTACATAGAAAAGTAGAGATGGATGTCATTAGGGCAAATACAAGAGTGTAACACTTTTAAGTATATCTGAATCCTTACAGGAGAAAGTAATATTGAACACAGTTCTCTATCTCCATTTTTATAAATGAATTTCATATTCAGCAATATTAAAAATATTTTTATATCTTTATATATCCTAAATTTTCTTTTTTGATATCTACCTCCAGCTTTTATTGCATAGCATGACATCGTATGATATGGGATATCTTTTGGTCAGTTGGGGTCCCAGCTGTGCCCCCTCCCAGCTTCTTGTGCAACCTCAGCCTGATTGATGGCAGGGCAACATGAGAAGAAGAAAATGTCTTGACTCTGTGAAAGAACTCTTCGGCAATAACTAACACATCAGTGTGTTATCAATACTTTTTTCATCACAAATCCAAACCATAGCACCATACAAGTTACAATAAAGAAAATTAACTGTACCCTACAAAAAACCTGTACAAAAAAGTAATCTGATTGAACTGTCAAAGTAACTTTCCTAATAAAGAAATCTATTTCAAAGTACTTCTCACATCACTTAAAATAGTCACAAATATTTGAAATTACTGATGTAATCTTATTTTCCCAATATTCGCACGATTTTCAGACAAATTGAAAATATCTGAAGCTCACTGGTGATGATCATTAGAATAGAATAGAATAGAATAGAATAGAATAGAATAGAATAGAATAGAATAGAATAGAATAGAATAGGACAGAATATTTCAGTTGAAAGGGACCTACAACGACCATCCAGTCCAACTGCCTGACAACTTCAAGGCTGACCAAAATTTAAAGCATGTTATTAAGGGCATTGTCCAAATTCCTCTTAAACACTGACAGGCACGGGGCAGCAATCACCTCTCTAGGAAGCCTGTTCTAGTGTTTGACCACCCTCTCAGTAAAGAGATGCTTCCTAATATCAAATCTGAACCTCCCCGATGCAGCTTTGAACTATTCCCATGCATCTTGTCACTGGATCCCAGGGAGAAGAGATCAGCACCTCCCTCTCCACTTCCCCTCCTCAGGAAGCTGTAGAGAGCAATGAGGTCACCCCTCAGCCTCCTTTTCTCCAAACTAGACAAACACAGAGTGCTTAGCCCCACCTTGCAGGACATGCCTTTCAGCCCTTCCACCATCTGTGTTGTCCTCCTCCTCTGGATGCATTCAGGAACCATAACATCCTTCTTAAATTGGGGCCCCCAAACTGCACACAGTACTCAAGGTGAGACTGCACCAATGCTGAACAGAGCAGCATAATCACCTCTTTTGACCAGCTGGTTATTCTGTGTTTGATGCACCCCGGGATGGGGTTTGCCCTCCTGGCTGCCAGGGCACGCTGCCGACTCATACTGAGCCTGCTGCCGACCAGCACCTCCAGGTCCCTTTCTGCAGGGCTGCTCTCCAGCCACTCCTCTCCCAATTTATACTCACATCTGGCATTATGCCATCCCAGGTACAGAATCCAGCATTTTTTGTTAAAGTTCATGCCATTGATGATTGCGTAAAAACTGTTCAGCTGTAACTAAAACATTAGTGTGTTTATCACAAATGCAAACCAGAGCACCCTACAAGCTACTTTTGTCCCTCAAGATAGCACCTTCTGGTTTGGTATCATCAGCAAATTTACTGAAGCTGCATTCAACTCCTGTATCCAGATTGTTGATAAGTATAATGAACAGAACTGGCCCTAGAACTGATCCCTGAGGAACACTGTGGATGACCGATTGACAGCCAGATGTAGCCCCATTCACTACAACCCTTTAGATCCTGCTCTTCAGCCAGTTCTTCACCCAGTACACCATGTACCTGCTCATCTCACTGTTGGACAACTTGTCCAGGAGGAGACTCTGAGGGGCAGTATCAAAAGCCTTACTAAAATCCTGAAAAACTGCATCCATTGCCTTTCCCTCATCCACTAGCCGGGTGACCTTATCGTAGAAGGATATCAAATTAGTTAGGACCTTCCTTTCATGAATTCATGTTGACTGTGCCTGATGATTGCATTGTCCTTTAAATGCTTTTCATTGGCACCCAGTAAGATCTCCTCCATAATTTTTCTGGGTGCTGAGGTTAAACTAACAGGTCTGTAGTTTCTATATTACACTCCTTTATCCCATAGCACAGAATTCACAGCTCTGGGGACAAAGGCATTTTTTTGCCTTGATCTTTTCAGAGACTACCTTTAGCAGGATTTAGACAGCAACAAGGACTGGTTTTAATTATTGTAACCAGGTTCAACCACCTCAGCAGGAGCTACATACCTTCTGAAAACATTTGCAGTTCTGTATATTGTAGACCTAGCTCCAGAATTTTCTTCAAGACTTTATCTGGATTTTGTGGGAATACCTCAGCAAGGAGCCTTCTTTGGTGATTGTGCCTTTAATACCCTTTAATGATTATGCCTACACTGTCCTTCTTCATGAATCAGTCTAATATTTGGCCTTTCTCAGATCCAGCTTTGTGCTTCCTTGACACTTAGGTAAGGGCAGGGGATCTGGCTTTTCACTGAATGCCAAGCAAGACAGCTTCAACTCAGGTTACCTGTAAATCAGTTTTCTTGTAAGATGTCAACAAAATTGTCTGCGCAGTAATCTATAGGCTTGTATCACTGCCATTAGGTTAGGTGAGATACATACTAATGTCTGGCCAGGACAATTTACGCTGCAGGTAAAGGGAGGCCGAGGTCTGCATTTTGATGTGACAAGGACTTTTTCTTGATGAAAGAGAAAAAGGCTTTGGGCATGAAATATTGGTATGCATTTGAGATCAAGCTTATCTCACTTACTATGTGATGTTTTATTATGTTCTGGCCCTTTTCAAATGTCGAGGTAAAGATCTCATCTAATTTCCTAAAGTATCTACTTGCTAATACTCAGCAAATATTTTAAAGATACCTGAAGTGAGATACATCACACAACATATTAACAAAGAAGACATCTATGATGGGGGCTTTGTTTGTAAGAAAGAGGCACATCTAGGGCACAATTCTCTGTTCATAGACTTGAGTATATCTACTTTACTTAAAAGTGCCTGTTTCTCTTGACTAACTACAAATTGACAGCAGGGTAACTAGTCCAGATGTAGACATCTATATTGCAGACACCTCCTGCTTGATGAATCCATCTCTACATAAATATTTTTCACTGTTCGAAGATTATGATGGTTTTTACTCCATCCTGGGAATTTTTCCCAAAGTCCAACAAGAAAACAGCTAAGTCAAACTTGCAAAAGAGCTATATCTAAGTACCCAAAAGGTGTAAGTTCGCTGTCGATTACCACAGACCAATATATTTTTTATTTATTTATTTTTTTGTCTCCTTCCCAAATGCAGAGAATAACTGTACTAAAATAAAGTTTCAGAAACCTTAGCGTTTCTATCCAGAAAACTGGAGGCTGAATATACAACCCAAAGATGAATAGAGTCCAGTATAAGAGAACCGGTGCTCAATGCACTGATCTCTCCTGTGTTCTTACTAACCTATAACAAGTTTGACCTTCAGTGATTATTTGCCTAAGCAAACTTGAATCTTGAAAAAGCAATTCCAAGGAGAGGAATACAGCTCAAATGCTAGTTACCCATAAATAAGTCAACACTTCTAATTCTAAATAACCTGCAGATTCTCTAAGCATTTTATGTGTTGTGATAATTAGATTTAACATTGCTAAATACATGTGGACAGAGCTTATTAACAATAATGATATTGATCTCTGTAGTACTGACCGTACTTTGCACACACGCTAAAGATATGAAGCAATAAAGATTCCCTGCTAAAAAGGTTTTCAGTCTAATTGACAGCACGAACAAGAAAAGAATAATGTTGAACAACTAAAGCCAGCAGAAAATAAGTAAGACATGCATGAGTTTCATTAGTTCCAAAAACTTCTCACTTATTTTTGATGCCTCAGTTTTAGAATTTACTTAGTATGTTATAGTTATTTACCTATGGGTTAGTAAGATTTCTCTTTGACTACTTGTGAGCTGATTAATTGCAATTATTTGCAGTAACCACTACTATAGGTTTCCAGACTTAATTATGGAGCCACTTTTGCAAAATGGGTTCTATTTCCATCAGTGTTATGATGTTAAACACTGGCATGAGTAACTAAGTTTCTGTTAAACAAGAAATCTAATTTGTAACCAGCACAACTCCACTTGGGTCATGACATGTAGCATAGAACTTCCAGATCAAGTAATGAATTCACAGAGCACCTTTAGGCATTGAAGAGATATATGGATTAAAGATTAGCATTTCAAACAGACATCCCCAGAAAAACTTTGTCTTCAGTAATCTCATTTTCTAATCCAAGAAATGCCTCTGTGCTCAAAAGGGAAAAATATGAGTTTTCAAAAAAATGAAACGACTTCTATTATCTTTGTGCAAAATGAAGATCCAAGCCCTATTACTAATAACTGCAGCACTTTCTTGCAATCAATAAGTCTTTTGGTATCATTAATGCGATAAATTCAAAGTCCCAGAAATTACTAGTTAGTGTACTTTAAGCATTAGGCGAACTCATCTTACTTGTGTAGCCCTTTCAGTGTGGGACAGATCCTGGACTAAGAGTGTGAATAGTGACCACATCATTGATAACTTCTGAAGTAACAACATAATTGGACTTGGCTTTCAAGTTCGCTTTGTGTCAGGCAGTGAACAAAGAAGAAAAAGACAGCTTGCCTCCAGCACCATAGGGCAGGATTCAACTTTACTCTTTAAATTTCTACAACGTAGGTGTCAATGTATGAGATGGATGTCTTGCCTTCCAATAAATGCAGAGGAGAGTTAATCAAATATAGTTGATGTAATCTGGAGAGTAATTTCTCTCTTCACAGTTGGGTAGGTAGGTATAGATTCAGTTGCATGGACATATTTTGAGAAGCTCTACCATATTTAAGATTTCTCAGGAGGGATATTAGAGCACAATGTTGGAAATAATGGCATATGATCTGTAGAAAACTTGTCCTCTTCTGGCCCAGCAGCTGGAGGACAAGTGGGACACTAAATAGTATCTGTGTCTTTTCAGTGTAAGATAAAAAATCCAGAAGAGCAGATAAGTAGACAAGAAAATAATGAGAGGTCACCTGTTATTCATTGACATTCTTTTTTTATTTATTTGTAGGCATACTAAAGAAAAAAAAAACTGAGGGAGAGGAGTTGAAGAACTCAAAGAACATGTTTTAACTTCCTTTAACAGGTTCAGATGAGCTTGTCCAATCAGAAGTCTTTGAACGCAACTTGGGGTCTGACAGTGGTCATTAGTTCCAGTAAACTACCAAATCCTGAGGAATTTGTGTAAATGTGTAAATATATAAATCCTCATGGATTATTGCAACCAAAGTCAAAGCAATGGTCTTCAACTTCAATTTGGAGTTCAGATTCTTCTGAGAGAGCGTCAGTATCCCATCCATCCATTTCACATAATCAACAACTTATTCACTTCCACAGTATGATTAGAGCTACAGATATTATGCACTAGTAATCCAGGACTTGGATGTGGGTACTTAAAACATGAAACAGCTTTTCTTTTCCCCTTTTCCTTTGGCATAATCTTCTGATTTAAAATATTTGTGCTCATTTCCTTCTTGAGGCATTGTCCACAGAAACAAGGAATTTTTGAGCGGTATCAAGCCAAGAATAATTATAAAAGGATTTGCTGCAAGTAAAACCAGAGAAATCCTAGTTCTATAGCAAATAATGTTTTAACAAAAAGATTAAGAAGGAGGGGAAAGGGTTGAAGAATGTTGACTATTAGACAGTAACACCACATTAACCCTGCATATACTTCATGTGTTAGTCATACTTTTACAGGGGAGGGTAAAGATAAGCCCATTAACATGCTTATCTTTTTCATAATAAATGTCTATTGACTTCAAAATACTGACAAAAGAAAAAATGGTGCATTAAAAAGCTTTGTGGACATGCAGCAAAATAAATTCTTTGTAAAATATTGTTCTGAACTGTTGTACTACTTCTCCCCCATAAAATCTCCCTAGAGATCTCACATGTTTCTTATACATCTTGTTTTGATTGGGATATAAAACACATTTTTCCCACATCACATGAATTTCTTCAAATAGGTCACTATTCTTGATCATATAAAGCAATTTCTTTCATGGCAACACACCAGTTTTCTCTTTCTTGTTATTGTGGTCGTTTTTTTCAACCATCATCAAAAGATCAATCTGTTTGTAATACCATGGGCAAATGCAATCCGTTTTTAAAATGATTTTCTACTACTGAAGAAAAATCATACACCAATTATATTTCTGACTTAAAAGGTAATTTATGAGTCTATACTAATTCTATAACTTCAGGCAAGAAATATCTAATATTACGACTTTGCCATATAAAGTAGTCCGAATTGCACCCTGAATTCCATACCTTTGGGACATAAAGTTTTCTAGGTCATATTTTAACCGTTCTGCAAAAGCAATGATTCTTTAGGGGAAAAGACTCAGGGTTAATGGGGATCCATTGCCAGAGAGACCAACATGAAGGTGTAGTGGGGGAAGTGGAATATGACAGCTGTCAACCATCCTGATAGCTTCTCAACTGGAGCCAAATTATGCCTGTTCACAACTTGAAGCTCTGCTTTGTTTCCTGCAGCAACCAACCCAAAGGGACTAATCTGGCATCCAGAACAAGAGCTCTCTGATAGTCAGGGACTGTGGAGCAGGTGTGATGCAGAACAAAACTTGCCAGCTCTATAACCTGGGGGGAACCTGCACGTAAAGGAAATTAAAGCCTGGCTGTTTGAACCAGTTGAGTCTACTTCATAGTTCCATTAACATGAAAGGAAAAGATGAGGTTTGGCCCAATATATAGGAGAAATAAATCTTAGAGTTCTGATTTACTAACTTTTGACAGTTTTAGAGGTAAAGCTTAGAAAAGTGGAAGGAAAAGCTAAATGTGCCTGATGATGTTATTTTTAAAATTTTAAACTAAGATTCTCCTAAGTAATTTTATAATGAAATTTAGATTATGAAGAAAATTTTCATAATTAATGAAAAAATCCACAAAAACCCAGAGCCAAACTGAAATAAGCAAAATACAGTGACCCTAATTCTAATTCATATTACACAGTTTTATACTACTCTACTACTACAGAGAGGTTTGGAAATACTTGTAAAAGTAATTTAAGCACACTCTAAAGCCCATTTATGCTGCCAGAACAGTGATAACAAAGTCACTGAGCTTCCGAGAGTCACAGCAGTCAGCATAGGTCAAAAATTTCTAAGTGTGCATGTATTCATTACAAGTGTCTGAAACTGTTATTCGTCATTCACACATCTCAAAAATTACAGTTAGCAAATCAGTGAGGAGAATTTGCCATGTCATCTAGGCACCCAGTTACAGAGGATTATACTCTGGAAATTTTAAATTGAAAAGTTTTCAATAACTTGGCTGGGAGCAGAAATGACTGCTGCAGAGTGATCTTAAACTTTCCATTAATAGAGAATACAGAACAATTGGAATGAAGTTTGTACAATCTGCAGATAGCACAGTTGGCCAAAATATTCAATAACCTTTTACAAACAGCAAATACCAAAGCAAATGAGATTCAGAATAGGTGAGTAATCAAAACTGTGTTGGCTTAAATGAATGTTATTCATAATAAATGACTGAACTAGCTCTTCAGAAGAGTTAGTTCAGAAGGAACCATAATTAAAAAAAATCATCATGACTAGCAGCAAAATGACATACTTCTCTGATCCAAATTTCTGATGCACGGTCATTTCACAAAAGTAAAAAAGTTAAATAAGCCTTTTGATGTCAAAATTTATGAAAAAAATGTCAGAATCCTAAAGTTACAAAATTCCAATATTTTATAAATAATGATATCTTTTTCAGAGATATGTCTTTTGAATTTATCCCTTTCCTTCTCCTACCTTACATACTGTTCCAAAAGATCAAAAGTGTTGATTTTTAAACGCATTTCTAGTGGCAAAAATATATTAACCCTCATGTAATACAGCTGGAAAATTGAAAAGTATTCAATTTGCAAATGTCATTCTGCACTGGACTACTTGTTGAATTTGAGAACATTTTTTAAAAAGCCATTCACATCTGAGAGGTAAAGATTCATCATGTAATGATCAAATCCCTGCTAGTCATTAAAATTAAGGACCCTGCTGAAGAGCAGCTTCAGATAAAGACTTGCAGAGAATAAGTAAAAATTGTCACAGACAGACAAACACATGCTACATGTTACACTAGCTGCAAAGAAATTACCCCTTTATTCTGCAAGATAATTTTAGGCATAGCCAGCTAATGAACAATAGCCCTTGACATAACTGAGGTAGAAGTATTTCTTTTTTGCTTGTCTTCACCTTCTTCAGTACTGATGCCAATTCACAATGCTAAAAATGTTTTAACTCTCACATTGCAAGTTTGGAACTTAGAAGATAGTCTCACCATTTGGCCAATGTGACAGATTAATTTGGATTTGCATTTTAAATTTCTATTTTTTCAAGCATCTTTATATGCACATGTAAGGTTGAGTGTTATCCTTTTGTCTTGGTGACACTAAGACATACCAGGGTGATTCTAAAAACTGCTTGCGGTAATCAATCTAGACTGCATATGTGAAATAAAATAATTTTTCTTGTTGTTTAATGGATTTGTTTGTACTGTCTTACTAACTTGATACAGCAAGATCCTCCTCCTTCTGCTGGTCCCTTCCCTCTGGAAGGAATACCACACATGGGAAGTTTATTAAAGAATATGAGAGGACACTTTCTAGAAGCATGCATCTCATTATCACAGAAACCAGTTTTGATATGCCTTTACAAACTCTGTATTCCTTTGAGGCCATCTACTCAATAGAAACAGCTGACACAGACATTGAACTGTCATTCAGGTTTAAGGGAAAGAGATTTCCTGGTTTAAAGATTAGCAAATAGCAGCATTAACTCAGTGGAAGATTGATGAATCCTTTAGATCCTCCTTAAGTGTATAACATGACCAGAAGAAGGCTTCTCCCTGCCTGACTTTAGCCTATCTTGCTGAAGAATCTTTAAACAGGTGCAACTGAGGAGGTAAGAGTCAAAGATTACAGGGCTTAAATGTCAGTAGGTGTGCAGGAACAGACTGAGAAAGGAGAGCTTTCTGTGTTATATTATATCAAATCTCAAAATCAAAGTTTTACATATCAAGATGTGCACCATTCAATTCTCAGTTCTCTGCACATAAAACACGCATGAAAGTCAGGGAATTAGATTTTCAGTTCTTTAGCCTCTGAACTCAGGCACAGTGTGCACAGCTAAATTTTCTCCTAGACAAAAGATTAGGAGCAAAAATCAGTGGGTAAAAAACTGCCAGTGCCCAAAAACTTTGAAAATGTGGTGTATTAAATATGTGCTAAGTTTTATGAGTGTGGACCTCAGAATTTTGGAGCCCTTCTATGAGATGACAGTGCTTGATACACACCCTTGAAATATCCAAAGGTTTCTAGCATGTAGCTCATAAAAGTCTATTCTTACACACCCAAGAACAATGATTAACTTCTATTAAAATTAATCCACAAACAAATTGTTGTGTAATTAATGATTATCAATATTCTGAACAGCTATCTCCCTTGATCAGTGTAAATTACTATTAAAACCTTGCAAATATTAAATATGCAGAATCTAATCCTTCTACTAGTAAACCCAAATACCATCTTCAGTAAATAACTTCAGTCCCATGGTTATCCACAGAAATCAGAGTAGATTTCATTTGCTAATATTAAAAACTAAGGAAAATAAAAGAGAAAGTTCTTGTAGCCTAGCTACTAGAGTATGCAGTTGCTAATTAATTTTCATCAGGGGAAATAATTGACATTGACCAGACATTGTTAGTGGAATCATATCTACAAGGAACTAGGGCAGTGTAAATAAAACCAATTTAGTCTATGGTATCTGTTGCTAGTAATGTTTTCCCCACTTTCAAACTTAAGAGTTGTATCAGTCTTGGTAAAATGTCAATCTACTCCTTCAGTTCCCAATTACAGATCATATCTGTGGTTCCCTGCTGTTTTGCTACAATCTATAACATCAACAGCTCTCCCTTACTTCACCTATTTCCTCTTTTTTTCCTTCTGATCTGGCTATAAAATGGGAATATATGAACTACCACTAGAGCATGTCTTATTCCATGCATATTGGAGAAGCATGCTTCTATATACATATAAATGCCTTCATATATATGCTGATATGAACTCTTACTAGGTCTGTGTTGCTTCAAGCCTATAAATAGGAAAAACTTTTTGCTATAGAGTAATCAGTTTTTCGCAAAGACCATTGTAGCTGTCCTGAAAGGTAGTGACACCTTCAGATATAAAACACAGAACTGAAAATGCCACCTGTCTCTTAAACTTTATCAGTGCTTATTGTCACCAGTGCCTATTTTATTGACCTTTTTGGTATAACATTTTTCATTCATTTATTTTCTCTGTTTCTTTCTTACTCATCGTCACCACATCTATTTACATACTTCTTTGTTGTGGAACATCTCTGAAAGCATATCAAGATAATGCATTGATAAATGTACATAAACTGCTAGAATTCCATTCTTATAGTAATTTAGATCTGCTTAAAACTAATTTTATTCACCTAAGTGGAAAAGGGGCAGTGGTGCAGTGGGGGGGATGAGAGTGAGAACAGTTGAAGTATTCCTGAGAATAACTGCTTAGCTGTAGTCTAAAGCATTACATAAAATGTTGGGCCTTATAAGTCCAGTCAAAAATGCATAGCAATTTAGCAAGGAGTTGCTGCTTGAGTGACTTTTGGCCAGCAAAAGAAGGACCTAATCTAGCAGTCTGTTTGTATCAAGTGAGGCAGTAGGTAGAATTACAGGTAGTCTTCAAGATTCACTGGACAACACTAAAGATCTCTGCAGCTGGGGTGATTATTTTTTCAGAATCTTGTCTACTTCTGTGGATTCACATTTTAGTGCTGTGTCCTATCATATCAGTTGCTCCCTGTCCTACATTTGTTCGTGTATCTTTGGATTAGTTGATACAATAGAACTGTTGAACTGTTGTTGACCATTACCTAAGAGTTTAGTCATGAGTATAAGTATATGCCACTCTGCTGTATCAACATTTATTCTGTGGCTGTTGCTGTAGTTAGTATTTTTAATCCCTGAGAATGCCAATATTTCCTTTAAATTCTCTTTAAAGTAGTAATGTATCATGTTCTGTACTCCTCATGACAGGAGGTTCAAAATAAACCTACTAGGCAACATTTCTGATGCAGCCTTATACCAACATAAAAAGTTGAAATTACCACTTGGGACAGCCGGAATGATTCATCCATCCAATCCTTCTGGCTATCTTTAGTTCAATGCAATTTCTTTATAAAATAAAAAGTTAATAAATGAATGATAAAGAAAAGGTTGAGTGGAGTGAGTGAAAAAGAGAAAGAGAGGTGGGGGGGAGCTGGGGGGGAAAGAGGGATGTTCCACTGCAACGGAAATAAAGTGCTTAGTTATGCATTAACAACTCATCCCGTTTTAACCATGACAGAAATATCTCAGATTAACTAATAAAGAATCGGGTACAGTTAAATATGAAATTTATAAAAATAACATCATCTTTAAAAAGTGGCAAGTTATAGTAAAGCTACACTGATGCAGTCAACATTTTAATTTTATTGGAAGATTTAGTCATTCTTACATTAAAATTTGTTTTCAGGTATATCTATTGCTTTTTATCTGACAAGCACAAGTTCTCTTGGGGTGTTAATGTACCTTTCTTCACAAAATTCTACACATGCCCATCTGCTTCAGGGCAGCTAAAGAAATTCTGGTTTGCAGTCGGTACCTGGTAAGTGCAAAGGAATTATCTCAAACAAGACAAAACATAACTAAAAATCTGCTGAGCTATATTTTAAAAGTACTTTTTGAAAACTATAATTCCAGCCACTTATTAAGAAAATATAAAGAAAAGCAGAAAAAAATTCTTAAGAAGTTTTAATGTGAAAGTGGAGGACAGTGATGGCAAGAATGGAAGAGAAACTAAAGAAAATAGGTCTATTTGGGAAGCCCAAATATTTGACGGCTTCAGCATGAAAGAAAACTGAAATGAAAACTTAATATTTTAAAATTAAGATAGAACACTGTTTTCCAGGGAGGTGGTATTAACCGCATAAGGCATCGGTTGCTACATTCCAATGACAAAAAACAGACCAGGCCTTACTCTAGAACACGACAACTGAAATCACCAGATGGCTTGTTGCCTTAGATTGTCAAAGATGCAAAATTGTGCAATATTTTTCATCACTGAAATCACTTATTGTATTCTTAACTGAGCTTGAGTTGTGTCAGACATACTTCAGATACTAGGTAAGATACAACGATATCAGAGATAGAGATGTCAAATTACAGAGCATAGAAAATAAATTCACAATTAGAGAACTAACAGCAAGCAGGCTTTTCTTCCAGAATTTAATGCCTCAATTAGGAACATTAGATTAAAACGTAAAAGAATTCTGATGCTTCATCATGCCCACAATTAGCTGGATAGTGTTTCTACCATGTTTGTTACAAAAAGGAAAAGAAAAAAACCAAGCCCAAATACACAAAAATTTCAAAGTTCATTGTCATTTACAGATAAAATGATAAATATCAATAAGAGCATGAAAAAGGATCATTTTGGCCAAATAGATGTGGTTTGCCAAAAGAAGACAATATTTATTTAAAGGAAACCAAATGTATATCCACTAGGAGAAAATATTCTCTAACAGATTCCAGAAACATGAAAAATTAAAATGAAAAACTTTTAAGCTTCATAAAGTTTCTCAGGTTACAGATGTGCAGAATTTTAGCAGTACAATGTAGCTACAAGATTTCCCAAAGACACTTTAAACTGAGCAGCATCTAAGATTCATGCTAGGATGGACATGCTTAGTGTATTGAAGCTTTCTCATGCACATCCAGTTGTGCTTGTCAAAGCTCAGCATGAAACTTAAAGGTTATATTTAAAAATTCAAAAAGGAGATGGACATCTCTGCTTTACAGAAGTGAACTGAAATTCTGTAAAGGAAAGAGTGAATTTAAGTGAAGATAACTGAAGGTGCTGCAACAATGCCATTTTAAGTCAGCAGGAGGCTGAAAAGAAAGTGTTGGAAAAGAGTCTGAGAAGCAGTATGTAATTGATTTTTAGAAGGGAAAACTGAAAAGATGTGAGAACCCACAGCCTCAGAATACAAAAGAAGACTGCATGTAAATATAGTCAAAGAGAAAATTAAATAGCTGTTGCAAAGGCTTCATAAAAATGGGACAAGATACTACCCAGCTTAGTCATGTCTAATATCAATGTGTATCCTCACAAAAAACTGAGCATCAGTTTTAGCAAACTCAACCTTGTTTCACAGTTTATTTCTCAAGATCTCATAGAAGCTGATGCATATAGCACATAGACTTCTGCTTGTAGAACAATTACACTTCAAAGAGCACGGGATACATACAGCTGTAGGCAGAATAACAGAACACCAGTGCACATATTTCTGCCTCTGCGACCTCATTGTCCTCACCTGCTCTTTCTGCTCACATTAGATTTCTCAATGAAGTCCAGAGTCATTCTCGTCTATTTTCCATCTCATCTGTCACCTCTTGCTCCTTCACCCACCAAGTCTTGCTTTCTTCTTCTGTATGGCTTGGGCTTTTTAGGGGTATTTTGCTTACTCGTTTCATTTTGGTTGGGGGTGTGTGTGTGTGTTTTGTTTTGGTTTGTGTTGTTTTTTGTTTGGTTGTTTGGTTTTTGATTTTGGGTTTGGGTTTGGGTTTTTGTTTTTGTTTGTCATCTTCCTCTATTGCTTTAGAAGTACTGGAGAAAGACCTTTTCCTTCATGGTTTCATGACTGGCCTCATTTTCTTGATCCTCTTTCCCATGCTGACATACAATTTGGTTATTTCAGTGTGCAAGGCAGTTTTGAATAATATGGTTTGCACTGGTGTTGTGGGTTAACTTTGGCTGGCTGCCAGGTGCTCACCAAGCCACTCTATTACTCCACTCTGCAGTGGGACAGGGCAACAAAATAAGATTAAGAACTTGTGGGTCAAGATAAAGGCAGTTTAATAAATTCCATGTGTGTCCTTTAATAAAAGCAAAGGTTGCATGCAGAAGCAGAGGAAACAATAAAAGTTTATTCTTTGCTTCCCATCAGGGGGCAACGTCCAACCACTTTCTGGGAAGTAGAGCTCAGTATGCATGGTAATAGTGGTTGCTTTGGCAGACAAATGCCTGCCCTCCTCCTCCTTTCCTGTACCTTTATATTTCTGAGCATGATGTCATATGGTATGAAGCATGGCTTTGGTCAGGTGGAGTCAGCTGTCCTGGCTATGTCCCCTCCCAACCTCTTGCCCACCCCCAGCCTACTGGCCTTTGGGGTGGGGTTGGAGAGACAGCCTTGATGCTGTGTGAGCACTGCTCAGCAGTAATTAAAACACTGGTGTGTTATCAACACCCTTCTAGCTACAAATACAGAGCACAGCACTGGGGGCTGCTATGGGGAAAGTTAGCTCCATCCCAGCCACACCCAATACAAAAATGCAACTCTTTGTCTACATGAAAATTAAGGTTTTTTAATGATCATCATCCCTTGGGACAGCAATCTAAGACAGAGCAGAAAGAAAACAAGTTTTTTCCTGTTGGCTTAGCTATGGATAAATTCTACCATGCTGTTCTTAGAAAGAAGTTTAAGGAATGAAAGTGAGCATGATGTTTCCTAAGATCAGTTCATTTCCTATTTACTTAAGGATATTTTTTAAAAAAAGAAATAACTTTCAAGCTTTATGCTGGGGTCTCAGAAAAACCACTGGATGTCGTTGTAGAGGCTGACATGTACTAAAGGTGCACACCCACCCCAGCTTGATGCTATTTTTTTTCCCTTGTCATGCACTGAGCTGTGTATAGGTAGTTCAGTGCTATTTCAAAACATCAGGCATCACAGGATGCCACCTATTTCAGGTTTTCACATATTGCAGGACAGTCCTCAGCAAGCACAAAGAGCAGCCTGGGCCGCAGCATTTGGGGAGCAGGGAGCTGGGGGTGGCAGCACAGCCAGTAGGGCAGTGCCCTCACCAATACCAGTGCAGTCCATGGTACCACTGCAAGAGGCAAGTTCTGCCATGCCAGCCCTAGCTTTGGGAGCAGGCAGTCAGGCCCCTGGGTGGGAGAGGCTGCAGAGCCAGGCGGTGCATGCAAGGCTCTGAGTTTCAGCATAAAAGAACCTGCAATCATTACCGTACTGTTTTGCACAAAGGATAAAATACGAAATGCATATTCAGCTCTGAATTAAGCAGGAATGGTAGAAGTCTAGAAGTCCCATCACTGCATCAGCCCTGAGTTGCACTTCTGCCGAGTTGGTCTACAATGCAGGCTATTTGAATGGAGAAAAGCCTTTTTACTTGCAATGAAACGGATAATCATGCAGTATTCTACAAAATATGGTTTGTTTTTTCATTAAAAGGGAATTAGGATAATTTCCAAGCTTGCATAAGAATATTTTTATTTTCTATTTTGTCCATTCTTCTGCTTAGCTTTCTCTGCACTCCTAGTAGAGAAAATCTGCAGTTCTTCTCTCATGTTCACAGGTGCACACATATAATATCCCTGTGATATTTTCACCTTTCCAAAAGAGTAGCTGCTGAACCTGTTCAGGCTTGTCCTTCCAGACCTTTACTAAGATATTTATAAAAAAAAGATTTTTGATATATTGTCAGATCTGATGAAGGTTATACATTTTTTTTTCAGCACAAGTCTTTTGATATAGGGTGTAAAAAGCCCTGTCCTAATAGAGTGTTAAAAAACCCCAAACAACCAAACAACCAGACAAAAAAATCAGAGAAAACCCCTAGAGTAACCATATCTATATTGGCAGAAAAGATCTTTTTCTAATATGTTTGATTCTATTTGAATAACTAGCTTAAGCTGATGCTCTACTAGCTTATCTACATAAGCAATCTAAGTGTGGGCAAGATTGAATAATTCATACCCCATTTTCTTGTTAAAGGCACATTCTGAAAGAAGTTCGGTATCAATCACTTTAAAATAATTACTAAATTTAATTGTCTGTTAATTGAAGAATTTACCTGATTCTTAGTATATTTCTATCTCAAGTTCTTTGCCTTCTGCTCTCTTTCCACTAAGAGGTCTACCATATACATTTACATCCACCGAGGAAATCCAAGTTATCACAGCTCTTTTCTCTGCCAATAAAACTAATGTCAGCACCAATTATACAAATTCAAGCACATGAAAAGCTAGTTATGTAGATCCTGGTTTTAAAAATCTCATTAAAAAGGGAAAAAAATTGCTGCTAAATGTTAAAAAAAGCCCAGCCAATATAATGAGAGAAAATAATAGGCTTTTTAGAAAAAAATAGTAAGGTGAAGTAACCCTTCTATCAATTATGGAAAAACAGATATCAATCTGCTGCTTCGTTTTGAATCCTAATCTCCTGCCTGGTGTTCTTTGCATGTTCCTATCCTTAGAGGGAAGTTGTGGATGTAAGGGTGCATATGACAAGACTGTTTTTCTCTCCCTAGCAGAAATATGTCTAGAGAGCTAAAGATAAAGACTTACTTAGGTGTGAATTACTGCTGGGCACAGGGAATAAATCTTCAATAACCAAATAATTTATTCTAGTAATATTACGAATATTATAAAATCCAATGAAGAGCAGTTTGCTTGAAGCCTACTGTGCTAGATCATGGCTCTATCAGTTTGTTCTGACAAAAACTCTTTTTCAAACCAATGCAAACACTGTCCTGCAGACAGGTATAATTTTGTTACCTATGCCCAGAAGCACAAACAAAGAAGCAGAATACTACTTGCGATGAATTTGCCAACCCACAGAGAAAGGTCTGAATTTCAGGCACTGCTCAAAGAAACAGTTTGAAAATATTAGCTTAATTTAATTTTTTTTTTTAATTTGTGTAGCAGAGGGTGTGGGACAGAAGTAGTGTATCACACCACTTGTGTGTTATGCATGGATTCATAATGTTTCATGTGAACGATGACTGTGGGAATGGTTTTTTTGAAAAGTCAGACTTCTACTGTCTCCCTTTCCCAGTTCTCGAAGCAGCTAAGTGTTATGCTTGCACAATGGCTCTTCGCACCGTTGCTTCTGGTAGATGTCGGTGCCACACTCTGAAGTCTTACAATGGTTTTCAAAGAACATCAAATATATCTTTCTACATAAAATCTGGAAACAAGTCTTTTTTTTAGAAAATGAGTGCCCTGCTACTTAAAGTATCTTAGAAAATAAGGGGGTCCTGGAAATTGTAGCCTTTGAAAGCGCCAAACATCAACTTGAAGTATGTGTCTAGAGAAAATAAGATGTTACTCTCTAGTTTCTGCAGGGATATTCACTGGAGAGAAAACAAATAATAAATAGTTTTGCCAAAATTCTTCTCAGTACAATTTTTAATCATACGAACTCCCACTAAATGACAGTTAAGAGCAGGAAAGAGAAAAATAGTAGTTCAAAATACAGAATAGGGGTTTTATTGGCATTTAAAAAGGCTTTGCATTTAGAATTTTAAGAACAGTAGTTCATACAAACAGTTACAAGTCAGATACCTGAAAGAGTATTCCCAAGATGAATGATAAACTAGACTGTTTTGTTTTATTCACAAATCAATCTAATTCTACAAACCAATAAAACAGCTATTAAGTATTATGATTAGATCTTTTTTCTTGTAGAATAATACTGAACATATGAATATGATGTGATGACTGTAGATGTATCATAGTATTCTAAAAGCTAACTTTCTCGCCTGTTAGGCAAAAATGTTAGGATAATTAATTTGGATATTACAATGATTTCCTTTTGCTTCAGAAATATCACACATCTGTACACCTGTAGATTAGTGAATGAGATGGAGGCGGCTGTTGGATGTTTGCTGCATCCTCGAGAGTTCTACAATCTTTTATTCAGCGTTAACAACCATCTTCACAGTGTTACAGATAAGTTCATGTGGGAGATGCTGAGATCCTGAATTTTGTCTTCCCGCTTTAAAATATCACCAGCTTGACTGATTTCTGATTTTGCCAATGGCTTTTTCACATGGTATATTTTGATCATCTCTGACCACCTGTGTGCAATGTGACTTTGAAGTACTTGGGAAAGGATATTTCTTCTTACCTGCATTAAAAAAAAGGGAGGAAAAATCACACTATTCTTCAACATATTATGGCATGGGAAGTTGTACATTGTCATCTCAATGGCTGACTGTATTTGGGGTGTAATTCTTTCCAAAATATGCTACACCAATCATGTTTCACAAAAACCCATTGCAAAGAGCAGCTATTTGGTTTGGTTATATATATTCAACGTTTTTGGAATACAGACACACACACCAAAAAGTTTTCTTGTCTCTCTGCTAGTTTTCTTTTACCAGTGCAACACCACCACCAGGATCACAGTTTCATTTGTACATCTGAACAATATATTCTCCCAGTCAAATAGTAGGTGTCTAAAAGGATTTGGACCCTCATTTTCAGATGTAACTCAGTGTAACTGAGCTGGAGTATGCCTCGGTTCTGGTCCATGTTCTTGAGGTTTTTTAAAAAAGAATTAGATGTATGCAATGGCATCAAGGAGCTTTTTAACAATTTATACATTTTACTGCTGAGCAGTTCCTCCTGTGGGGAAAGTACAGCCAGAACTACCCCTCCAGACTGAAGGTTAAGACCTTGGACTGGAATCAAAGACCTTAAAACTGTTTTGGCTCTAGGCTTCAAATTATAATTCAGACTAACTTTCTGATCATCCTCTTATGTTTGGGTATGAGTCTGTATTAAAGGTCTTTGGATCTTTCTGGAACAAATGGGAGGGATGAACAAAGCTTCTGCTCCGCTTTGTTCATAAACTGGTTTATTAGTGCCTGCCTGTTATTTCTGTCCTTTTGGTCCTGTAGGTTTTTCAGGTATGTTTGCTGAAGGGGTGGAAAAATGATGTCTCCTTTGCCCTGTTGAACAACTTAGTGGGAGATGGTTTTTAGTGGTGGTGATCCTACTTCTTTTCTGCATACTATCACATGCAGCATGTTATTTCAGCTGAAAATTAGGAAATACCTGAGGAAAGGAAAGGAAGAAGTCTTCCTTGGCCTCTAGAGGAAGAAATATGATGGAATGGGAGTTTCTATTTAAGGTATGAAACATTAATAGTGTTAAATTAGGGCCAAGCATCAACTGTGTAAATGGGGATAAAGGTACATGCATACCTTTAAGGCTATCCTGAAATATATTTGGCAGAAATAAGTCTGTTTCAAATCTGCTTCCCATATCTTCTGGTCCTTATACAGCTATTCACACTTAGTTTATGCTTGGAAAAGCCTGTGATTGCTAGTGTTCCTGTCATATGGTACAACAGCTCCAGATCTTTTCTAAAGTTTTAATTAATTAATTATTCAATTGTTTGTTTAATTTTTAAGCTTTTCAGTTAGTCAATAAGACCAAAATTGTTTTCTTTTCTCATGGGTAAAATCATTGTGCTACCTGAAGAAAAACATACTATTTAATCAACTCACTAAAAATAAAGTGTGTTTTTATAAGTTACACTGCGTTATTGTGACTGATACTAATGAATGAAATGTACTGAAACATTTAATAAGAACATTTGGTTTGGCTTAAAAATCTTCTGATTATGCTTTGGATCTGCTGTGTAATCAACAAAGGTGGCACTACCTATCACAACTGACAGAGGACATTGATAACAAGTAGTTATTAAAATTATCTCCTACAGTCTTAAAAGATAATCTTCATAGTTCTGGGAAAATGAATCACATTAAAAAATCTACATATAGAGCAAACACAACATGATCCAAACTGAAAATAAAGATATTAAACATTCAATTTTGGTTTTAAAAAGCATTATGCACAACTAATCACAAAAAGCTTAAAAAAAGAAAAGCTGGTTTCCAGATGTTCTTAAAATATTTAATTTTTAGTATTCATGGCATATAATTCACTCAATTTTTATTAATTTCTCTATATGCTGTTTCTTCTTTGGAATTTATTATCTTTTTATGTTATCTGTATCTCATAGTTGACAGCAACATTTTCCATATGTTCATAATGTTGGCCAGTGAAGAAGCAGATTACCACTATATTACTTGTGTGAATAACACAGCATGAATGGTGAGCAAATATTTATGTATGCATTTTGCAATGCTCTTAATCAATATATGACTGTGACCACTATATGTTTTCTTGATCAGATGATATATGTAACTGTACAACCCATGATTACTGTGGAAATTGAAAATACTGAGAAATACATCCCTTATGGTTATGTCAGTGAACTGAAATTTTATTTTTAAAATGTATTTTAAAATACCATTTTAAAATGAGGAGAAAGAGACAGAGCTTTGACTTTTTCATTCTGTATTTTCCTGTTTCAAGAAATGGATAGATAGCAAGAAAAGAGTATTTGTAAACACTTCTCTGAAGAAAATCTGTTCATCTGATTTTATAGTGTTATCCAGACATTTTGCTTTATGCTGTTTGTGAACATTTGTGAGCCTGGTTTCTAAGAACTGTTGTGGAAAGAGAACAAACAACAAGTGAGCAAGAATATGACCTGACAAAGAATGTTGTTCGTATGGATTTGTTTGAGTATTCTGTCAAGGTATTAAGATGGCCTTCTTGAATCTCTTTATCAGTTTAGAAAATTTTCTATCTCAGAGAAGAAACAATATTCTCTGACTTGGATGAGCCTTACACAAAATAAAGAGCAAGCTATAAAAATATATCTTTCAAGAAAGAATAATTACTGCAGGAAGTTCACAAGCAACCCACAGAGAGCAAGATGCTATTGCATGAGTTTAATCAATCCTCAGCATTTGTGACAAAGTAAGTAATTATAGTCTTTATGAGTAGTTTTATAAAATTTTCTTATTCCATTGTGTATAATTTTTAATGAAAATATAAATGCTCACCAAAAAACAATGCATAACATTAGGGAAATGACTGAAGATACTGGAGTAAGTAGTCCAAAGATGTGCCCTAATAGCTTCTCTTCATTATTAAGTTTAGACTAGTCTGTGTCTCTGAGAGGAACATCAGAAATGTCTGATACCAGGTGCATGTATTTTATCAGCCAACACATGCTGAATGAATAGACTTAGACTGTAATAACTGTAATGCTTGCAACAATACCCTCTGCACTGTTTTCTTCTGTAGACCTCCTTGATAAGACAGCAGCAACTGTGTAACTTTATCTACTGAGCTTCTAACTGAGGAGTGTGTTAGCAAGTACTAAAATTATTAGGGACTTAAATCCCAGGGATTTCAACTGTATTTAGACATATTCCTAAGTGCTTTAAAGGAACTACGGGAAAAATGCAAAACGAACATGTAGTATAAAAGGTGTGTGTGCCACCTTAACAAACAGGTTTAGCATCACTCCAAATATTCTTAAATGCCAGATAATCTGCATGGGAGAGAACCCATGCAGATACCTCAACCAATGGAGTAAAAATACATAGGAAAAAAATAAGCAGATGCTTTTACCCAAAACTATAGGATACTGTGTTTTACTCATTCTGGTGCTCATTGGTAGCTGAGTTGGTTTTGGTTCAGTTTTCAAAGAACAGATTCCCTTTTGGGAATTTGGGGGTTCTAGAAGACAAGCTCTATAGTTAGAGAATGCCTGTTAAAACAGAATAAGGTTGTTAAATATAAAATATAAACAAAAATTTTAAAAAGTATCTTTTTACATATAAAGTGTTTAATCAAAAAGAAAAAACACATTTAACACAGAGTTTGTCAAACAGATCAAATGTCCACCTATTTCAGATTTTGTAGTGAAGATGCCACCAAGGATTCTAGAATAAATTCCTTACTAGACAAATATGCTTTATTGCTCTAAAGACATCAGTAGAAGTTTGTGTTTTCTACATTTTACAGCAGACAGATAGTTTATTTTGTCCACATTACATTTAATATATTTTGACCTTAAAGATCAAATTTGTCAATTAATTTAAAACTTCATTTTGTATTCAATAAATCAGTTTCTGACTTTTTTTTTAAATTATTTTATTGGATGTTCTCTTTTCCTAGTGCCTGAACAGGAAAAAAATAGGTACCCTTCTCACTGTCTGTTCATACCTTGTAATTCTGCAGTTTCATATGTGCTTATATCTCAGATGATTATGCTCAGGCACTTCACTTATCTCAAAATATTCATCCAAATATTTTTCCTTCCTATCCATAACTGCTGCTCTTCATCCAAATGCATATCCATTTTTTTGTTGTTGTTATTCATAAGTAATATTTATTGCACAGTTTTTGAGGGGTACGGATTAAATACCTTTTCCTTCAGGTTTCAGTGTCAACATTTTCATCAGACTTTGATAATGCTTTCATAGCATGGAACTCTGGTTTTGCAACATCACTGAGGAAGACAGTCAGGTATAAACATTGATGAAGGCTCCTTAAGCTTTCTAATTGTGAAAACTGCCATAAAGCTGAAGTTGGGTAATTTCTCCAACATAGATGGAAAGGAAGAGGAAGTTTGAGAAGGGGAAAGGGAGAAGCAGGTCAGAGAGAACAACCACATCATTCCTTAATGGCAAATCCCAAACCATCTACACCTGGCAACATTATCCACATATTCTCTATGACTGGGGTCTCTAGGATGAATCTGTACTATTGATCTATTTGATGACTTAATAATATCTTTAAGATTACTTTCAGAACACTAAAATTTGATACTGTTTTGTAGTGCCAAGATAACTGAAAGGCCATCCAAGTCTTCTTTCAGACAATGAAGAGGTGATTTAGAGCCAGCAATGTGGGTTGCCTTTTGAAGTACTTTTTTCCAATAGTCATTGCTCTACATCTATTTTCAGCTATTATTTTATAAAGTCCAGTAAAGTACTTTCTTGTTAAATTTTATTAGCAATGCTTGGACAACAGTAGGTTTGCCTTTTCCCCCCCATATTTCCCAAGAATAGATAAATAATTCGCACTCTGTTGATCTCTAGAGAGGAAATTTGAGGTCATCTACTTCACTAATAAAGGAAGACTATCTCTTTTGGATTTGCCAGTTTATAGATCAGTTAACTTGTAAAACACAACAATTTTTTTCTTCAGTAATAGTTAGCTGCACAGATTCTATTTATCTTATGAAAACACAACAGAAATGTATCTGAGATACCAATAGTATGAGGAAAAAGTTCTTTTTTGCTCTACATTTCCCTGAAGTGTCGTACTGCAATAATTTCACTGTACTTCACTAACTACTGATTTACCCCTATGTATCTTTAAGATGTCAAAATCTGAACCTGTCCCCAGATCTGAATTTTTATCTTCAGAAGTAGGCCAGCAATGATATTAGTAAAAGCATAGCTAAACTTGTCAGATTTGGAAACAAGCAGTGATTATTATACTGTTATTGGGTCAGTAAAACTTAAAGTTTTGAAGGTATAAGAGTGCATTTGAACCATACAATCAGTAGATTAATCATGTGTATCAGCCCTGTATCCTCTTGATAAGCCCTAGTCTTGCAGAGGTTTTCTAGCTAGCGCCTGAATTATCAAGTACTTTCCTTTCAACTCATTGGACCAAACACAGTCCATGAAGGAACCAAAAGAAAAGCATCAGCAATCAGTCATTAAATTTGTAATATAAGATGTCATCATGCTCACTCAAATGGCCACAGCAAGTTAATTGAGATCATAGAGAATGACAAAATGCTACCCTGTAAAGCATTTCTGCCATAATAAAAATCCCTGCTATTGCATAAACTTTTAACCTTTATCAAAAACAGATAACTGAAGGAGTTAAAATTAATCCTCTGAACATGTATTTATAAGTGCTTACTAAAAATGCATTGCAACTTCCATTAACTGTCTCTGCCAAACTCAATAATCAAAACAATATGGTATAGTCAATTTGTGCATGAGACAGCTGTTTTGTGGAGTACTTGTTATGCCTTCAGGGAGCTGAGTGACCACAGCTACCAATCAACAGTAGCTGTAATATAACATCCTAACAATACTTTCCTCTACAACAAGACTTAATATGCTATAGACAATGCTACCAAGATTGCGCGGTTTTCTCTGAATTGTTACAAAATCTTCTGTTGAAATTGAACATAAGCTGAAAAATTGTCAGTGAAAATACAAGAATGAAATGTTACATTACTTTTTCATTTTTAGCTAATCTGTCAAACTGTTTTCATCCTGTGCCAGTCTAATTCAACAACAACAACAACAAAAAAAAGATTATAGGACACAAATTCCTGATTATATATTTACTTGTTCTTCTAAGTATGCACTTTTGTTACTCTGTTGAAAATCAGTCCATGCTACATCTCATGTATACTGACCCCACCATACAGAATTGTTAAGTGCTGAAGATGACAAGAAGAAAAAGCCTCACAGATCTCAGAAAAGGATGCAGTAGAAAAAAGATAACTGCTAACATAGGAACTGAGACTTATCATTTACTTCATGAACCACAAATTTCTTTCAGAACTGCAGGATTTTTCTGTTCTGTTTCACTGCTGCCAAATTTCATTTCTTCATAGTTTTAATTTTGTTTTCATTTCAGATAAACTATTTAGATACTGTTGCTTACTTAGTATGTTTAGATAATATGTTCATGTTTTAAAAACAGAAACATTATGAATGTTAGAATAATGGAAGGACTTATTTTTTTCCTTAAGAAATGTCCTACTCTTTGTGGTTGATATGCCTAAGACTTGTCTGATTGTATTTGTAGTATTTTAAAATAATCTAGGACAAAATATTGAATGTAAAAAGCCATGCTTCTTAGCATTCAGGAAATAGCAATATTGGCTTGCCACCAGTTGGGGCATAACTGAGTATTATAGTGCCAAGATACCACAGCTTTAACATGGCTTGGCTCTGGTTTTTTGGCTTTAGCCCATTTGAATGTGTTTTTGGTTTTCATGTGTTTTTTTCCAACACATTATCTTTCAAAGAAAAAAATACTTCAGTATGCAATATGGCAATTTGAATGTGATTGGCTGCAGATTTGACTCTTGGCTAGTACTATTTCTACACCTTTGGCAGTTGGCATATCATTCTTGTCTTTTCTTATTGTTCCTCTGCTACCAAGCCTGTCTGTCCTTTTTCTCCCAACACTTTTATTATAAGCATGAGGTCAGACAGGTAAAAAGAGCTTTCCCAATCAGATGAATCTGTAAAAAGTTTAACATAGGTTTTAATCGGCTTATCATGTGTTACTTTTGATTTTTAGATAGTTTACTACATATTTCAGTCCTTCCATGGAACTGGATTGGTTGTTTTTCACAAACTGAGAGTACCTCCATAGGTTTAGGAGAAAGTCTTCATAGGTTTAGGACAAAATAAATCAGAAGATATATCAGAAAGATTCATACCTCTCTTGTGTTTGACAGACTTGGCAATATGTGACATACCTCTGCAAGTACTTGTCCATTTTCCTTCAAAAAAGCTCAAGCCAGAAGCTTCAGAAACCCATTCTTCACAAAAAGAACACCCTCTGCTTTTCCAAAGGAGTGTTGGCTGGATGCAGTACAGAACAGGACTAATTACTATCAACAATAAGAAGGGACAATTATTACAGTAGAAGATAAAATTTAATCCTTCATGATGTCATCCAGACTGTTACTGGAACTACCATGTGATGTTTATATAATTTAAAGAAAGACAAGTTGTAATGTTTTAAATAGTACAAGGAGTCCTGAGTGTAAGGTAAATGTAATTCTTTGCAGTGAAGTCCTTCCAAACTGAAAAGCCCACAAAATACATGTTCAAATAGCAAACTATTATTCTTCCATTATGGAATCTGCAAATGGCTGGACACCAAAATTTCCTTTCAGACAGGTTGCTTCTAATCTTCTAACTTTTGTGCCAAGTTTCAGTAGTCTGCAAATTTTTAGAACCTAAAATAACAGGGTTTATAATGGAAATTCTGATGCTTTTGTGGCTATAGATGTGCCAGCTACAGCTGTAATAATCAGTACCTAATTACTTTTAGCTTTCCACTCAGTGAATTAGGACAGGTGACATTTGTCATTAAAAGATGAGTTTTGCTGTAAGAAAGTGTGTTTCAGGACATATCCACAAAAAAAAAACTAACTGCAGCTTGCTTTGTGATTTCTCAGTATTTTTTGTTGTTTAATTTTTGATTCAGGAGGACTAGCATGTATGAAAATATTCAGAATGAAAGGCCGGACAGCTGACTGCAGCTCACTTGTCCATTAAACACCACCCATCAGTGTAGCATGCACAGGTCAATGTGAAGGACTGAAAAGTACTGTGATGTGATGAATCAGATCATCAGGAGAGGAGCCTGAAGATGTTCTCAAGAAGCTCTAAGGGCAATTTCATATCTAGTACCTTCCTACTGAACCTCAGTGCAGATTCTCCTTTGGGAAAAAAAAAATTCCAAACCATGCTGTATGTCTGACAGCATGAACATTACCCAACCTACTTAATTTTATAGCAATACCATTTTATAGTTATTTTATTTTTATTAGGAATGAAAATAGCTAACCCACCACCACCACCACAAAAAATAGTGATTATCAAGATTGTATTATGGATTCTAACTTGCAAAATATTTCACTATAGTTAAGTACTTATTATTATGGTAAATTTTATCAGAAGGAATGGATTTAACAAAATACATTCTATTGCTACCATTTACCACTACTTTTGTTAATCAAGCAGTGCTCAGAGTATTTTCTTCCAGGTGTTAATTTGAACCTCAGGATAATGACCATTTAAACTGTGCCAGGTGGTGATTTCTTTCATCATGAGAGTAGTTCAATATTTTATCTAGAAAAACTTTATTTTTAATAAAATTTTCAGAAAGCAGACATGAAATCATTAGATAATTCTTTATTAGAGTTTTGCTTCCCACTGTTGTTTTCTAACTTAATTTGAACCCTTGAAAACCTCCAGGAGTGTTGGAGTCAGAGAAAAAGAAGAAATAGACAAATGCTATATATTTGCATCTACAATTTTCTACTTTCTTATGTACTGGTACTAAGTGGCATGCAGCAGCCCAGGGCTAGTTTAGAAAATAGCTACAGTAGATACAGATAAAATAATCTCGCATTTTCACTAGTTTAGGAATGCAATTCTATATTTAGCTTTTTAAACAAATTTATAATCGTTCATATGGAGTTCTATCTGTGAATTTAAAATCATATACAATTTAAATCACTTAGATTTAAATTTAAGAGGTCACAAAATGTGTAAAAAGAACAGCTGCTTCTATTACCATCCAGTTCTATTTCTCTTCCTAGCTCCAAACAAAATATAAGAGGATTCTCCTTTTCCTCCTCAGATCCCACCCAGTGCTTTTCAAGTTAATGCTTCTTAAAATAAGGTATGGTCACAGTGACTGGAAAACAGTTGCAATGTGTTCAGGAATCAGATTAAGTCGAACTGGGATTGCTAGGTGAAGGACTCAAGAAATGGTGGTAATAGAACTGGAAAGCTGACTAATTTGTCAATATATAGCTGAGGCTGCAAGTTACTATGCCGTTTAGTCCACTAATTAATAATTTTTTCAGTCACACTGCACTCAGTCTTGGTTTCCATTTTCCTCATTCTATTTTGTGGATAAAATGTGCTCTCCTGCAAGGTGTCAAGTAGGTTTTTAAGAAGCTATAACTCTATCATTAACATTTCAGTTACACAGTTCCTCATGATTCATTCTTTTTTTTTCCCCTTTTCCTCCTCACTTGCTCTGCTCTCCTAAACCTCTAAGCTAAATAGTTACACATGTATGAGAAAAGTTCTCTTATCTAGACACTCAAATTGGAAAAGAAAGATTTTTTTAGAGTTCATCAAATCACAGATATTATAACTATTCTTAAAAAGAAAAAAAGGAGAAAATGTCTAGCTCTTAAAAAGAGAATAGAAATTTCACTCTTTCCTTTTCCCTCTTATTCATTGGAAATCAAATTAACTTTTTTTTTAATCCATGTGTGGGTCTGAACATTTTTAACTACATCATATGAAGTCTGGATAAAACATCTTACTTTCACAAAATGGATAGAGTAAATATAGGATTATATGCTCTCGCTAGTATAAAAAGAAATATAAATATGCAACACGAAATTTTCAACATGGGCAAAGAACTTTCTTCCTGAGAGAAAAAGAACTTTTCTTTTCAGGCAAGACCATTCCTATAGTATTGGAGCAGCACAAGCCACCTTTCATTGGTAACAAAGGAGTAGGACCAATATATGCATTTCAAATGAGTGAACGAGCTGCCACAGGAGTACTATTAGGTTTTGCTAGGTGTGTATTTCAGTCTATTTAATTAAATTTAATTTAATTTAAACCAGAAGGTTAATTTATAAACTAGCTTTGCCCAGACATAGAAAAAGTCTGGGAAAGGGCATGAGATATTTGCCCTTTCTGTTGCTTATGAAATGCCTTGAGAAGAATGAGTCATTTGAGATGATGCTCTTTCCAGTTATCTTCATGAGATATTAGTTGGGTTTTTTTTATTAAATTGTCATCACATCAAGGCAATTGCCTACCCCAGACCAGATAAAGGCCTTATTGCTGCCTTTTGTTTATTTGCTTGTAATAGTTGAAAAAGTAGATCATGTGGTCCCCACAAAAGTTACTGCCCCTGAGCTCCTGCCTCACTCTACTAGACCACAGGGAGCCATTAATGTTGGCTTGTCCAGTTTGTCAGAGAAAGTAAAGAACAATTACTCACGCTGTTTGCTTGCTCTATGTTTTTCCTGATGGATCACTGAAGATGATCCCTGATATTTTAACTCAGGTAATTAAATTATACTCATGTTCTCCTCCCATATATGTATCATCATGCTTATAGTGATAAAGCATCATTAAACTAAATGAATTTCTAATTAAACCATTTGTGTAAATTGAGTGATTTCTGGCAAGCAAAATATTATACTCATTGAAAGATTATATTTGGTCAAAACATCTCACATTTGTCATCTCTAACTGCAAATATGTAACACCTATAGGGATTTACAGTAGTTTTGTGACTTCTGTTGAAGTTGATATGTGCCAAACTTAATGTATTCATTTGTATTAAATTTAACTTATGAGCACAGTGCAATGAACCCATACTCTGGGTATTAGTTAGATTATCAGATATACATGGTTTCTAAAACAGATGTGTAAAATTTCTGTCTTGAGGGCATTTGATTTTCGGTTTAGCTCAAAGACGTATGCATAGGTGCCTTTCTCCTTTTGCACTGATGTGAACAGCAGCATTTCAACAGACACTGGCATGAAAAGGATCAGACATCTAATGAAACTATCAGGCTGCCACACAACATTTCATCTTTCTCTGTGATAAAACAGCATATTAAAGCTGAAAGTGGAGGAGGAAATAATACAGAAAATTACTCTTAGTTTACTATATTTGACCATTGTTGCTAACTCAGCTCTTTTACAAAGAAAATAAGTTAAAACCAAAACAAATCTTGCTATCAAATATTTGGAATTTCAATGGATAAAAATAGTTCTCAAAGGTTAATAAAGACTGCTTGTAATGGAAAGTGATATTATGAAACTGTTGTTCAGCAGTGGCTAAAAATGAAACAGATATGAACCAATAGCATACAGAGTATGTTATTGCATTTTCGTAATGCAGTTTAATTTTGTAGTCCTTCAACAATAAAAGTAAGTGACTTGAGTTTAATAGAAAAAACTGGAGTCAAAGTGAATGAAATATCTTACTTTTACAGCCGTGGGAGCAATTCATAATGTAGCAAATGCAAGTGCAGTAATAAGTTATGAGAGCAAGACTGACAGAAAAAAAATCATTTTATAGTGTTAAGATTGTACAAAAAATAGAACTGAATTAGACTCATTAGTGGAATAACATCAGCCTATACTTGAAATCACATTAACAAAATTATTTATATGCTGAATTACCATTACAACTTTTTTTCCTTTTCTCTCTCATATATGTATGTGTATTGGGTTTATGTGGCAAGGTTTTGGTAGCAGGGGGGCTGGAGGAATAGCTTCTGTGAGAAAAGACCGGCAGTTGCCCCTGTCAGGCAGAGACATTTCCAGCTGGCTCCAAAACAGACCTGCTGTTGCCCAAAGCTGAGCCCCTCAACAACACTGGTGGCTCCTCTGTGATAACGTATTTAAGAAAGGGTAAAAACCACTGTGTAGCAGCTGTGAAAGAGAGAGGAGTGAGAAAAATGTGAAAGAAACAGCCCTGCAGACACCAAGATCAGTGAGGAAGGACAGGGAGGAGGTGCTCCAGGTACCAGAGCAGAGATTCCCCTGCAGCCTGGGGTGAAGACCCTGGTGAGGCAGGCTGTCCCTCTGCAGCCCATGAAGGACCATGTTGGAGCTAATATTCACATTTCAGCCTGTGGAGGACCCCACGCCGGAGAAGGTGGATGTGCCCTGAAGGAAGCTGCAGCCCATAGAGAGCCCACACCAGAGTAGGCTCCTGGTAGGAGCTGCAGCCTGTGGAAAGGAGCCCAAGCAGGAGCAGGTCTTCGGGCAGGACTTGTGGTCCACAGGGCACCCACACTGGAGCAGTCTGTTTCTGAAGGGCTGTACCCCATAGAAAGGACCCATACTGGAGCAGTTCGAGAAAAACTGCAGCCCCTGGGAGGGACCCACACTGGAGCAGCTGATCAAAGATTGTATCCTGTGGGAGGGACCCCACACTGGAACCAGGGGAAGAGTGTGGGGAGGAAGCAGGGGCAGAGACTTAATGTTATGAACTGACCGCAACCCCCATTCTGCACCCCCTGCACCCCTTGTGCGGGGGAGGATAGGAGGAAGGTGTTCTAATTTTTTCTTTGTTTCTCACTACCCTGCTCTATTTTTCATTGGCAATAAATTAGCTTTCCCCAAATCAAGTCTGTTTTGCTTGTGATGGTAGCTGGTAAGCAATCTTCCTGTCTGTATCTCAGCCTGTGAGCTTCTCCATCTTATTTTCTACACCTGTTCTGTTGAGAAGGAAGAGTGAGAGAGCAGCTGGGCGGTGGGTTTGGCATCCAGCCAAGGTTAACCCACCACAGTATGGTTGTTGCTTTTTTTCTCTGTACCCTTAATAAATGGTCAATAAATATGTTTGGACATGGTCCAAAGCCCACTGATAACACAGAAAATGAAGAGGCAGTTTTCTGAATTGTTTGGAGAGGGTACTATCAGGAAAGACCCTGATTATGCCAGTTGTGGACTGAACAGTGTTTTCAGTATCCACTGACATTCTTAAAGGATAAGGGCACTTTATGAATCACACTACCAGGGAACCCCTTTATGACTTTTGCATAAATCTCTGAGTCAGCCCCAGTCTTCTGTTGCTAAAGATGATTTTGCAGAATTTACTCAGATGAACAGCAACACCTTTATGAAACAACCTTTATGAAAATGCTCAGATGCCCAGTTTGGCAAGCACAGAAGTATTAAAATTCTAATGTCTACATTTAAGTGAGCTAGGGACTAGATACACATACTAATTTCTACCAGGAAACTTTTCAAAAGGGTGAGTTATATATACAAAGGGGAAGTTAGGATATACTAGAATTCTGAAAATCACTTTCTCCAGTCAGAAAACTGTCTGAAGTTTCCCACTGGTCTTTTTTAGCCTTCAAGATTTTAAAGAAACTGCTGTCACAAAGTGCTTTGGATCTCACTCAGGAATATCCACTGTAGCTCTAGGTGGTTAGCTTCTGAGTTTAAAGATCAATCCTAAATTCAAGTTTAAACCAAAAATTCAGCACTGACTCCTTGATTCTTTGTATGCCCCGTGGTGAAGTGTCAGTTCTTCAGTTCCTGCAGTCAGTGGGATCATGCAGATTTCCTCTGGCACAATTAATTTAATTCCAAATTCCATGTGGAATTTGAAACACTTTATAACTAACAAGTTCAGAGATTTTTAAACTGCTGTACAGTTCCTGGAAGCCACAGCCTGCATCAGGCATGAGTAAAATAGGAAAGTGTCCTGGACAGAAAACCAGTGATAGTAGTAGAATTACATTCTTATGTAAAAAAAATAGACCTTCTGTATACATCTACCTGGCTAAATAAAAAATAAAATAAAAAAAATTTAAGAAAGGAAGTGGGAAAACCTTGGGCACTGGATGCCAGCTCATCTAAACTAATTAATTTTTGCTCCAAGGCTCTTGTTTATACCACTTAAACACTGTGTATTCATAACAAAACACAGGCATGACTTTGGCATGGCTGTAGCTCCTGACTTCTTCCAAAAGGCAATACTAAGTGATGTAGCATCATACTGAACGTAGCTCATCATAGTGGGCTGCCTGAAACAGTGTTCTAGCTCTGTTCTAGCAGGCTTTGCCACTGTTCACATCTTGAATGATGCTACACCCTCGAATCAGTGTTATAAAGCACTAGTCTAGCATATGCTTGCAAGCGCTTTGAAGTAAGAAAAAACACATATTTTACTATCTGTGTCTCAGGGCCACAAGACCCAAAGACAAAAACAATGTTGTGTGACACAGCCAGCTAACACCAGCCATAAACAGAGTCAGTACGTGGTAGCTGGACTTTTATATTTACTTGCTAGGCTAATTAGAAGCAGCCTTGTGCTCATTTCACATGCACTCAAAATGTCTGAAAGCATGTAAGTGCATTAGTAGCTGCCAGACCTACTCCATCACAAACATTTTTTGGAACATATTCTGGGCATGAATTAAAGCACCCAGGGCCTCATAGGCTCCAATGATCTACTTCTCCAAGCTCTGCTCTCCCAGTTGCTGCAGGAGTGAGAATCAACCCAGGAAAGAGAGAGAGAAGGAGAGGGAGAAGGAGGAAGGAGATTCCTCTCATCTCTTCTCTTCATGTTTGGCAGCATTATGCTTGTCTGGGCGTTTCTGAATTAGTGCACTTGGCAGTGGCAGAGAGAGAGTCAGCCTGACTGGTGCTGTGTGGATAGCTAACATGATTAAAGGCATTTAGTACTGTGGACAAGGGACTTGCCGGGTCTCGATTCTTTAGGAAGAGACATACTCAGGGAGATGCCCTGAAGACAACGCAGGACTAAATTTTGCTGATCCATGAATTGAGGACAATAAAAAGGAATTTTAGCTTCTTTGCAAAGACTCATCTAATCAACTCTACTAAGTCTAAAAGACAGCAAAAAAATACTTGCAAGCGCAAGAGCTGGTTTTTAGCCAAGTATATCATGCTATCTAAAATACCAGCTCTGCATGACTCAACTACTAAAAAGCATGGTAAAACACTTGTTTTATCTGTCAGGCATAGGGATAACAAGAAGTTTCTCTTGTGAAGGGCAGACTGGTTTGCCACCACTAATATGCAGAACTTGATGGAGCGCTCTGATGAACTGCTCTTTTTCCCTACAGGTATCATTGCAAGGATACAAAGCTGTCTCAACCTCTAGAGTTTAGTGCTCTTGCTTTATCCCTACCACAGCTTCTACTCAGAACATGGGAAGCTGGTCTCTGTGTCAAAGGACATAAGTTATGTAGTCCCAGTTATGCTGCTACAGTGAAAGCACAGTTGAACATGGTGGTATAAGCTTCTCTACAGAACAAAAATCTGTGGGAGCTCTTGTCTAATTTTCTTTTCTCTTCTAGAAACAACTTAAAGCAAAGAATTCAAAACTGAAATAAGTTACTTAGGCCTTAACTTATTTAAACCTGAAAATCTGTAGGCACTATACATATATATATATATAAAAAATTGAACAAGCCATCATATTTTAATGGTCTCCAGTTCAGCCTTCCCACACCCTGCATTTGCAGGATCAGAGACCATCTTTCTTTTAATCAACCTCTATCCTCCTGAGAGATTTCTGAACCCCTCATGACATCTGTGGATTAAACTGTTATTAACTCCTCCTTTTGCAGTCACATGAAAAGCCATTGCTTTATAACATGCTATTTTATCAATCTGCTGGAGTTTCCGTATTTCAAATAAGTACAGAGGTACAGATTTTCATGTTTATACCACTTTATTCCATTTACATTTTGGAAAATATTTTTATTTTCTGTAAAGTATCATAACACCTTTTTTCCTTCCCCTGTAAAGTTATTAACCTCTAACGTGTTAATATATTTGATAGATGTGTTTAAATAACTTTATAAAATGGGAAATTGAATATGTTGCCTAAGATTTTCTCAATATCCTTCATCTTTTGATATATCAGAATAAAACATTAAAATGTGCATTCATTATTTCAGTCCCTTTCTCATTATTCTAAACACATATTCTCGCTGCTCTGTTGCCTTCTGATTTAAACCTTTCTGAATTGTGCAAACTCAGCAGCCAAGGTGTATACAGCTTGCCTACTACAGCATTTACCCAAATGAACATATATTGTAGACATTCTTTATGAGATTAGATACCAGACAAAGAGGGGGAAAATCCTAAAGACTAAAACATTTCCAGGATCTAGCCATGCAAGGTTATCAGAAGACCATAAATAAGCCTGTGACTGAGATGTTTTATCAATTTCAAAATCCATCATCTTATTCAACTAAGAGCAACATCAAATGCCTTAGGGAGGAAAATTTCTGCACTGTTTTAGTTCTTTCCATTTCAGAATATCTTCTTGTGCTCTTTCACTTCACTTTCCACCTCTCACGACAATATATATTTATCACTTCTCCCCTACTTTAGATTTTCTCGTCTTGTTTTAAGGATAAAATCTTACTCCATAGATGTTGCTATTTCTAGCTTATTATCACCCTGTTTTACAGATGATTCCAGACTTAGTCTTACAAGTACTGTTGAACTCAAGCACTTGATTTCTCTCAACAAAAATGTGATACAAACGAGTTGTTATCTCTGGTTTTTACCTTCTTTGCACTATAATAAGACATTTTGTGATACATATATTTTAGTAGCTTATCAAAGTCTGTAATAATATAATTTCTAATACCTCTAATTCTTTGGTATTATCTTTTATGTTGTGAATATAGATACATAGCCTATATTCTCTACCTGACCACCTGGACTAAAACTTGGTTTTCAACAGGAGTGCAGTGAACTTTCTGCATTTCAAACTCATGTACATGCATGTACTTATTAATTCCCTTGTTTACTGTAAAGGGTACAATAATGAGATATGGGGATCTTGCATGCATGTTGTTTTCTTTCTAGAGGAAGGACATATTCTGTGGCACTACACAAAACTCTGCCTCTCATTTTTGTAGATGCTTTTGTAGCCCCAAGGCTCTGATCACTTTAAGTGTCATAGGCATTTCATAATTCTCCTCCGTCTCCAAAAAAGACTAAAGCAATGGGAAAAATCTCAGATGCAGAACCTCATCAATAAACAATGTATCCTTCTTAGATAACAGACTAGCTAAATATAAAAATGAAGATATTATGACAAACATTTCAGAAATGAAAAAAGCCCAACGAGGCAAGTTGCACAGTCCCCCATTTCTGCCATATCGGACTTGTACCTTTCCCCGACTGGCCTAATTTCAAGAGTAAGTTTTTTAAGTGTTCACATATAACCAAAATGCCCTAGCTGAATCAGATTTTTACATTGCTACACCCAAATTAAGACAAAAGAATTCATTACAGACTGGAGCCAGCTCAGCTTCTGTATATACCTTTTCACCTTGGTGATATATTTTTCATCTCTAATATTAACCTATTAATCATTTGTGCTGCTACAACAGACCAATCTACTACAGACCTTTTGTTTCTATGCTTTAATAAAGGATTTCACAATAATGACCTGGAATATAATGGCCTAGAATTGGGGGGTCGGGGGGTCGGGGAGGGGGGTGGTGCCTGGCTATGGGTCTATGAATATGTTTTTATGTTTTGGTCTTTAGCATGCATGAATAGGAAATCTACATTTCTACAAAATAGTGACTTATATTAAAAACATGACACCTGATTTTGGTATATAAGCCTCTGAATTTTTGTTAACAAAACTGTTCTTTATATTTGATTCTGGTTTGCCTGTGATACCTTTACTTTGGTATGAGCTTGGTATTTGAGTTCTTTCATGGCAACAGCATTTTCAATAGTAACTGATGGTTACAACTCCCTTTCCTCACCCTTGATAGGTTCTAATCTTTGCAAAGTCAAGTCTATATCACACAATAACTTTATTTTGGTCAGGATTTTAGTAAATTGACAGTACCTTTGTGAGGGACCGAAAGAGTTAATGTCTCAAACATTGTAAAGTGGGATATAGAGAACTGCAGGTGGGAAACTGATGGACACAGGGTATGGGCAGTGTGTCAGAGGATGTGCAGTTGCAGGTACTCCTGTGCCTCACATAGCAACTTGCAGAGGTCATACAAAGTTTATTTGAGGACTGTCCGACAGACCCCTCGTCTGGGCACCTGTACAGAAGATCAAGAAACTTCTGGAGCAAGAACCGTATAAGCTCACAGGAGGCATAACTGAATGCAAGGCTTAGACTATAAAAGACACTACAACAGAGAGACAGGTGAGAGCCCACCACTGGAGGATTGTCACAGCTGTCATCATCAGTGCTGGATCCAAGGGTGGGGATACCTCCCTACCTTTCCCTATCTCTGTCTCTCTCTCTCCCCCTCCCCTCTTTCCTTTCTTTTCTTCTTTTACAAATATTCTTAATCAGAACCCCCATGCTTTTGCATGTTTTCAAGTTTGAGTTGCCTTTTCAAGTTCAAGTTACTTCTGTGTTGAAATAAAATATTTATTTGATTGTTTTGTGTCATTTCATCTTAATTTAGTCCCAGGGGATCATTAGAACCGTGGTCACTCTCCCTCCTCCTCTCAGGTTGGGATGTGACAGCCTCTAACAAAATTTATTTTTTGTTAATATTCTAATTCACACAATGCACACTCAGAGTGCAGGTCAATGGTCTTGGTCTGTTCTTAGTGTTCTTATCAAGACAAAATCTTTTCCTGATTCACAGGCTTACACAGCTCAAGTAATTATTTAAATTTATAGCAATTTTCCTGCCTAGTATATTTCAGTCTCTTTTGCACTCCAACTGCAAAATACAATATTTGGAAATTCTTCAGAAACCTCCTTTCTGCCTATGCACTAAAAGATGCTTGGGGTTTAGTTAGTTACGGCTTTGGTTATTTCTGATATCATTCATTAGGGAATGCTGGTAAGAAATTGGACTTCATTTCCTGGACCTGGAGATATTACTGCTTCTGATGGAACGATGTTATATCTTTGTCTCACCACGTAAATCAGTATTCACTGATTTCAGAAGATACATTTGCCATTTGACAGATGGGTCAAACATCTTGTCCATTTAGACATGTATACAGCTAGCCTGGGTGTTTGTTGCCTTTTCATAATAAGGATAAAAGCCTTCCTGCAGTTCAGCCAGCCCATCTCCACTGTGACATCAATATGGTTTAGTAACACTCACATGATTAACTCTGCTTCACAGCCTAGATTATTTTCTTCCACTTGGCTCTCATTAGTAAGGGCAAGTTTCCAGCCTATGTGGTAGATCTACAATTTGCAAGTAATGAAAACATTCTTTCCAACCTACATGCTTAGAGTCACACCACCTACTTCTACTTCTATTGCACTCAGTTTAACCAGGACATTGTTCCTTTTTTTTCTTTTCTTTTCTTTTCTTTTCTTTTCTTTTCTTTTCTTTTCTTTTCTTTTCTTTTCTTTTCTTTTCTTTTCTTTTCTTTTCTTTTCTTTTCTTTTCTTTTCTTTTCTTTTCTTTTCTTTTCTTTTCTTTTCTTTTCTTTTCTTTTCTTTTCTTTTCTTTTCTTTTCTTTTCTTTTCTTTTCTTTTCTTTTCTTTTCTCCTTTCTTCCTTCCTTTCTTCCTTTCTTTCTTTCTTCCTTTCTTTCTTCTTCTTCCTTTCTTTCTTTCTTTCTTTCTTTCTTCCTTTCTTTCTTTCTTTCTTTCTTTCTTTCTTCTCTTTCTTTCTTTCTTTCTTTCTTTCTTTCTTTCTTTCTTTCTTTTCTTTCTTTCTTTCTTTCTTTCTTTCTTTCTTTCTTTCTTTCTTTCTTTCTTTCTTTCTTCTTCTTTCTTTCCTTTCTTTCTTTCTTTCTTTCTTTCTTTCTTTCTTTCTTTCTTTCTTTCTTCTTTCTTCCTTTCTTCCTTTCCTTTCTTTCTTTCTTTCTTTTCTTTCTTTCTTCTTTCTTTCTCTTTCTTTCTTTCTTTCTTTCTTTCTTTCTTTCTTTCTTTCTTTCTTTCTTTCTTTCTTTCTTTCTTCCTTTCTTTCTTCCTTTCTTCCTTTCTTCCTTCCTTTCTTCCTTTCTTCCTTTCTTCCTTTCTTCCTTTCTTCCTTTCTTCCTTTCTTCCTTTCTTCCTTTCTTTCTTCCTTTCTTTCTTTCTTTCTTCCTTTCTTTCTTTCTTTCTTCCTTTCTTCCTTTCTTTCTTCCTTTCTTTCTTTCTTTCTTTCTTTCTTTCTTTCTTTCTTTCTTTCTTTCTTTCTTTCTTTCTTTCTCTTTCTTTCTTTCTTTCTTTCTTTCTTTCTTTCTTTCTTTCTTCTTCTTTCTTTCTTTCTTTCTTTCTTTCTTTCTTTCTTTCTTTCTTTCTTTCTTTCTTTCTTTCTTTCTTTCTTTCTTTCTTTCTTTCTTTCTTTCTTTCTTTCTTTCTTTCTTTCTTTCTTTCTTCCTTTCTTTCTTTCTTTCTTTCTTTCTTTCTTTCTTCCTTTCTTTCTTTCTTCCTTTCTTTCTTCCTTTCTTTCTTTCTTCCTTTCTTCCTTTCTTCTTTCTTTCCTTTCTTCCTTTCTTCCTTTCTTCCTTTCTTCCTTTCTTCTTCTTCCTTTCTCTTTCTTCTCTTTCTTTCTTTCTTTCTTTCTTCCTTTCTTTCTTCTCTTTCTTCTTTCTTTCTTTCTTTCTTTCTTTCTTTCTTTCTTTCTTTCTTTCTTTCTTTCTTTCTTTCCTTTCTTTCTTCTTTCTTTCTTTTCTTTCTTTCTTTCTTTCTTTCTTTCTTTCTTTCTTTCTTTCTTTCTTTCTTTCTTTCTTTCTTTCTTTCTTTCTTTCTTTCTTTCTTTCTTTCTTTCTTTCTTTCTTTCTTTCTTTCTTTCTTTCTTTCTTCTTCTTTCTTTCTTTCCTTTCTTTCCTTTCTTCCTTTCTTTCTTTCTTTCTTTCTTTCTTTTCTTTCTTTCTTTTCTTTCTTTCTTTCTTTCTTTCTTTCCTTCCTTCCTTCCTTCCTTCCTTCCTTCCTTCCTTCCTTCCTTCCTTCCTTCCTTCCTTCCTTCCTTCCTTCCTTCCTTCCTTCCTTCCTTCTCTTCCTTCCTTCCTTCCTTCCTTCCTTCCTTCTTCCTTTTCCTTTTCCTTTTCCTTTCTCTTACAGAGACAACATTTCAAGAACTGTTTTTTTCTTGCTACTGTGTATATCAGCAAAGAATAAAGTCCAACATAAAGCCTCAGTATTTTGGAATTCAGGTACAAAATTGTCCTTTAAAAGATCAACAAGTTGTATTTATTTTTCCAGCTGTACTAGATTAATAAATTTTGAAATTACAACCCTGTCCAGTTGAAATACAAACTAATTTTAAGTACAGAATCAACTTGTTCACTTTAGTTCTCTTATACCATGCAAATTTTTGTTTATCCTGAGAATTTGTCTTACAAGAAATAAAAAAGATACAAGATATGACTTCCATACATGAATCAATATTTTGTGTGTACTCATAGTATGTTATTATTGCTAATGGTGGACTGTTCCTGACAATGAAACAAAAGCTGGAGGTAAATGTAAGGGTCTGCTTCCATCCAGTTGCTTCTGTGATCACAAGTTTAAAAATGCCACACAGTTTTGAATCCAGGTAGATCTACTGATATGTTCCCCTCAACATTCAGGAAAGTTATTTCTAAGTGGCAAAGGGATATCTGGAAACTCACTCTGACTTTATTCAGTGCACATTTATAACAGTGTTGTGTCTTATCTTAAGCACTCTCCAGATGAAAATCAGTTATTGCAAATGAGAAATTACTGAAAATTCCTTTTCAGGAAAAGATCAAAAATAGGGAAGTGTAAATATCTAAAGGTCTTTTTGTCTATTTGGTTAGCCTTTGTAGTTACTTATGTAGCATTAATTCTAGCAATAGAAGACAGGAATTCAAGGGAGCTGCAGTGGATCTTTAGCAATAATATTCCTGTGGCTATTGAAAATATCCCAAACATAAACTTAATATCTTTTCTAGGATGTATTCAAATGTAACTGAAATGGAGAAACCTTTCTTTGCAATTGCTCCTGCTGCTATTCTGACATTCCTTTCTTGTTGTAAACAACATATGTGGGATCAGCATATTTTATAAGGATTTGATCTGGAGCATATCTACTGAGCATATTTGAGTTGCTCAGTCCAGCAATCATATGAAGTCCCATGTGTATATGAGCATATGTAGAGCAATGTCAAACCTGTTGCAAACAGAGGATGTTGTGGGTGGAAGTGCAATGCAGGAGAGCAGCAAGCAATTGAAAAAGCAGTAAGAGTCCTGAGGGAAAATGATACAGGCAGCATGGGAGAGGTTACAGGGGGAAACTGGACTACCAGCTACATGGCTGGATAATAGCAGCATAAAAAGAGGGAAAGAGCAATTCATAACCAAAAGGACCACTGGGAGAATAAAAGGCATCAATAAACCTCTTTTTTTTTTTAATCATTTTCTCTGCAAAATAGTTCAGAGTACAGAGGAGAGTACTTTTGAGATACATGGCCTCAGGAGATAAGAATTAAATGGTGACTTGGGAGTCATGAATGGGAGCAATATATGGGACTCCCTGACATATGATAGGCTGACTGGGAATAAATTTCTTTGAGCATAGTTTTAAGCTGTTCTCTAGGTTTGCCAGGCTCATAAACAGACTTGTTTACTGAAATCCAATGGAGCATGTTAAAGTCAGACTGAAAAACAGAGTCTGTTTCAGCACAGGGGAGACCAAGGTAGGCTGATGTCACTCATCACTGCCTCTCAAGGTGATCAGGCAAGCTGTAAGTAAAGTGTATAGGGAGCTCCAAGATCGTGCAGCCCCATCTGAGGGAGGAGGCATCTCTCTGACTCTTCATGGCAAAGGTTGTGATAACTCCATGGCTGCTTACACCCCATGGCTTGGGTCTGTCAATGAAAAGTTGTCAGACAAGTATGCCTGAGGATTATTTAAAAGTATAATCTATTAAAATTTTTCTGGTACTTGACTCAGTTACTGAAGGGATGGCAGAGAAACAAAATTTTAGTGTAGGCAAGCACAGATAAAAGCATTTTTAAGTTTTAAACTGAAAAAAAGTGCCAAATTCTGCCAGCTTTACAGTTGTAAATCCAAAAATTACACATTACATGTGTGGCTCTTAAGTTACATGAGTGTTGCTGTTCTATACAGGGCTCTTACTTTTTGTAGATATTCGTTCCATGCCACATTTACATATACACATGCACACAGTCATGCAGACCCACTACCTGCCACCAACACAAATTCTCATACTTATACTTCAGTCCCTCTCCCTTCAGCAATCTGTAAAAATCCTGACCCTAGATCTGACCAAATTAAACTTAGTGTCAAAATTCTCACCCCAATTTCCAGTGCCTAGGTGGCTCTAAGAAGCATCTGTAAGAAATCCCATCTGTGCCTGTGCATGGTGTACCAACAAGGGCTTCTTTCAGTCCCTGTGGTATCTTCAAGCACACAGGCATTTAGCTTACAAAGGTATGTTTTTCCATCCCTAAAATTTCTGAATCTGCCCTCAGGCTTGAGATCTTGCTTTGGACTTCTCTCTTTTGTCCCCAGCTTCACGTGTCTGAAGAACCTACTATTCTATTCAGAAGGACAGAATACTCAGAAAGAGAAAAAGAAATAAGAAATAGAAAGGGAGAAAAGATGGATGGGAATTTTTTGTAACTTTTTTTAATTGCTTCCCATTTTTCACTCCCTTGAGAACTGCACAACCACATCAAGCTCCTGTGTTGAAAAGTACCTCATTCTGAGAGGAGGATTACTGATTCAGTCTATTTGCATTAAAATCTTCTTTGCATTTTCATATCTGCTATTCTTAATTCCAACTAGATTTTAAAAGCATAATTAATCACTAAAAGATTTTGTGTTGGAGGAAGATTTTGCCTTTTGAAAGCCCTTTCTGAGCACATGAAGCACATGGGGTTTTTTTGGAATAGCAAACATAGGCTGACCAATGGTGAATCTTGCCAGATGAACCTGGCCACTTTTTATGATGAAATGACTGTGGAAGAGAGAAGAGTGGTAGACGTTGTTTACCTTAGCTATAGTAGTACTTTCCTCATGGTACCCCACAGCATCCCTGTATCCAAGTTAGGACATTAAGGTGATAGATAAGGGGACAACTAGATGGGTGAAAATCTGGCTGGGTTGTCAGACTCAAAGTGGTGTGGTTAATGGTCTGTATCTTGCCAGTTAAGAGAGTTCCTCGGGGGTCAATTCTAGGACTATTCAATATCTTTCATTCTGTTCAATAACTTTAACCTAGAAAAGGAGATGGGGTGCACCCTTATCACATCTGGGGACAACCCCAAACTGGTTATAGAAGAGCCATTCAGAAGGATTTAAACAGGCTGGAGCACTGGATTGATATGAACCTCATGCAATTCAACAAGGAAAAATGCAAAGTCCTGTACCTGGGATGAAATAATCCTCTTCAGAAAACTGCAGCCAGTATATTGAAGGACATGATTATTCCCCTCTGAGAAGCATTGACTAGGTCACATGTGAAATATTGCATTCTCTTTTGGGAGCTCCAGGGCAATAAGGGTTTTGATAAATGGAAGCAAGTTCATCTGGTCAGGGGCTGTAGCACTTATTCTCTGAGGAAAGGCTAAGAAAGTGGGACTTATTAAGCCTGGAGAAGAGATGGCTTTGAGCAGACCTAACAGCAGTCCTCCCATACTTTCAGGGAGGTCATCAAGAAGATGGGACCAGGCTCTTTACTGAAGTGCAAATGAGGTCAGGGAGAGAATGACAGATAGTGATCATAAATTGCAATGGGGAACATTCCAACTGGATCTAAGGAAAATTTGTCACCCTGAAGATAATTAAGCATTAGAGCATGTTGTTCAGAGAGTTTATGGAAGCGAGGTTCTCAGAGGTTTTCAAGACCTCTGTGGTCAAAGCCCTGAGCAGCTAGTCAGTGAGGGTCATTGAGTCATCTACTCCTGCTTGGAGTAGAAGGCTGCACTAGGGACCCCCTGAGGCCCCTTCTGACCAGAATAATTCTATAGTTCTAAGGTCCACAGGTTGTTCCTGAGCCCTCAGAACTATTGTATGGCAGTAGGAAGTCTGTTATTCTTATTTTGTGCATAATGTGGCATTTGTCAAATTGGTGAAGCGGTTCCCTGAGAAAGTCTATCTGCCTCTTTTTCTCCAATTTACTATTTGGGAAAGGGCAGCCTATACCATCACAAGTTGTGCTTAAATGGTGAAATTCTTATTTGACTGCAGGACTAGTCTGTGTGACTTTTTCATAGCTTGTAGCCATAATGGCATTATTTTAATGAAATGATGGTAGATCCTTCAATCCCAAACCAGATTAATGTTTCGTCTTACCTTATGTTTCTATCTACAAGTCTCCAGTGATTCTAACATCAGAATTCTAACATTGAAACCACTTTTATTTTTAGCTCTGTTGAACAATATGTTGACAACTAGCGGTTTTTAGTTCAGTGATTCTGTTTCTTAATGTCAACGTTAAAAACTAATCAGAGCTGTAGTCCACAGACTTGTTAGCAAATTCTCTCTCTGACTGAGATTTCTAATTGCCTGCCCGACCAGGCGTTATGAATGCCATCAGTCATGTGCTTAAACTCCCACTTCCCTGAAAATTACATGAATTGATGTTTTATGAAGTATGATCTGTGTTGAGAAGTTCAGTATGTTGGCGTGCTGCCTTTTCACAAGATTTTGGCATGATAGGTTTGGTATATGTTAACTTCTCTTTCACTGAAGCATTTTCAAGAGACACTACATCAGGGAAGTAAGAATAATAGTGCAGAAGAAATACAAAGCCTTTTTATTCCCCCCACAGACCTCATAAAATCTGTATTGTGTTTGTTTCAAAGAGATAAAACTTTCTCCACTATCAATATATGTTCTTTTGTTTGACTTGCTCTGTAGTTTCAATAGGCTTTAACAGATTCTTTGATGTATATATTCATTTCAGACCAGTATAAGAAACCTTTGGCCCTTCTCTTTTAGATTTTTCATTCTGCTAGTGTGCTGCAACTTGTGTTGCCTTTTTAGATATTATTTTTATTTCCCATACCTTCTTAAGAATCACATTCTTATATTTTAAAGCAAGACCTGGTATTAGGAGAATCTGTAAACTGATGGGACATACTCAGAAGTACAGGCATGACCATCCTGTGATAACAGTCTTTATTGTTTTCTGCCAGTACTGGTTCTCATGCCTCCTTAAAACAGAATGAGTATCTGTCCACATGTGCTAAGAAAAAGACTTCTATTTAAATTAGAAACTAGTCACATTGTTTGTAACATTTTAACACTGCTGAGGTACAACGTGCACTGGAAAGACCTTCACAGTGTTAAGAGCAAAATCAAGGGCATTTTTGTAGCTCAGTTCTATTTAAGGGAAATATAACAAGAAATCAGTCCTAATCTATCATTTATGAGATTTCTTAGATGTTGTTCCTTTAACTTCAGGTCACAGCTTGGTTTCTTGCCTTTCTGTCTTCTCTTTGTCCCCTAATTTCTTTCCTATTTTGACTGAAAATGCTCTGAAAGTGTGTACTTATTGATGGGGCAACTCTGGACTCATGATGTCAGAGGGACAGTCTAGCTCCGAGCACATTTGAAAAGCCATCTAATGGCAGCCCTAGTGGTCCTAGCCCTTGACCATAACCCCATCTGAAGCTTCACATAGCTGTTCTTGTCGCATAAAAAGCATTATACTACATTCTTCATATATTTCTTGTCCAGGTTTTGGCTACTATTTTTATTTTTTTGCATTATACAAGTGATTCAGAAAGAGGAAAGTGAAATCTAAAAAGGCAAGGTCCTGATACTGCCAAATTTTTTTACACAGGTTTCAGTATAATCTGGGTGTTTTGTCATTGATGACACTGGGAGAAGAACTGGGCTCTACACGCACCTTGTAATTCAGTGGCTCAGTTGAAGAGTGCACAATGTCACTAATAAGCTCCCATCAGAGAACAGTAAGGGGAAACTGGTTTCCTGGCACCAGCTGTGTACCTTTCTGTGCCCTGCTACTGTTGAAAATGAAAATGACATATGAATTCTACTGATCAGAACATATTATGGCAACATGCAGAAAGGAGCAAGTTTCATTTTCCACAACAGAAAGGAAGATACACTGTAAAGGCTAAATGTTCCAAAGGACAGGTATCCTGGGTATATTCTGGGTAAAGGATAGGTGTCCTGGGGACACTATGTATTAAAGACAGCTGAGTGTCTGACAGCAAAATAGGAACAGTCAGACAAGCGAAGCTGCCTGAAACATTAAAGAAAAAAGCTAATTATGTGTTTAACTGAATCAATGATAGCCATGGGATTGTTAAGTTTTCCTTATTGTTGTTTTGGTTTTGTTTTGCTCTTTTGTTGTTGTTTGGTTGTGGGGTTTTTTTGGGTTTTTGTTTTTTTTTTTTTTAACTGATTGATAGGCAGAGTCTTGGTCCTGAAAGGACAATCTTATTATTCATCTCAATCTACACCTTTCACACAAGATGAAATCTCAGAGGTGGGCATAGCTGCAAGCATTCTTTTCAGTGCCTCTGTAGGCTGCCTTTTGAAGGTTAGGTGAGCACCAAAATGTTACCTTTTATTTTCTTTTTTGATTTTCCTATGTACCACGAGATTCCATGTCTTACCTTTTGAAGCTTATGCTGTCTGTTGCTTCTGTGTTGCCTGTATCCTCTTCTAGTCCCCCTTGCTTTTTCTATCTCTTTTAGTTTTCCTCTGCTCTTTGAGCTTTACTGTGCAATTCCTTGGAGCTTCATGCTGAAGAGACATGACTTGACTGTAAGCTTTCAAGAGTCACAAATGAAATGAGCTTAGGAACTCTGTGTCTCCTGATTCCAAGTGCAAAAAACTTTCCTAAATGCTGTAGTTTTGCCAGTCAATTACTGAAGCCTGTGAGAAAAGCGTGGAGTAATAAAATTATGGGCAATACTGAAAGGAATACTAGAAAGTAGAAACAGTCTTGATTTAAGAGAAAGGAGCATTATTGATTCCTGCCCTCCACAACAGAGCTTGAAAGCAAATCAGATCCATTACTTTCAATGGGAGACATTTTAAAAGCCACTTGTCTGTGTAATGTTTCAAAACATAATGCACTGGAGTTCCATTGTCTCTTTATTCTTGCACATTTCTGTCATACCATGAGAAAAGTTTTGCTGTTACACCATTACAATAACTGATTTCTTAATGATTATGATTACTATCTCCACAGATCCAGCTGCACCTGAGTTACCAGCTCGTCAAATCTTCTCAGCCAAACAGGATCCAGCACTTCAAGATAAAATCTCCAAGAAAGTCCTAGACTTTGCAGGAAATCATTTTGGACCCTTGGAAATCCCTGACTTTGATTCAGCATCACTTTCAACCCTCAATGTATAGCTAGGGAGAACCATGATCTTTGAAGTGTCTTTCAACTAAATAAGACAAGATCACCTAAGCTCCTTCAAAAGCTATGGTTTATTTGGGGTTATGTTTTTATCAGTGCTTGTTTTCCTTTCTTCCACTTCTGCCTTGCATTTTTAGCAACATTGGAAGCACCTTCCCATGAAAGGTCCTTGACGAATCAAATACTGGGAAACTGCTGTACATTATCTTCACTTGTTCTTCACCGTAATTTTTAAAATGGCCTCAGTTTCTTCCTGCAGTAAAAGACACAGTAGACACTGCTGTGCTCCAGTAGCAGAAGAATGTCAGCCAGCTTTCACTCCCATATTCCTTACCTGAGGAGAAAGTACTGCCTTTGGCGTAATGCTATAGGATTCTCAAGGTTAGAAGAATTTATAACCATAGGGTATTATCATCCAGTTCTTTTTCTTCTCCTCTTTTCTCTCTGGTTTTTTCTTTGTTCGCTTGGTTGGTTGGTTTTTTTTAGTTTTATTTTGTTGTTTGTTTGATTGTTTTGTGTGGGTTTTTTTTGGGGGGGAATTTGTTTGTTTGTTTTTCTCCTCTAGATCTTAGGGCATTATCTGTAATGTACCTTATACCTATTCATTTTTTTATGAAGAAAAAATAAGAGAACAAGAAAAAACACAATATTTCAGTGTAAAAACTGATTATATAGTGCAAACCAGACTGCCTTGCTACTTTGGATTATTGAAGCAAAGAACTGCTTGGATTTACCAGAGAACCTAGAGAGCTTTTACTCCTGCATTAGTCAGTCAGCATGATATGAATGTTCCCAGTCATTTGACAGAGAGATGGGTGTTCAGCTGCACAATGTGCTATCTGCATTATAACTAGTTCTGACTTTGCATACATGTATGCTGGAGATACACTTCCCTGGGTACTCCCATGCAGGACTAGTAGCAGGTCTGTTATTTTCAATTATAGCAGATATTTTTTTAAATTTATTTTACAAGACTGCATGCAAAGAAGAATGATATTTAACCTGACAAAAGGTGAATTCAAATTCCTCTCTGCCCTCTCACTGGAAGTTTGGTCAGTGAGAGAGGCTTGTCATCCTTCCTGAGTGATTCGCACCAGAATAGACTGTTCAAGGAGGCAGCTAAGTCCATATAGTACTTGCCCAATCTATCCCTTCCCCAAATTGCTTACTCCTATCCACCTTTAAGAACCAACAAGAGATCTCACAGGTCTCTATCAGAACAGGTTTGGGAATAATTTTGCGTATCACTACCTATTCCTGTAAGCTTGCTGCAGGGAATTATCAAACAGACACTCTGTTTCATGTAAGGAAGAACATGGAATAAGCTGCACCACATACTTCCTTCTCCACAGAATGTTACACTGGTAAAAACAACTGACATCAGTTTACTTAAAATCATCTTTGCAGACACTTTCTCCATTTCCACCACTGGTCTTTTTAAATTTTTATTCTTACACTATATTTATTCCTTAACTGAAGAACCTTTAGCTATTAGAAATATTGCTTTTGGAAGTGGATATAACATTTTGTGACATCCATGGTTTTCCTTAGTAGTTATTTGAAATGAGAGTTGGTGTTTGTAACTGATAGTTCTTTACAGCAAAACAAGTAAGCTATGGAAATGGCTTATAGACCACCAAGATTAACTTCCTCTAAGCTCAACTTGTTTTGTGTATGGAAATCTTAGGAAGCTTCAAGGCTTCACAAGCCTTCTAGAAGTGTCAGTTACCCCTGTGGCCACTTACAGAAGAGAGTGTAAATTGTCTCCTCAGGATGCATCCACTGAGCACCAATTCTTCTGTTTCAGAGCTTTGTTGGGAGCTTATTATAAGAGCTATTATTCTTTTTCTAACTCTAACTTACTGATTTTATGATCAGTGCCATTTCCAAATATTGTCTTTAAATGACAAACCATCAAAGTATCTGAAGTCTTTCTTTTTGTTAACTCTATTTAATTCTCTACCCTTTTTTAATTCTGTTTCAGACAGAAGCTTAATGATAACAACTTGGGAGTGACCTGCAGAAAGCCATTATTCTCGGTGTGAGATTTATGAAGAACATAATTCAGTGGGCCATCAACAGCTGGTCCTTCCTAGCGTCTAGGAACTGAAAAGAGCTGACTCCAAATGCTTTTAACTTTTAACATTAATTAAATGTTCACAGGACTTTCTAATTAACTATATATACTGGTTTTCATGTTTTTGAAAAATCTTTCATGTTATTCTGCAAAAATTAAGAATGTCTTTTCTTTTGTATTTTATGTAAATTGTGGACCATTTATATAAATGAAGTATAAGAATATTTAACATTATTTTGAACAAGTAAATGCATAAATATAAGTAGATGTAAACACACTCACACTCCTATATACCTACAGATATATGTATATAACCCAAATGTACATTCATTCTCCTAGCTCTCTGCTTGGCATCCTAATTTATAAACCAGTAAATCCACTGTGCGTATCAAAAATCTACACTTTTAGTTAGAGAATCACCCTCCCTACAACTGATATGCAAATATGCATTTATAAAATTATTTTCTTGTTTTATATCATAGAATCATAGAATCATTTAGGTTGGAAAAGGCCTTTAAGATCATCAAGTCTGTAAACCTAATACTGCCAAGTCCAAGACTAAACCATGTCTCTAAGCACCACATCTACACATCTTTTAAATACCTCCAGGGCTGGTGAATCAAACACTTCCTTGGGCAGCCTGTTCCAATGCTTGACAACCTTTTCGGTGAAGAAATTTATAGATAACAATACTTTGAAATAAATTTTGAAAATTAAATTTTTGAAAATAAATGCTGAAATATAAAATATTAAATAAAAGAGACACAAACATATTTGACAGATGCGTTTCAAAATAAATGTCTTATAGATCTAGATGAAAGTAAAAAATAAAATCTTAAAATAAACCAAAAAATTATGTAAATTCTCCAAAAATAATATAAATTTTGTCCATTCTGCTACCTAAAGGTATCAGAGTTTTTAACCAGGTCTAATATGCATGCTAATGGTGATGCTGGTCCTCCATTTAAAATCTCCCTAATTTAGACTTTTCTCCCTCTACAGAACAAATCTCATAACTTTGTCCTCCATGTAGGAAATAATAACTGTTCTTGCAGATACTTTCAGGACTGTTACACTCTAGTGTATCTGGTGTAAGCTGAAAGCATAACTGATGAGCATTAGCAACAGACTCTAGTCAATTGCTCTCAAGATCATCGAGCAAGATTAACAGCCGTGATTAAAATATCTATCTATCTACCAAGTGTTCTTGACAGCTGAGCTTGAAAAATGTGCTCTAGAAAAGATAACATTAAGAATGCTTTAAATGGGCCTGCACTTTTAATCAATTCATCGGTTACAGAATAATATAGAGCCTTACATAATTTCAGTGTTTATATACAATTACCTTATTAGAGCCATACTGGATGGATACAATATGGGTGTGAGGGTTTTTGTCATTACATATATGCACTACATCTTTGATGACCTTTATAATCATTGTGCTCATAAATACCCACTACTTCATTTCCTGTGGTAGGAGAGGTTCATGTTTTCTGTCTTTTCATTCATAAAGCTTCTTTCTAGCAATATTATTATAACCTGATCAGAGAAATTAAGATATGTTTCTCTGAAACCTTTTACTTGTGACAACACTTTGTACAGCAGGCCAAAATAGGAGGATTTAAGCTTCAAAATCCACAGGGGATTTGGAATTGCACAGAATGTTTCTGGCTTTGTTCCATTGGGTGCGACGACACAAAACTTATATATAAAATCTCACCTTACACAGCAATTTCATCTCTTTAATCCTTGCTACTAGTTCATTTCTCTACTACTCTTCCAGAAATTAATCATCTGGACAAGGTCAGTTCAGGCTGTCACCAAAATATCCAAAAAGCTTTCTACAGTCCACTGTACCCCACAACATTTACAGTTAATGAGACTAGTACCAGTGATACCAACCTTTATCTTATCAGTATTTGTATGTTCTTAATGAGAGATTTTATATATATATGATTTTTCACTGGTTTTAATGCTCTAATTGTTCTATTTTCTTGCTCTTCAAATAAATTTTATCTCTTGAAAGGTCAAAGAAAGTGTAACCCCCTTGATGAACTGGCAAACTGCTAACAGATGAGGAGAAGGCTGAGGTATTCAACAACTTCTTTGCCTCAGTCTTCACTGGCAACCTCTCTTCCCACACCTTGAGTGGACAGACTGCAGGACAGGAACTGGGGGAGCAAAGTCCCTCCCACTGTAAGAGAAGATCGGGCTCTTGACCACCCGAGGAACCTGAACATACACAAATCTATGGGAACTGATGAGATGCACCCCAGAGTCCTGGGGGAATTGGCTGATGTGTTTGCCAAGATACTCACCTTGACATTCAAAAAGTCATGGCAGTCAGGTGAAGTCCCTGGGTCCTGGAAGAAGGGAAATATTGTGCGTACGTTTAAAAAGAATAGAAGCAGGACCCTGGAAATGACTGTCCTGTCAGCCTGACCTCTGTGCCTGGGAAGATCTTGGAACAGATTCTCCTAGAAGATATTCTAAGGCACATGGAGGACAGGGAGGTGATTTGAGGCAGCCAGCATGGCTTCACCAAGGGTAAGACTTGTCTGACCAACCTAGTGGCCTTCTATGACGGAGTGACTACATCAGTGGACAAGGGAAGAGCTATGGATGTCATCTGTCTGGACTTCTGTAAGGCTTTTAACACAGTCCCCACAACATCCTTCTCTCTAAATAGGAGAGGTATGGTTTTGATGGGTAGGCTGTTTGGTGGATGAGGAATTGGTTGGATGGTCACATCCAGAGGATAGTGGTCAATGGCTCAACGTCCAGATGGAGATCAGTGACAAGTTGTGTCCCTCAGGTGTCCATATGGGGACAAGTACTGTTTAATATCTTAATCAGTGATATAGACAGTGGGATTGAGTGCACCCTCAGCAATTTTGCAGATGACACCAAGCTGAGTGGTGGAGTTGACATGCCTGAGGGATGGAATGCCATCCAGAGACAAGCTCAAGAAGTGGACACGTGTGAAACTCATGAGGTTCAACAAGGCTAAGTGCAGGGTCCTGCACCTGGGTCAGGACAACCACCGGTCTACAGGCTGGGTGTGTGTGTGAAGGGATTGAGAGCGGTCCTGCCAAGAAGGACTTGGGGGTACTAGTAGATGAAAGATCAGGTATGAGCTGACAACGTGCACCTGCAGCCCAGAAATCCAATCGTATCCTGGGCTGCATCAAAAGAAGCATGGCCAACAGGTCAACGGAGGTGATTCTATCCCCCTACCCTGCCCTGGTGAGACCCCACCTGGGTTACTGCATCCAGCTCTGGAGCCCTCAGCACAGGAAAGACATGGACCCATCAGAGTGGGTCCAGAGGAGGGCCAGAAAAATGATTGGAAGGATGGTACACCTGCCTTATGAAGGAAGGCTGAGAGAGTTGTGGTTATTTGGTCTGGAGAAGAGAAGGCTGCGGGGAGACCTTATTGTGGCCTTTCTATACTTAAAGGGGGCTTATAAGAAAGATGGGGACAAACTTTTTAGTAGGGCCTGTTACAATAGAAGGGGTAATGGTTTTAAACTAAAAGAGGGTAGATTTAGATTGGACATAAGGAATAATTTTTTTATGATGAGGGTGTTGAGACACAGGAATATGTCACCCAGTGAGACAGTAGATGCCCCACCCATCCCTGGAAACATTCAAGGTCAGGTTGATGGGGCCCTGAACAACCTGGTCTAGTTAAAGGTGTCCCTGCTCACTGCAGGGGAGTTGGACAAGATGACCTCTAAAGGTCCCTTCCAACCCAAACTATTCCATGATTTTCCCTCAGTAATGTGTTATCCAAGTTATCATTTTTATTTTCAATTCATTTGTTTTATGCTATTAATTTTACTTGCAGCCAAGTTGCTTCAGCTGTAAAAAACCAAAACCCTGTATTTACTTTACGCATTTAAAAACCAACACTGATCATGGAGGACATGAAGTCCTTTTTGTGTAGTTTTTTCCTTTTTTCAAATAACTGAACAGTAGGTTCCTCTCCTTATGCATCTCCACTACAATGGATTGTAAAACCCATTGTGACAATTAGAGTTTGAACTCTCAAATGACAGCGTATACGTCTTTTGCAGACATGTTGACTAGTACAGGTCTTTTCCAGCCTAAGGAAACAAGCCATCTCGTTTCATTTGCAAAATCTTTACAAGTAAATGAACCTGTTTCACATTCCAGAATTCATAGAATTCAATATGGTTATAATCACAAAGTAATATATAATAAAGTGATAAATATAAATAGTAAAGAAATATTAGGGAGATCACATCTTTTTTATCCTGGCTTCAGCCAGATATAATTGTATGTAACCTGTGCTCAGATGGCTAATGCTGCTGACTCTAGTCACTGAAATGAATTCCTTCTTCCCAAGCTCCCTTTAAATAAATAACTTTTTGAAAAGAAGAAAACTCAGTGTCTTCTAGTATTGGAAATGAAGTTATAGTTAATGCTGGACATAAGCACGTGCTGTGTTTTGTTTACTTTTTTAAAATACTACTTTATATTCCTTTACAGGAAAAAATGTGTTCTTCTGAGGAATAATTTCTCACTGCTGCTAATAAATCAAGAGGTGTAATTGACAAAGGAGAAAAAGAATCTTCATTAAGTTCAAGCAAGGCATTCTTCTTGGTGATGCTAGTACTAATGGAGGAAAAATGCAAATTCACTGAACAATTTATACTCTATAAACTTAGTATACAGAAAATTATCAGCTTAAGGATTTGGGGATTCCAAATATAGATCTGTTAACATTAACAGTGTGTTAGAGATGTGTTCACACTAAAGGGTTCAGTGATAAGTAGCTACATATTTTGTCAGGAACTTCAAATAGGAGTTAAATGTAGTACGCTCATGTATTAAGGCCTGTCATTATTACACTGCCCTAAAATAAAAATTGTTTTGTGAGATACTGCTCTAATCAAAACAAAAAAGCCAAGGAAATATTTACATATTCCCTTTGAGGAATCCCATGAGGCAAAATAATGGAAACATATATGAATGGCCACACAAAGCTTAACTTCTAACAAATATTGTCAGTAGCTCTCTACACCAAAATCTACGAGGCTCTACACCAAAGTTTCCTAGCCAGCTTCACTGTCTTAACAGATTTTGAGATTGTAGGGAGGTAAGAAAGCACTTCAACATTAAACTGTATGGGCATTGGAACCTGGAAATTTCCACTACTATACAACAGTGCAAGAACACAAAGTTTAGTTTGACTAGGCAAAGGAAAATAAACATTTTTTAATAATAAAAAAGCTAGAAAAGATCTGCACAGTAGCTCCCAATTCAGCCATTAAGGAACCAACTGAAGCATAAGAATGATCCTGATTTATAAGATTCTTCAAGTACTATTCTTGAAAAATATTTCCTGTACTATGCGTGTCAAGTCTGATGATAAGTTGATGAGAAGAAAAAAGGGCAAAAAAAATGTCTAATAAACATTCTTTAGAAATTAAGCAAATGTTGATATGTGGTTTTAGTAACCTAAATTGAGACTCCTGCTTTTGCAAATACTGCCTGAGATGGGGAAGGCTGGCAGAGAGATTGTCTTTATTGAAATTGCCACTGGTGTCTTTTTAAAATGTTCCCTAGCGAACCTCTCTCATGCAAGGCAGTCAAAAGTGAAACCTGGGAAAGATCACAAAGCAAACTGAGGGAGTCGAAAAACTGAAAGTAAGGTCTGCTGAAGGACTAATGAAGCAAAGACACTGTGCCTTGCTCTATTTTTATCACAATAGCTAACCAGAATCCTAAACATTAGAGCAAAATAGTTCAGCAATACATGTATGTCTATATCCTTCCCTGCCCCACAAAATAATGGATTTCCCTATTGATATGCCGGTTTAGCAATCATAGCAATCATAGCAGAAAAGCCACAGACTGTGAATAAATCATTCAGCTTTCCCATGTTTCTGTTTCTGTTAGTTTTCTACTACTTTTTATGAACCAGATCCTTTAAATGTGTATTTTCACACCCAAATCAAGGTGAGTAAGATAACATCTGTAAAACAAGCAGGCATGAAACATGTAAGTTGTATCAAAGTTAAGGATTGTCAAATCAGTATTTGGAGGTTGCTTGAAGGTTTTTCTAAACAATTCCAGGAGCCACAGGGTGTAAGAATACACACATCAATGGCATGGTTGTTCTTTTGACATTGATTTTCAAAATATACACCAAGCAATTTGCACTGTGTACAGTACAAATGTCAGTCAGAGGTAGAAAGATGGCCATACGGGGTGACGGTGTTAAAATGTGTAGTATCAAAATCCTAGATTTGATAGAAAAAAGATCAACAACAGAAGTTAGGATTCTAATAAGGATGAAGGGAATCATAATTAAAGGGGGTAAATTTGACTCTCTCACCTCCTTACCTCAGCTTATTCTCCCCCACAAAGCCTTTGAAATACAGATTTAGTCACAATATTGAGTTAACAAACACTATCAGTCTCCTAGGTCCTGTCTAATCCTCCTTTATATATTTCCACATATGGAAACTGTCATGATGCAAAAACACCAACTAGATCTTCCCACATTGTCAATCGGAGGGAAACTGATACCACTGAAGAATATGACCTTTTAAAATATCAAAGTTTGGTTCTAGTAGGTAAACACTATCAAGGTCTTTGGAGACCTAGATTCAAATGCACTTCAATCTTAGATGCAGTGAATTTGCGCTGTGATTTGTAGACATACATGAAGGTTGGTTTGGTAAAAATTACAGCTCTTGATGAAGAACAAATAAAAACTAGCAAATTAGAAATTTATATGGAAATCAAACCAGAAAAAAGTATGTTTTTTAAAAAAATATTTTCAACTCATGCTGCCTTAGCCTCTAGACAGAACTTTCAGTTTCCCAGATCTGCACTTTAATAAATTTCTGTTTCACTGGAAACTAGAAACAAAAAAGTATTATAGTTCTTTTTTGAATAATGCAGTTAGATATAGCCCTGCAGTGCCAAGGTTCAATAAACAAAGCAGTAGTTTTCAGTCATGTAGTCATTGCATTTCTAAGGCGTACAAAGGAAAGATTTCAAACATACACACACACTATATATAGAAAGAGATATCATGCACACATACGCAAAAAGAGAATATGCAAATATTTTAAAACATTCCTCATGTCTTTCCACGATGCAATGTCAGCTATTCATAAATATGCATATAATTTATTGTTTACATAAAATTATATGAATAGAGAAGAGCACACAAATATAAACATATATATGTGTATACATAAATACAATTTACATGTATTTATTTATACTAACATGGAAATTCTTTTATCTGGGTTGGGTGGGGTTTTTTCCATTTTTACAAATATGGAATCAGAATCATAAATGGAAAGTTATCTATGGCTGTACAACAACATTTCAGTCATTAAACACATGGAAAATTTTGGTTTAATGAAGAATACAATATGATTAGCCCTTCGGCATTCTTCTTGATACTATGAGATTTCTAATATTTTAATGAAGGAAGTAAACACAGTTTTGTCAGATATTGAATTTATGGTCATTACTTACCAAGTTTATTGTTTAACTCCATTCTTAGTCCTAACATTTTGTGCCTATCTTGTAAGGGGAACAAAGGAGTAGTCTGTGGATTCACATCTGAAGTAGCAGTCTAATGTAGTAGCAGTCTAAGGCCATTCATTGAATGGAATTAAGATTGGATTTGTGTCTAAATGCAGCGACTGTTTACACCCTTCAATCCATTCAGGACACTTTGGAGCAGATTGCACAGGAAGCTCTTGGAATATATGATATCTGAAGTCTTAGACAGAACATTTATCAGCACACTCTGACCGTCCAAACTATTTCCATCTGTCCTTAGTAAGGCATTGTAATGGGAATGCTGAGAAGAAAAGGCAGATAGAAGAGCTCTGAACCCATCTGCCCCAAGGGCAGGTGGAAATTGAAGGCAGCTATAGCTGAGACTGCACAGAAGGGTAATATGCAGCCCTGTTGTGGAATCACCTGGAGCTCTTTATCTTCTCTGAAATGGCTCACATAAGGCTCAGTATAGAAGCTGTAACTGCACAGACACCTTGCTGTTTGCAGCAGGACTGCAAGCTGAAGATTTATGAACACCTAAAGGGTTCCTTAGAACAGCTTTCTTTGAAGAACAGCAAAAGCCGTTCTCTTCTCAAAAACTATATGGAAATTAATTTCCTCTCTCTTTACAGCCATCTACCATTTACAAATGCAGATATTTAGAAAATTTTTGCAATCATTAAATCAATGCAATGTATTGATTCAAATCTTTCATATCAGTTCACAAGGCAAGTGAAAGTGTATATATATAATGTGTATATAGAGAGTATACATATATATAATCAAAGAGTTGCCTTTGTTCTGTATTATATGAGTTATACTCTGCTAATATTTTCCAAAATAAGCCATACTAGAAAAGTCACTCCTTGCGTATGTATCAGAAGCAGTTCTAAATACTTATCTCAGTCTTAGGCTAGTTGAAATCCATTCGTTTAAGTTGATTTACATTACTGTAAGACTGGTAGAATATGAGCTAGAAAGAAAGAATCAGGTCAACATTTTTTAATCAGAGTTTTAATATTCACACAGTCAGTGTCGTATGTAGGTTAACTTCATAACAGCTCCATAAAGTGAATTGATACGCAGTACTGTATCATGCCAACATACGATTACAATCTATAATTTAAAACTTTTCCTTTGAAACTAGCTAAATACAGATTAAGAAGATAGATGGAAAGAACCTCATCATCTATCAAGTAAATAAAACTATACATCAGTGAACATACAGAGGCATTCTTCTTTGTCATCTCCTGTGCTCTGTGTGAATAATACATTCTTGATTAGCTGTGAAACTTCTGTAGACTTTTACATTTTTATATATTTCATATATTCCATGGAGTAACATAAATTGATGTTTAATTATACTGCCTATATGCCATAAGAACCATCATTGTCAATTTCTTCACAGAACAATGAATTGGTGCTATAATTCTTAAATGCTTGGTAATCAAATTTCTCCACTTCTCAGCAGGAAAACAAAGTATCAAGTTTTGGAGATGATGTGTAGGTGCTTGTCATATATTTTCAAAGCAAAGGGCTACTGCTAACATATTTTTCTTTTTTTCTTTTTTTTTTTTCCTCTTCTGGAAAAGAAATGCTATTCTAGACATTGGAATGCATAAAAAATTACCTTTTTTTTTTAAAGTCAGAGAAAATTGAGTACTTTGATCTGGTTTTGATCAATGCTAGAATAGTTCCCATGCAGAATCCATGTGTGTGAGATTAAGTACTGGCAGTTATCTGTTATTTTATGTTGAAGTGACTGGTATTTCCTGGAAATGGGGCAACAGACGTACTCTTATGAGCAATAGGTTCCTCATAAGACTCTATTGGATGATAAAGAAAAATATATGCAAATGCCTTAGTTTCTTTCCATTTTGTTCACTTTTCTTGTTCATGTCCCCTGTTCATGCTTACATGCTCAGCTGCCCCAAAGGAGTTATTCAGTATCCATATTTCCAAGGCATCCCTTGCTTTCTTCTTTCACCATACGTGCCCTGAAAAAAAGTCTTGGTTTGAGTTCTGCTTTTATAATTACTCATCCCACATTTCAATGCTACATAACTATCACCTCCATCTCTGCTCCCAGTGGGCTTAGTGCACTGTTTCCCATTACATCAGTCAGTAGCAGTAAGCATGTATGTGAGAAATTATATTGATTAGCCAGCCTGCTTACCTGACTACTATTTTCTTTTAAGTGGTGAAATAAAGCATTCCAAATGAAGAAAAATAACTTTCTGTGGTCTACCAGAAAATATTGTCTCTGTCCTTGTGATAAATATGTGAGGTACAAAGTTTATGAAGACTGCAGCTATCTTATCAACCTTCTTTTTACAATGTGAGAAGCCTACTAAGCAGGACACTAGCTGATCTATTCTGATACGTTTTGCAGGGATCTGTAACTTTCACGTCCTTTTCCTGGACAGTGCTTCAGAAATCCAAAGAAGAACCACTGTCATTGACATCTATGTTGTTAACTACAACTATTATGTACCTGTCTATACCAGACAACTTTTCATTTCAGCTCGGAAAAATACTAATGTTTTGGGTGTAAATTGCAAAGCTTTGGTAGCGTGGGGTGGTCTGCAAGGGTGGCCTCTCTGTAAGAGGTCAGGAGCTGCCCCATGTCAGATACAGAAGGTTCCAGCTCACTCCAAAATGGATCCACCACAGGATACAGCCAAGCCCATCAGCAAAGCTTGTGGCACCTCTGTTATAACATATTTAAGAAAACACCAGCGAGAGAGATAAGGAGGGGAAAAAATAGTGAGAAACAACAGAGGAAGCAGCGAGGCCAGAGGAGGCGGACGTGCTCCATGGCAGAGCAAGCACACACCAAAACGACCATCACCCATGGAGGACCCATGCTGGAGCATAGGAAAAGGGTGATAAGGAAGGGTCAGCGGAGAGAAACCATTATGCCTAGCTGAAGGAAGCAAGTGTAACCTGCAGCAATAACACCAGGGAAGGAGGGGTGTCTGAAGTGAAGATGATCCTGGAAAGGGGGAGGAAAGGTGTTTTGCCAACTGTCTAAATGATTGTCTCTTTGTTTCCTAGTATGTGAAACAATAACTTAATGTTTATGTTAACTGACAATAACGTAAGCTAAGTTCTCCAAGTCCAGTCTTCTTTGTCCATGAGAGCAACTACTGAGTGATCTCCTTGTCTTTAGTTTGACCCAAGAGTTTTCTCTCTCCTGTTCTTCCCATTTTCTTGCCTGTCCTGGTGCAGGTGGAGGAGTGAGTGAGCAGCTGTGTGGGCACTTGGCTGCTGGCTTGGGCCAACCCACCACAGTTAGAGAACCAAGATTCTTCTGAGTATCCTACCAGTCTTATCAAATTAAGGACTTCTGTCCATTAATGCAACATGTTGATTGGTTCTAGGATGTTTTACATTAAATGTAACACCATGCCTATGCTTACATACTTTTTACCTCAATACAGCTTTAACTGTAGAATGGCCATTAAAGGTTCCATGATATCAATTTAATTGGAGAAGAAGGGATTAAAACACAGACTGACTTGAAATATTAAACTAAAAAGGAAAAGAATTCAAGTTACTGCAAGAATGAAAGAAAATATAAGCTGCAGTCAATATTGCCATCAAATCGTCAAAAGCATCTGAAGAGACAAACAGCATCAGGTGATAAATAGTCCTCTAATGAAAACCAAATGTCAAAAACATGACAATTCATCACATTCTTTCAAAAAATCTGCTTGAAATAGCTGCAGCACAAATTACCATCTGTTGAAACATCCATGACATCAAAACTCAGTTTTTTAATGATTTTTAAATAAAATCTTTTGAAAAAAACAACTTGACCATTATTCTACTTCAAACCCAGTTAAATACTCTGCTATACTTTAATGTCCTTGCTAGCTTTACCCAGTAAAAATTGTTCTTCTGTTTCCTGTTTTTAAAAATTGGCTTAGCAAATATAACCTCCTATACTGCTTTGCTAAGCCAAAGACTGGGGGTTTTTTGTATGTTGCCCTCTAAATCCTTATTTAAAAAAACACAAAAACTGGCATAAAGGTAAAAAAGATGTTAACTAATGCCTACATCCTTGAAATAACTTGTGTTCATCCAAACAAATGGAATTGAAGTCTTACCTGCATTATAATATTTAACATTAAATAGCAAACATAGCATGTATCATTTATGCAGGGAAAGACTCTTACTTCCGGTATAGATTAATATCTTTTCCAACATTGGTTGCTATTTGACCAAATAAAGAAGTTTAATAAAGTTTCAGTGTTAATTTCTGTAGCAACTTGTAAGAGTCATTATTTAATTTCCACCTTTGTCAGACTTTATAGAATTGAAGTATTTGATAATGATAATATGATATTCCTCAGGTTTTTATTTCATGTTGTTTTACTTTCAGTTGTGCAGAGCTGCAATCAGATTCCTCTACCCAAAATGTTTAGGAAAAATGCTTTAGAAAGTATTATTGCATGCCTCTTATGTCTTTTGAGCACCAGAAGCAAGTTACAATAGTCTCAAATTCTTTCCCTTGAATCTGTTTTTTGAGGCTCCACTTTTCTGTACAGAAGAGAAATTGTCTTAATCAATGCCACATTTACCTCTTAGATATTTTCCATTTCTCCAGTTGTCATTTCAAGAGGTTCAGTTGTTGATTTACATTTTTCCTCTCCATTCTGCATCACATATCTTCTACTCTTGTGATTCTGACTGTAATAGAATCAATCTTGAACTCCAGTTTCTCAGGTGAGTAGCGGGTTTTAGGTTTTGTTTTGTTTGGTGGTTTTTTTTTTAAAGTTGACAAGGAAGGTGAATTTATTGCAAAAGTTTCTTTTGCTTTACTACATTATTAACAACATGAAATTCAGGCTTCTTGACTGCCTACATTCCTTCCTATGAGGAAATCCTATGCTTTTATTTCATACACGCTTGTATAGGGAGGAGACCTCTAGGTAAAAAAAAATTGACTCTAATGCTCAGATGCACCTTGAATATAGCTGGCATTCCTAACACATGTGCACACATGTACAAAAGCCTGGCTCCAATTATAGGTGAGCTATGTACTCTTCTATGGCAGCTAAATGCAGCTACATTTCAGCAATCTGCTTTGGCTAAGAAACTAAAAGTCAGGTTGACTGCCACTTCTGCTTCTTCTAAAGGAGGGACATTGACCACAATCACTGTTTAAGATGGCCTCAGCAGCAGCAGCAGTCACTGTCTTTCTCCCTTTCATCCCTAAGGAACAGGAATAAGGAACAGCAAGCTCATCTCTGCTTTTTCTTTCCAGACTCCTTTCATTTCCTCACATCAACCTTTCCCAAAAGCATCCTGTCTTTGGGGAGTGGGCAAGTGACCTCAGATAGCTTATTCTTGGGACAACAAAATACAAGCCCCAAGGCAGTTGTGTGCAAATATGAACATGTGTATTTCACTGGTTATTTTGAGAGGGAAAATTCTGCTGTTTTGGAAGTACTTGAAAGCAGGGGTTCCTATAATAATTCCTTTTAGTTTAGAGTCACTATGGCACAATGTATTTCTGATGCTCTGCTAGTGTGATTCTGGACCATACATCAGACAAAGATGACTAGCTGTATTAGGTGACTCTGCAAGACTTACAGAATTTCTAAATGTTCAACATGTCTTTTTAAGCATGACACTGTAGCAAAAAAAAAAAAAAGCAGCATGTTCTGATTAACAATATTGAAGGCATTACATTCAATTAGTACAAATACGAGATAGGGGTACAGGTTGTAGAATGCAGTTAAATGTATTTCATATTCATTGATTAAAAGAAAATTGTTTCAAGAAAAATGTATGGTACATATTTGCATGAACCTAAGGATAACTACAGGGTCATTCAGTGGCATTGTATTGTATACTATAATTAAAGATTGGAATAACTGAAATAATTGAGAGAAGAGGATGAATTGAAGTGGTCTGGAATATTCTCTGATATTAATTCTTGTTGTGGTTTAGCTGGCAGCTCAGCCCCACACAGTCGCTCGCTCACTCCCCCACCGGTGGGACGGGGGAGAGAATCAGAAGGGTAACCCTCGTGGGTTAAGAACAGTTAAATAATTAAAATAAAACAACAAAAATGCAATGGAAAGGAAAACAATGAGAGGTGTGAAACCCGGGGTAGGGAGAGGGGGAAGGGGAATGAACTACCAAAACAAACCACACATGACGCAGCTGCTCACTGCCCCGCTGCCGCCAGTCCCAGAGCCACAACTGCCCCCCCGCCCACGCCAACTGCTGCCATTAATGTACTGGTCACGGCGTCACATGGTATGGAATGAACATCCCATTGGCCAGTCGGGGACAGCTGTCCTGGCCGTGGCCCCACCCACGTGGCAGAGCGAGGGAAGCTGGAAAGGTCCCCGATCACCACAGGCACTACAGTGAAGAGAACTAACCCCTTCTCAGCCAAAACCAGCACACTTCCTATTATTGTAATGTGATAACTAGCAAAGACTGAATCAAAACTGACCCAATTTCAAAAAAACTAAACAGTATAATTATTTATTTTCTTGGTGAAATACTCTGTTGTTAAGCATTGTTGAGTTTAGTATTGAGTTCTCCTAAAATTCACCATTTCTACCCTAAAATGGGTATTCATTTAAAAGTAAGAAAACATACCTATTCTAAGCTCAAACTACACTAGGTGTTCAACAGATCCTAAGGAGCACTGACATGAGTGATATATTGCCCTGTGCCTCAAGATCCGCTGTTCAGAGAGCCCTGAGAAACCAGGATGAGCACTATATGTGTAGCACATAACTTCATTCTTTATCTATAAAATCATAGCTTGTCTTGTGCATACAGAGAGAGGGAAATATGAGACATGATATCTAAATGCAGTTTTATGATTTAATTGAGATGTACTGATTTGGATTGCTAAGTTGTCATATCATATAACCTCAAAGCTTTTTGATATGATTAATGCATCTTGACTTAATGTATGCGAGGAAAAAAATATCTGTCCATGATTATTTGAAAAACTTGTGTTTGCAATTTATTTCTGGGCAGATAGCTTGGGTCTTAAATATTTAGAAGGCATTTTAGTATGTTCTCAGATGGCCTGAAATAGCCAAATTCTATTGCAGAGATCTCAGGTACAGGCATTTGGATATTATCCTTTTCTCTTCCACAACAGAGTATGATTATGCTCAAGGGAGTAATTGGCTGTTGTGGATAAATTAGACCAATTTGAGTTCTTCCAGCAGTCTCTGTTCTTCACACTGGCAGCCAAGTGTCCTCCCTGGACACAAGAAGGAAAGCCTTGCAAACCGTCTTCAGAATTCCTGACAAGTGACTCCACTATCTGCTAAAAAAAAAACCCCAATAACTAGTTTCTTTGCTGTCTTATCTAGGTATTTATATTTTAGATTATACTGTACCAATTGCGACTGTATGTGCCTTCTCAGCAGATGGCCAGACAAGCCTTGTCTTCTCAGCCATAAATTTCTGATTTTAAATATAAATGCAAAATAAACTTTCCCCCTTCAAAAAAAAAAAACAAACCCACAAAACAAAAAAATCCAGGGGCCATCTTTGGCCTCCAGTTTAAAATGCTTTTACCTAATACAGTGTGTTAGAAAGCCTGCCACTGAGGCAAGAAATCTACACTTACATGTGTATTATAAAAAGAATATTTTGTATGTGAATATAATATGCTTAGGCACAGAGGAGACTTTCATACATGCTCACAATCAAGACACAGTCCTGGTGTCCTTGTCTTTTTTAATTACCAGTAGACCGTGATACAACTTGTTATCCTTATTATTGTGGTTACACTTCTGGTCTCAATTTTAACCATATATATGCCACAAAATCTGTATAAGCATCAACACATATATAGCTCAACTTTATGTTCAATTTTTTTAATCGAAAAAAATATTTTTTGATATAATATTTACTGGAAATATTTAAGTCTGTCCTATTCACCAAGGCCACCTTCACAGCAATTATTCCATATTCTGCTTATTCATATATATTGTTTTTTATACTATTCCCCTCAGAAAAAGCCTCAGAGGTTAGATAGGCTTTGCAGCATAACTTGTATATCAATCAACAGAATCTCCAGAAGACTGAAGAAAGAAGTGAATCTCAGTGTTAAAGGCGCTGGTTGCATGCTGATGCCAGTTGTTTCCATGGGTGGATTCAGAGGGAAAATAAAGAAAAAAAAAAACTAAAAAAACCCAAACCCTGCCAAAAAGCTCCTCCCCTCTTGGCTTTATTAAATGGAAAATGAACAAATGGTCTTTAAAATGGCTAGAAAATTCCAGATCTTTTAGTGCTCCAGAAGTGAATGCCAGTACCTTGAATTAAACTATGGGATGAATGCAAGTCAACAGAGACTAAGTCACATAGATTAGTTGACAATTTTAGTTTAATGAAACAAGCTCTAGACTCTCCAAAAACAAAAGCATGAAATGATCTTATTACTTATTCTTCTATTTCTTTAACTTTGAAACACTTTATACCCATCTGTCATCATTTTGCAGAGAGAAGAACAGGATCAGCCATCTGAAAACCATTCCTGTTACACTGCGTTTGGTTTACTTTTATGAATACGCTCAGTCAGTGATGAGCCATATACATTAATGAATACTATTTGCATGCTTGCATACAGTACACAACATTATTAATATCCATGCTTTTGTGAAATATGAAGTTTATCATGTGTAAGTGTATCACACACAGATTTCTGTGGTGCCTCAAGAACAGAAAATTTTCTCACTGGTCTACTATTTGCCAATTATTTAGCCAGGCATAGGAAATGTCTAAATGTGCTTAACAAGTGTTTCCAAGAGTTTGAGGATTATCAACATATCAGCACTTTTTCCTTAAAATTTCATGACAAAGTATTATTGGAGGAGATTACCTGAATTTCAATTGACTTTAACAAACCCCAAGCAAAGGTGTGAGCACAGAGGTTAGTGCCCTCTCAATGGAAACGATGACCTTTAAGACTGCAGCTCAGTATTCTTGCAATGTCCAGCATCCTAAAATGTTTTTTCAGGATGTTTAAAGACTGACACTGTGGGTGAGCTTGGGAGCTAGTAATAAGGTCTCCATGAACAAAGTTTCTTACAGAAACCAACATGTACCATATATATTCTTTGACAACAGCATGGTGACACAAAGGACCTTGGAGGAGTTTTTGTCTCCTTCATCCCACCCTAAGAGGTCTATTAATAACTCATTTTCTATAATTCCATATTACACAAACATTGTTCTACACCATCTCCATCCATCTGTGGTACAGAAATAGAATCTCTCCTAAAATGTCCCTGCCACCTACCTGGTCTCTATGCATTATCTTACTACATAAGTAAGTGTTAAAAATTTACAGAAGATGCTTTCAGAAAATGGCATCAGAACACGGCTGTGGTAATTTTGGAAAAATACTTTTTTTCTATGAGGGAAGGTCTACCTTCAGCATGATTTGAAGGAATTACTGTTTTAGATTAGACATAGACTTGCCTGTGTTTCTAGAGTTTTGCCTGTTCTAGCATGCTTTGAGTATCTGGGTGTTTTAAGGTATTTCCTGCATTTCACTCCATCTCAGTGATACAATGTAGATACTTTGGTAAAAATTATTGAAAATGTGGTTTAGCTGTATATTTGTATAATCTCTCTTTCAGAAGAGCCAAATTTTACCTTCATCAGGATTGCTGAATTAAGTCCTTGGGTCATATTCTTAGTTTAAGGAAGGTATTCCTATGATACATGGAACTGGAAAAGCTAATGAGAAACGGGAAGCAGGTAAAGCATCCTTAGTGACAAATTAATCCTTAGTTTTATCTCTATGTCATCTAAACTGACACAGATAACTGACAAATTTATTTAATTCTGGACAACCTCTCAACTCTGGGAAACTTTTTTGTCAAGTGGCAAGAGTTAGTTTAAGATCAGCATCAACATCAGATAAAGAAGATTCCTTGGTAGCTGTTATAGGCATGTGCAGACAGTGCAACAGGGTGCTTGACTTAAAAAATGCAATATGAATTAACTGTCACTGAAATGGCAAATGGAGGTTCCACAACCCAGCGTTTTTTATCCTGGATCCCTAGTTCTTTATTCCGGATCCTTCTGCTCCCACCAACAAGCATCAGTCCTTTGAATTGCAAACCATTCTACAGAGTTTGTTTTGATGTCATGGACTCACAGGGTCACAGAGTGGATGAGGCCAAAAGGCAACTCTAGAGGTCGTGTGGTCCAACCCTATTGCTCAAGCAGGGCCACCTACTGCCTTTTGCCGAGGACCATGTCCAGACATCTTTTGAGCATCTTCAAGGAGAGCAACTCCACAATCTCTCTGTGCAACCTGTACCAGTGCTTAGTTACCCTCACAGTAAAAAAAAGTGTTTCCTGATGTTCAGAAGGAAGCTCCTGCGTTTCAGTCTGTTCCCACTGCCTCTGGTCCTGTCACTGGATACCACTGAAAAGAGCCTGGCTCTGCCCTTTTTGCACCCTCTCTTCAGGTATTTATACACATTGATAAGATCCCCTCTGAGCTTTCCCTTCTCCAGGCTGAACAATCCCAGCTCTGTCAGCCTCTCCTCAGATGAGAGTCCTTCCTACTTTCTTCTTCACTCATCACATCTTATAGCCTTTCCATGCAAAGCTGTGTATAAATATTTGCAGCTATAAATTTGATGAGTGTTCATTATTATATGTCAGACATGCAAGTACAATGAATTATTCCTTGAATATGGACTATGGACTTAGTGAACTTGACTTGGGACAGTATTTTAGCAGGTGTACAATTTAAACGAAACAATTTTCACTTGAGCTAATGAGTACTAGGGAAAACTCTCACCATGGGCAAGTTTGTCTTTCAAATTCCAGCCACCTTTGACTAGAAACAGCAGAACTGTTCTTTCTTCCAAAGTGGAAAGAATCTACTCTGAGGAAGAGATTCAACACAGAAAATAAAAGCCCAAAAACTTCAATAATTAAATTGTGAGTGACAGGAAAGGTAGATAAGAATAGAAACCAATAGAAAGACTAACAAACATGCATGACCTTTCATATTACAAAGACCACACTAGCCATCTCTGAAACACAGCCTTTTCAATGAATGTTCAGAAGTAAAGACAGCAAGTCATAACTTGATGCAAATGATTCTACAAGAGAATATTTCTGTATTCAGGAAAAACTACAAAGGACATTTTAAGGTGAACAACTTATTCAATAAGATTAAAAGGTATTATGAATACCTTCATTTTGGAAAAAAATAGTGCCTTAGAGTTGTGGAATTCAAATTTATTTCTTACAGAAAATAATTTGTCAAAGGTTTTCTTGGTAAACTATAGAAAATTCTCCTAAAGTTCAGTTGTCTCAGACAGAGTGTAATTACCACTTGCTACCACCCCCTTGTTAGAGAATTCTTTGGGCTATTAGTGGCTGGGAATGTCTGCTTTGAATAAAAGTTGTATGGTTATTTGTCAGCAAGAGCATAAAAATTCTTACTTTTTAACTGCCTGAGATACATATAAACCAGTCAGAGCAGAGAAATATACTTAATCCTCCTGTGGTTACTCCTTAACGACCCTGTTACAAAGGTACAAACTATTATGATCTGAATGGCTGGCTCAACCACAGGTCTTGAGGTTTTTTCAAGGTGTTCAAACTCAGTTATGCATCAGGGATGCGTGCAAGGCACAGGAAAGAAACACTGAAAATTAATCATTTGGAAATGCAACATTTACCTTTTTTTAAAAAAAAAAAAAGGTTAAGGTTTTAAATAGAAAATGTCTTTTAAGTGGATATGCTTTATTTTCCTTTCTCCCCATATTTTCACTGTTATAATTGTCCAGCTTACTTACTATGAAAATTGCTACCTACCTATTTCATTAAGCTAAGCATTGTCATAGGAGTAGTGACATCTCTCCAGCCTTCCATCTCAGGCAGCTATAGATCATGACCTACATTAGAATGTAGGGAAGGCTGTTCTGCTTGGATGTCTTTTGGAATTGACTAGGTAATTGATATTTTAAGCTACTTTCTCCTAACATCATGAGAGACTGAAGAATCTGAGGATAACTGCAGCTGAGAAGATCTGGGACTTGATTTTTTCTAATTGGGTGCACTCTCTCCTTGGTTCAGAGCTCACTGAAAAGCTAAAAGTTACCTTTGTATTTGGAGGGGCACCTCTGCCAATGTAAGTTAAAGATCTTTGCAGACAGGCAAGCAGACATAAGAAAGGATTTTGATGGACAAAGTATGCAAAACAAGAAGGAAGTTAAATGTGCAAAATATCTTTTTTTCCCTTTTTTCCTAAAGCCAGGTTTAGCAATATTAATTTCTTTTGTCTGCCTACTTGGGTACTTAATGGAGAAAGGAAAAGAGGAACTGTATGGAGAAGGATAGGAAAAGACATATCCTGGAGCTGATTCTTGCTTGATCAACAACAGCTGTAATCATTTCTTTAGCCCGTTGCATCCCTGGCTATTCAGAGCAAGGAGTGTCTAGCACCTCATAAGAAGGAAACATATTCAGACCATGACAATAAACAGCTGATGCTTGCAGCTGACTTCAATGAGTCTATTCATGTGGTAACAGATCAATAGTTTGCATAAGGGTTGTATAACAGGCTCACATGACTGGCTGTAAAAGCAGAAAGAAACCCTGTTCATTGCTAGGGGAGCTAGGTATAGGAATGAGTACTGCTAATGAGCAGGAAGGAAGGCTGAATTAATACATTTTACAAATAGTGCCCCAGATCGTAGTGTGGATAATGAATGCCATTGAAAAAATATGTAACACATTGGTACAGCAGGAGAAAGAAATCCATATTGCTGCTACTTATGCTGTACCTGTCATGTGGATAAATACAGCAAAGAACAACTGTTTTGCAAGGCTGCCAGTCTAGCAACTTTGCAAAGTACTAAATTTCAAAGGAAAAAATAGCATTTTATTACTTCACTTATCTTCTCCCTGTGGTATAAATTGCTGAAGAGTTACCTGGGGTTTCAGCTGCCCAGTTTCTATTGACTTTAATGACAAAAGCGTGGCTAAAACCCTATGCATCTCTATAAAAATTTACCCCATGTGTTGTCCTAATCATATCTGCTTAGTTTACTGACAAAAACAAGTTGTTATTACTGTCAGTTCAGCACAGCCAATATAACTGTTAAAGAGCAAACTGAATTGCACTCTGCCTCGCATATTATCGACAAAATTGTCAGCCAGATTTTGATTCCAGAGATTTTACTGCTAGTGATGATTAGTGTTGTGCACAGCTAAATGGCCAGGCAGCTTAGTTTGTTCTGGATGAAGCCCTAAAAGTTGAAACCATTCTCTGAACCTTTTCCAAATCCCATCGTTCTGCAAAACTGAGCTGGCATTCTTGTGAGCACTGTGCGCCCAGATACCTTACAAGTTCACTAGTACTTCATGTATCATGTCAGCTGGAAAACACTGTGAGAATCACTTTTATCAGAGTCATTCTGACTCTGCTGTCAGTGTTGTTTGCTGCAAGGATATGAGGAAGTTCACAAGCATGGATTTCATACCAAAACTTGTATATGAAATACTTATTCATGAAAAATTGATTATATTTGATCTGGAAGAGAAGGCTTGTCCCTAGCAAAGCCATAGAAGGAGTCCTTAGAAGCAGCAGAAACATACTCAGTTGATGGGAAGTGTGGGTCTTACAACAGGCAGGGAGTCAATAAGGTGCCTCTCTAAGTTTTCACTACTGGAAGGAAATAGCAATTCTGTCTGATGACTAAAGGGTTATAAAGGAGAGCCTCACAGTCACCATTAAAGCACTTTGACTTAGTAAAATGGTCTTTCCCCCATATCTCATCCTTCTGATTCAGAAAGGTTGTTTTCCTGGGACTTCAGGACTAGAGCAATACCTGAGTTTCATCCATCAGCAGTGCTCTGTGGAAATAACAACAGGATGACAGCTTTCTACCTGATATCTCACATGTTGTTAAAAACAAAACAACAAAAAAAATAAAACCACTTCGAGTGAGTTTGTCTGAATCTGTAAAATCTCAAAGCATTTACATATACACACTTTGTAAAGGTACGATGAAACAAAGCAGTATTAACCCAATTTCACTCACACAGCTTTCAATCCAAATCAAAAATTAACAGCAATAAATTATATAGGCAGTTAGTTTCCCTGTCTCATTTCAAAATTTGTGCTTCTTGTTCTTTTATATTGCTACCTGATGGTGTGACAGGAATGTCTGGAACAGGAAGACTACCTTAAAAAATCAACCTTAAAGATCAGACTGCACTTTAAACCTATGTCTGTCATGAGCCTTGTGATGCCTAACAAGGAAATACAGAGCTAGCAACACAGCTACAACATCTCAAAGAAATTAGAAATGTCACCATAACATTTCTGTTTGCTTTTATAATGTTACACGTGTGTGTTTGCACAGTAAGGGCAGCAAGGTTTTTTAAAACAAGTTACACAAAGAAGCCCTCCTTTTTTCTTCCTAAGAAACCATAATTATGCAAGAGAAAAAAAATGATTAAAAAGGGATCAATGGGGAATGAGAAATGAAATAGCTGTGTGCTGAAACACAATGAAATGCACTGTTACATGCACATCTTGTCAGTTATTTGCTTTTATTTTAATTAGAATTTTTTTGGTAAAATTTTCTGTCATCAGAGGAGATGCAAGTCATTGGTGTTGTCAGAAACAACAGGGAAGTCAAGAAAGGAAGGCCAGGGCAAAGTCAGTGCAATAAGGGACATTTCTGACATGGAATGCAGGATGAGGTTGCCTTTGGGAAACGCAACAGGATGAGGGAACAGCAGCACGTCCATTCTCCCCAGGCCTGATAGTGGTGTCAGTAGGATGACTAACACCAAAAAGCTCAGAGTCCCCTCTCCACTTTACTGTTTCTTTTACACATGCTGTTTTTTCTGGAGTTGCTGCCAAATTCCTTAGTTGTTTTTTTCAGGCTTTCCTGTGCCTAAAATGGACCCACTCTGAGCAAGATTTTTCCTTAGCTTTTTTGGGGTGTGCAACAGCAGAGATATGAAATCCACATGAGCACTGGGCAAGGTTGTACTCTCAGGATAAGACACAAAATCAGCTTTGTCCTTGTTCTTTTTGCAAGTCACACAACCAAGTTTCATTATGGTCCCTTGGATGGCACCAAGTACCTATGACTGGATGTACAGTGGGCTTCAAGGAGTCCTATAAACAAGCAGATTCTGAGGAAATTGTTTTCTGCCTTCCCATGGGCTCCAAGTAAATTGCGGCCTCTTGTTGCCTTTGCTCAAGTGACATCACCCATCCCTCCAGAAATAATATTTGTCCATATTTATTCCTTAGCTACTAGCAATTCAGATCACGTCTGTCTTTTTATACTAATTATGTCAGCTCTCAACAAGGAAATCTGGCCTTCTGTTCCTTTCTCCTGTAAAAATAAATAAATACATAAATACATCTTGGAAAATGTTGTGCGAAGATGGACTTGAAGTTAACAGAGGATGGAGTACTTGAAAATGCATGCCTATAACATAACATAGCTTATCAAAATCTATTTCTTGAGCTACAGCTTCAATTTAATGAGCATGCTAACATTTCAGCAGTCATTATACATTGAAAAAAGTTTCCAATAATTAAGGATAATTGGCAATGGAAATAAAATGAACAGATGATAATGGCTTTGCAGCAGACTTCAGCAGCTTTCTCTTTCAGCATGCATTGGGTAAGACAGCAGAGGCAAAGGTTTTTAAGTGGCAATTCAAACTGGTCAACTGTATCTTGATTGTTATTCACCTAAATTTTTATACTCTGTGCCTCTGCCTCCATTTTTCAGCAACATTTTGCAAGTTGTTCTTCTTTTATTTTTTTTTTTCCTGGGCTACCCATAACATAATATTCCAGGGTTAATTGCCAGCCAAATTAGGTCTGTATTTAATGATTATACAGTATCACAATCTAGGCTTCTATTAGATTTCCCTCTAATGTCACCACGCATAAAACAAGTCACTTTCAACACCCTGACTAACCTGTAGTGCCAGCTTTTATTAGGTTTTCAGATGAAATAGCTTTAATATATAATAATGTTGTTGAATACATAGGGATTTTAATAGTCTGCACAGCATTTTCCACAGCTTACTGACTCTTTTTAATGGTGGAGCAGGGGAAGAACAGGAGGACTCTTCATAACATAGAGTAAATGAACTTTGTATCATGGCTGTGCCTACTAGCTCCATTGTGGTTAAAGTATCTCCACAATATTACCTTCCATTTTCATTAATTTAAATCTTGGTTGTTAAAAGTTTGTTGTAGAATGTAAAAGGAATACAAAAGGGACAAATTCAAGGGCTGGAATCACAGCCTTTACAGTATTTGTTTTGAAACTAAGATATTCACTCACCCTTAAATCTCCCTTATGATGCTGCCTGTGGGAAAATGGTGCTTTTATTAATAAAAAGAGAAGCTTCCTTTTTGCTTCAACCTTAGAAACTGTGTATCTGGACACGGTTCTCTGCTCCATCCAGCTGTCAATCAAAATGACTCCAAAGAAATCCCACAGTTACACATGCATGCAGCAAAAATAATGAATAATCTGATCTGTTTATAACACCATCGCATGCCCAATCTAAAAATCACAGAATTCTCTGCCTAATTTCAAAGGGAATTTGAAAGATGGTGTTTTGGGAATATCACTTTGTTGTTGAGTAAGAAAGCTTCAAATTACTTATGCAGGTCATTAAAAAAGTGACAAGAGATCTTTGCAGTTGCAAGGCATCGTTATGTGTCTGAATATACTACCTATGTAACAAAAAAAATGAATTTAGAAATTCTAGAGAGAGTTTTTCATTTTTTAATTGAAAGTCTTTTTTTAGTTGCATCAATTTGTAAAGCCAGGAACTTTAGTCACCTTGAGACCCCTGCACAAAACTCAGAAAGAGAAAAATGTATTTTCTGTTTGTAATTATGTCATAGTCCTAAAGTCCAGCCTCACGAGCACCAAAAGGGATAACAAATTTAATGAATCACCATTTCTGGAAAGGTTGAATCTTCCTTAGCAGAGATTCCACAGCAGAGATTCAGTATCCAGGTTAAAGTACATTTTACTCCAAAAATGTGGACACTAGGCCTGAATCACTTCTTCTTGGCCAGTTCTAGACACATTATTGAGATGGGAAGTTTTATATTTCAGAGAAGAGGCAAACAAGTATTTGGGAGATTTCCTGTTTTATATATATTACAACTATATCAGTCTGCTTGAAGGGATTGCCTGTGGAATAAACAAACTGCTGAGTAGTGCAGAGGAGCAGCTCTGAGAAGTGAGGGATAGATACATTAATTTTGGTCTCATTAATCATTGTTACCTTTTGATGATCTCCTATATGGCAAACTGTGAACCATACTTTAACCTGTAACGATTCTGAAGAAGGATTTAGTTTTGGTGGAGCTGGATATCAGTACTATACATGAGAGATTTCCTTACCAGCTTAACCAAACATCAAACAATAATAAACAAATAGAAGTTCTGGTTTCTGTTCCAGGGAAATGAGGATATACAGTAGAAAATTATGAATCAAGTGATTTAATGTCAGAATAGAAGAATATAATCAACAAATTTCTGTTTAATAAGTATCTGTGTATATAAGTATTAAGTATTAGGTATACAAGTACTCATAAAGTTTTCAGGGTACACAATTGGTTTCACTTGGTCATTTCAAGTTAAATCTTGCTTTTAAATCTAGAGTTATTTTATGTATGAGTTCCAAGTAAATTAATTGTCTGTAAGGTTTTTCTTAAACATGCAGTTTGTGGCTTGAACAGAAAAAAAAATTTAAAAAAGAACCAAACCTTTGTTAATTGTAGCTATTCATCTTTGAGTAGTTTGGTGAATTGGCTGAGACGGGTTTCCATTGGAACATAATTCTTTTCAGTGTTCGTAAGCACAAGTGAGCATTCTTATTGCAAGTGGGCATTGCAAAGTCCTTCACATGGCACAGGTGGCAGACTTCAGGCCAGATTATAATGGCAGACCAGAATACAAACCTCCTCCAAATTTCTTTTACTGGCATAGTAGACACATGGACATAAACACAAGGATGTAAGTTTATACAGTGGACAGAATGTGGATAATATTTTGTTCACTTGGTGACACTGTCTTCTGTGAAATATAAATGTTATCTGCTGTATCAATATGGATGATTTTACTCTTCAGTATTCTAGAGTTAGGTTGTAACACAACTTTTTTGGTTGATTGTAGCTTGCTATAGTTTTATAAGATAATTCAAGTTGGAAGGGACCTTAGGGTCTCTAGTCTAACTCCCAGTTCAAAGCAGGGTCAGGTATAAGATCAAATGAGATTATTCAGGGAATCAAAACAGGTTGCTCAGGGCTTTGTCCAGTCTAATCTTGAAAACCTCCAAGGATGGAGACTTCACAGCCTCCCTGGCCTGCCTGTACCACTACTTACTGTCCGTTGGTGAAAACATTTTCTTTTATCCAATCTGAAACTCTCTTGTTACAATTTATGAGTTCTTCCTCTTGTCCTCCAACCATCTATCACTGCGAAGAGACTGGCTCCATCTTCTCCCCACAGGTACTGGGAAGGCTACTCTTAGGTGCACCCAAAGACATCTTGTCTTCAGGCTGAACAAGCCCTAGCTCCTCAGTTTCTCCTTTCATGACAAATGCTCCACTCCCTGTCCATCTTGGTGACCTTCCACTAACCCTGTGCATAGTAATGAAGTACTCTGTGAATTTCTCATATTTAGCGTTAGAAAGAAACAGATTAGTTGATATACATGCAGAAGTTCTGTCCATTGGCTTTGGGGAAAAAGTCCACCCAATGACAGCTTTACAGAGGTTTATTCTGAGGATGTAAAAGAAAAGGTGATATTCACAGATATGTTAGACTCTTGTCTGTGTATGCTCTATATTCCAAGAAATACAGAGTCAACAAGTACTGGTTTCTGAGGTGGAAAAGATGAATTTTCACTTATTCTATTCTTTTCTCATGCTAGAGATATGCCATTATGTTTACTTGAACAGACATACCATGGTGAGTTATGTTCCATCAATGGACCTATTTGATTTACCAATAATCAGATTGCATCAGACAGAAAGTCATATAAATAAAATGCCTTTCATTCTTGAATTCTCCTAAAAGAAGTGATGGCTATGGAGACTGGATAATTTTTTGTTGTTGTTGTTCAATCCATTTAAGAGAGGAAAGATATAGCTAAGCTATCTACCCAATCTGTCTAACCTCTCCTACTTTATGGCTTTGGCTGTTGCTTTTTCTATGAGGCCTTCATGTTAATGTAATTGTTTGGATGAGAGTAAGAGTCTAGCATTAGCTTATGCCACAAAGATTTTGCACTTGAGTCTTACTTGTCAAAACTCAGTCTCGTGTGACTCATTTTTCCTCTTCCCAGGCCTGTCCCTACTGTACTAAACCTTCTGACTAAGACCTCTTGATTAGGGTATTTCCAATCTTTTTCACTGGACAGTCAACATACCCATTGCAATAATGTATTTTCTACTTTATGGTCATCTCTGTTTAGGAAAAATTTGTTTAATGCAAATTTTCCATTCTATTCAGTCGTTGGCTATACTAATACGAGTGTTTTTATAACTACCACTTAATTTATGTCTCTCACTATTTTGTAATTATTGCATTAAGAATGTACTTTTATTTCAGGACAGATGACTTTATACCTTGGCTGTACTTAGGTGAATAATTACAGAGGTTTCACCCTGACATTCAGAAGAAGGCTCAGATATCAGAGGAAGTTATGTTTTTCATGTATTTAAAGTCTTCACATCGTCAATGGACACGCAAATGCAGTTCCAAAATAAACTCCTTTAACATATAAGTCACCTTACCTGTCTTTCTGCATTGTCTATAAAGAGACCTGAGGAAAAACAGACTGCTAACATAGAATGCAGGACTTAAAATCCTTTCTCACCTCAAAATCAGTGAAAATGATTTAATAAAATTCAATGCAGGCAAGTGGTGCTCTAGGAAGGCCTTGAGAATTACTGGAGGAGTTCCAAACTGCTTGAAAGGCTTTAGGCAAACATCATAGTTTTAACTGCAGAGGAGTTAATTTTTTCTTTCAGATTTCAAAGAGGAGTGCTCTCTGAAAACAGAGCCATCACTCTGCTCACAGATTATTGATAAGATTAAATGGCAAAATGGAAATCACTCTTTATCTCTTTAGAAAATACTTACATAAAAATCCAAATTTGGAGGGCATACTCACACGGAAGAACTTACACAAATAAGTAAAATTAACAAGAGCCAGTCCTTAGTTTAGAATTAAAGGATTGACATGAAGGCAGCTAAGGTGTGTTTTTGTTGATTCTTGTCATTTATAATTTATCAGTTCAATTCATCCCAAAAGATTATGACTGAATTCTCATTTACATTAAGTCCTCTTTATACTTCTTTACAAGTGCATAGGGGCTTTGAAATGCATGTAACTGTAATTGATGTCAGAACAATGTAAAGTGGCTTTAGTGCAGCTGAGAATAAGGCACTTATTTTTGAATGTTTCATAGGTGTTAAACTAACTTCAGAACTACTAGAATATTTTCATATTTTTAAGTGTTTTTATAAGAAAATAATTCAAAGACAGATTTAATATAAAAAACTCTAAATGTGAAGTGATCAGCGTGCAATATCAACTAATCTCTTCTGGTAATTTCTCTCAATTTTTAATACAGATTTTTACTATATTGCATAAAGGCTAATGTTCCTTATATACATTTACAACATACAATGCAATGGCTCTGAAAGAGTTGGTATGGTTTATTATAAACAAAACAACTCCCTTGGCCCTTAGCTAGAATCAGTGTAAATGTAGAAACTTAAGTAACAGCTTTCAGATTTCAAATATTGCAAAATTTTGGAAACATTATAGCTTTAGTGTGGTGTCTATCCATCAAGTAGTAATTCACTGAGATATTCACCTGGCACCATGTTCTGGTTTCATCTGGGATAGAGTTATTTTTCTTTCTAGTAGCTGGTATAGTGCTGTGGTTTGGATTTACAATAAGAATAATGTTGATAACACACTGATGTTTTAGTTGTTGATAAGTAGCGCTTACACTAGTCAAGGACTTTTCCAGCCTCCCATGCTCTGCCAGTTGCACAAGAAGATGAGAGGGGAGGGAGCAGCACAGCCGAGACAGCTGATCTGAACTGGCCAAAGGGATATTCTGTACCATATGACATCATACTCAGTACATTAACTGTGGGGAGTTGGCTGGGGTGGGGCAGCAATCACAGCTCAGGAACTGGTGGCATCAGTCAGATGGTAGTGAGTCACTGCATCACTTGGATTCTTTTCCTGGGTTTTGCTTCTCTCCCTCTTTCATTGTATCCCTTTTCATTACACCATTATTGTTGTTGTTGTTGTTGTTGTTGTTGTTGTTGTTATTATAATATATTCTTATCTGAACACATGAGTTTTCTTACTTTTGCCCTTCCAATTCTCTCCCCATCCCACTGGAGTGAGGGGTGTAGGCGAGTGGCTGTGTGGTGCTTAGTTGCTGGCTAGGGTTCAACCACAACACCAGATTAGCAACAGGACCCAGTCACTGTGAAACAGCTTATTCCAAATTTAGCACTAATTTTAGATGTGGAGGACATATCGCATAGGTCATTTCCTATGACTGGGACTGGCAGTGCTGAACACTTTTTTGGATTCTGGATCTCCAATCTTTAGTGTGGTAACTTTATGAGCATTTTACACCTTGATACTTTACCTTGAGGAATATGATATATACCTGGATATATAGCACTTCTTTAAATGAAAAGACAGCACTCTCTTTCCTCCCTTCTGTGTAACAACAGAATGGTTAGAACATTTGCCCAAGAAAATAGACATGGGTTCATTTTATCAACCCAAGAGCACTTCCCATTCCTAAGAAAGAGTTCTAACCATCGAGTTATAGACTAGGTCACATACAAGTCATCCATCTTAGTGGAGCTTGGCTGCTGTCCGGATACAAACGCAAGAATCACAGGACAAGAAAGAGAGTAAGGAAACATCCTGCCCTGCTAGAGGCAGAAGGTGGACTGCTCAGCCTCAATAACTGTAGTCTGTCTGTACCAGTAGTCTTGCCTAGTATAAGTTTATTGGAAGAGTTTTCATGGTTAGAACTTCCAAGCAGATAAAAGGGTTTTCTTAACTGTTATCTTATTGGAGCTTGTTCTCAAACTTTGCACATTTCAGCAAGTGTACGGATAGTTCAAATGATTTAAAATACTTGCTGGAAAGACCAAGCATATACAAGAGTGTTTAATCTTATTTACAAGAGTGTAAATTTTCTGGACTAGTGAACAGCAGAAGATAGAGAGTAACTTTATTGGCACATCAGAAGATCTTCGATTAAAATGAAAGGTTTTAGAACTTCAGCTGCAATACGGGGTCTAGGCTGGTAGGTACTGCAACAGGTAGATACTGCAATAGGTTCAGGTACTAGTTACTTAGCCAGTTTACAACAACTGAAGCTGAACAAACATGGTCCATGTTCCACTTTGTTGTCTAAGAAGAAGCATAGTCTTCTCACTCCAACTTATAAAACCATACCCCTTCATATGGGAAAGCATAAGATGGCATGACACAGGTCCTCAAAAGGTCACTTATGCCACGATCACCACTGACAGACACTCTGGTAAACATCTCTCATTATATGATTCAATGAGAAGTGAACAGTGGTAAAGAAGTAAGAATTAAAATGTCTCGTGAAAGTAAATATACTGTTTCGCCTCACTAGTACAAGTTTTCAGAATTTAACAATTAATTTTCTTTTCAGGAAAGTAAAAATGTTTATCATTGTCTGTCAGGTTGGACTGTCTATTTCATTGGTACCAAGTTGCATGATGTTCATAAAAATAATTCAGTTAAAATTTTTTCAGAGTTACAAATAAGTATACCTCCCTTCATAAAAAAAAATGCATGGATTTTGTTCTGTTCATCAAACTTCGGGCCCTTTCTTTTTCATTTACTGCTGCTAAACACAGATCTGGAAACCCAATTTTTCTACAACATAGCCCATGATTCTCTTTGACTGCCTGAACCAGGTGTCGAGAGAAGAATCTGTAACCCAGATTCTGAGATTGAAAGGTTAAGCAGCAGAAAAAGGACTCTAGATTTCAGGACCACAGACTTTAGTAAATTGCTGGCCAGAATCCCCTGGGACACCATGAAAAGGAGCAGAGTTGCTTTGGATGGTTTCTGGGTTTAAAAGTAACATAATAGTTATTAGCACTCAGGAATGAAGTATCCTGTTTTACGGAAATGTAAGACATTTTGGCAGAAGGCTAAGCAGAAAATTTTTAAAGAACTAAAGTGCAAAGAGAGAGCATACCTGAAGAGAAATCAAGGACAGGCAATGAAAGAGGAGTGCAAGAGCATTCCTTATGTTTTCAGAGTTGAATACAGAAAAGCCAGAGCCCAACTGGAGAGAGCCAAGTTATTTTCATTAGTGGCAGATGATAAAAAAAATGGCAAAAGTTGCATATTAGGCTTTAGGATCTTTAGACTGACAGTAGGAAAAACTTTTTCATTATAAGGTTAGGGAAGCAGAGAAACAGATTGCCCACAGAAGTCCTTCCAAGACTCTACTAGACAAAGCAACAGTTGATCCAACCTGATATTGAATATAGTCCTGATTCAAGGGGGAGGGTGACTAGATGACCGTTAAATGTCCTTCCAGCCAATATTTCTATGATTCTGAAAATGTGTACGTATAAAAACCTTTTTGAAGGCTGTTTCAGAATCACACTAACATTAGCGGAACAATGATGTACAACTCTGTTTGCTTTTTGCTATGTGCAAGGTCATCTTTCTTTTCACTGATCACTCTTCCTTACATCCTTTCACTGACTCTTCTTTTTTTCCATCACATCTTGTTCATCTACTTGCTCTTACCTTTCATGCTTTTCAATGCTCTGAGTCTCCCTACCTATTTGTTCTCTGACTCTAATGAGTTGCTCTTTGACTTTTCCACTCCATCAATGATAGTAGCCCAAACTATTCACCTGACAGTTTCTGCCACAGGAATCTTAGCACTTTTACAAATAGAGTGCACTCCTTGAATTAGTGCATAAAACCATTAACCTCTCGTCTTTCAATTCCCATCTTGAGACCCACAGGACTTGGAAACGGCCAACTGATAACGCCTAGGTAAAAGGCCAATGGGGACTGCTGATACCTATTTTAAAGGTTTACAATGATGTAGAACCGTCAGCTTCAAAAATACCATAACAGATAACCTTTATGATAATTATTATAATCTTATTATGGTTCCTGTCTCACTTCTGTCTCACTGTAGATTTGCTGCCTACCTACATTTTGTCTTATCTTACAAGCTCTGCAAGCTAGGCAGCACACTTTCCATGGTCTTGACACAGCACTTCATAAAAAAGGCCCATATCCTTTTTAATCTTGTATAAACTGAATAAATTAAGCCTCAGTGCCACTATCTGTGTTTAAGGAAGTTATTTAATTTTAACAGTGTTGTTTCAGAAATTAAGAATCATTCAAATAACTATGAACATAATTTAAAAACAATTCTTATAGTTCAACAAAGAAGCTGAAATTTCCAGCTGTTTTTTATGGACAACAGTAGTCTTTTATTTAGAAAATAATATCTTTCATGGCAAAGTCATCCAAAGGACCCACAGGTTGTCATATACATAAAAGGGAAGGCAGATAAAACACAGCATAAATCAAACTGAATATTAATATAAATTCCAACCTACATAAATGCAATAAGCCTGGATAAGATATTCACAACATATTGGACTTGGTATTTGAGGACTGAACTGAGATTACATCAAACTCATTATGAGACTTAGATAACAGGAAAAGAGGGCTGCCCACTTGTCAGTAAAAATGTTATAGGTTGGAGTGTGACTTGGCTATCTACCCTGAACAGCAGCAGTTCAAGGCAACAGTACCCCAGGAGATCAGAGGAAGAAAATGTCTCTTGTAGGTCACAGTCCTTCCCAGACTTCTCTTTGCTCTGATGGAGGTGTAAGTCACTTCATTCTTCCACATAAATCATCTTATTCCTCTTAGAGCACAAGTTCAGCAATATGCGGAGTTTTTGCCTCCCAAACTTCCTGCTCCCTGCTGATGTGCCTGCATGTAGAAAAATTGAGTGCAAAGTCTGTGTTGTCTCCTCTGAGGACAGTCTGTGCAAATAGATAACTTGCTTTTGAATGAAAGGGTTTATTCCCCATAAAAAGTAGATTCTATGGCAGGTATTTTCATTGTCAGCTTACAGGGAAATTACAGCAAAGGTCTAAGCAGAAGAGCAACCACGCTTACCTAACTGCCAATGGCCTTTCCCCATGCCCTATGCATCAAAAAAAAAAAAAGTTATTTCAACAAACATAAAAAAGGACTATGCGCAAATCCAATTGTTTGTGCAGCTAATTATATGTAAGAGCCAATAACAAGTTGTAGAAATGGGGAGCTAGGAAACTGTAATTTTTTTCCACTTTCTTCTTTCTTTATTTTGACATTTTCCCATTCTGTCTTTGCTTTCCCATTTATAAATTGTGAATAGTAACAATTAATGGAAATTTTTTAAAAATATAAAAAAGAGGGAAAACAAAGCAAAAATTTAGCTTTTCTTCCTGAGGAAAAAAAAAAAGGGATAAATATTCCTTTCACATTTGTAGATTTCAAAATGGGCTTGTGAAACATTTACATATATTTGTTGAGGTTTTCCAAAAAAAGTCTTATTCTCATTTGATTACATGTGAAATGCAAAAAACCAGCAGATACACAATACTTCCTATTTCATTAATAAAAGGAATACTGTAAATATCTTCCTTATGATTAACAGAACAGGATTTTACAGTCAGGTCAATCACATGATATTTTCTTTCTATTTTCCTTTTTTACCCTTTCCTTAGCAAAAAGATTCCCACACATTTGCAAAACCAGGTAAAAACCGAGGTGTGAAGCCTAGTTCCTCAGAAGCAGTTACTGTAATTGTCTCAGACCCATTGTAAAACTGCAAATTGCAGAGCTGAAGAATGTCAACAATTTCTGTAGCTTTTGTCAATCCTCAGTTCCTCACCTGAGCTTTGGGCAGAAGATGTAGTTCATCAAGTTCCTCTGTGGCATATCTCTGATCCAAAGGAGGGGGGGTTGTCTGTTTGTTTGTTTGTTTTTTCACCTTGCTGCTTCTTTTAATCTTGTTGAAGAAAAACCCAGCAGCAGACAACAGTGGTAGTAGCAGTCCTTTGACTACCTGGTCACAGGAGTTTAAAAAAAATGAGGAATTTCAATGCTGATCCCAAGACCTCTGAAAAACTGTCTTCCAAAATCAGTGCTCAAGAGGCACAATCTAACCCTTTGCTATATTATCAGATAATGTGCATTCATGTGCTTTCCCACATTTCTTCCTGTGTCAGTAGGGTCTATCTGGTGGGATGAAGGGCATGTTTACTACATTTAAAATACAATTAATTAGTTCATATATCTCTCTTACAAAGTGTCACATATGGTTACTTACAGCAGTTATGCACAAGACTGATTCTGCAGCTGTGTCAGGACTTGTCTCCTATACTTGCCCATCAGCATAAGATTATATACACTGGTTCAGTCCTAAGCTTCATAGTTCAGCATCTTCTTTACAACAGTGGCTACGAAGAAATTTCTAGAGAAAAGCAAAAAACAAACAAAGCGTATTGACATTTCACCATTGCACAGATACTTTCAGCTCAGAAACTTGTAATGAGATGGCATCACTCATGATGTGACTGCCTTCATTGATTTGCAGCCTACACTATGAAAAGTTTGAGAACTCCCTTGCTTAAGAATGCAGTGACTGTTCATGAAAAATATATACTGGTAATGTTGAGAAATCTTTTGGTTTTATTTCTTGCTAAGGTTGGATGGATTATGAAAGCATGGAGAAAAGGTCAGGCAAAATATGGTTTTACCTACATACATCCTATTCTGATCACTTGCTAATGAGTGCATTAATGTGTAGCTTTGTGGGATTTATAGTGGTGGAAGAGAAAGTTCACAAGGTTCAGTATCATAAACTTATATCATTTCATGTAATGGGTCTTCTTCCTCAAACTGTCACTGCACACCTTACAAGTCTTACGTACAGCCCATAGTTTTAAGACAAAAAAACCCCAAGAGTATAATTTACAGAATAAACCCAAATCAACTCAATAAATCTTCCAAAGCTGTGAAGGATTCTCTTTTGATCATTTAAAAGTGATGGGAAGAATTGACTAGCTACAATTTCAGTCACCTAATGTCCTCAAGACCCATATTAACGTTCTGAGTGTTATTAAGACAGATGTCTGTAGCTGTGTAAATTCCCTGTGATGAAAAAGTATCTGAATAAGCAGGAAATTAGTCCTGAAATGTTGTAAAATCCTGCACTGTTAATATACCCTGAGGAGGATGTTACAGCTGAGGTTTAGATGTACTTATATAAAGCTCCCCATCTTGGAACTAATGAAGAGATACTGACAGTTTTGCTGCAGTGTCTGTGAAGTGTTTTAATGACTACAGATTAATCAGTTTCTAAAGCAGCATTCCCTAGTGGTTCCCCACCCCAAAAATCATAACCCAAAACAAGCAACTGAATGTCATTAATAATTAAAAAATAAAGAAACAACAAGGGGAAAACAAAACAAAACCCCCAGCCCCTCACCTCTTCATGTCATGAAAGCTGGAAGCATTTATTGTCACATTCTCCAAAAGAAAAAAAGCCAGAGATGACACTGGATTTAGTGGAGCAGTCAGTTAATTGTTATGGTGAGGGTTTTAATTTTCTTCTCAATGTAAATCACAACTGAGGAAAGCATCTGCCACCTCTGATATTTCCTATGCAGTAAATTTAAATGGATTAATCACCCTGCTTGTTCTGAATTTCTGAAGAATGATGGGCACTTGCCAATGGGCTGTGGAGTCACTGGCTCATTGATTTTTAGCTGTCTGGGGGAATTGGTGGGGCTATGGAATGATTTAAATAGAAATTAAAAAATAAATCATGCTCAAACCTTTTTTGCCCACCTATTTCCACGCCCTATCATCAGAAACTGATTAAAATATTATCCTGGAGACCAAGTGGGTTTGCTAGCAGACTATCAGGGTAGGATTGTACTTGATCACAGTCAAATAAGGATTATAACATTGGCTTTGAGCAGGAACGTTTTTACTGGTCCAACAGAATTCCATAACAGAGTGGTTGATACAGAACATATCACTCATTGACCATTTTCCCAAGTAATTTCAGTGAGTTTTGTGTTCTACCCAAAATGTGCAACCTCTCACTCTGGAATTCATGGAAATTTGGCAACTTGCAGAGCCCACGTGAACTATCCATGGACAACTGTCTTGTCACATGGTGCCTTTCTCTTTCTTTGCAATTGTTAAATCCCATTAAAAAAAAAAAAAAAGAAGAGAGGCTGAGGGACAGGGAGGGAGGGTGGGAAGTCAGCTTTCAGAGTCTACCCAGTGGTCATCTTACAGGTAAACAATACCTGTAGCTGCACTGGGGTCTTGCACAGTTCTAGATGTGAGAGAACATGGCATGAGAAACAATCTCTCATTTAGGAAACATGCTACACTGCTGAAGAGAAACTCCTTATCCACAGAAAGACAGAAAATATGAAGCTGGGATTTAGAAAACTTGTTATGATTCACTTGTAAGAAACCCTTTGCTTTTCTAAAGATGGTACATCATGCTTTTGTGCTTCTGGTCTTTTTTTATCCTTTATAGAAAATGTCTTGTCTTTGTGTTCCTCATATTTCTCCTTGTAATTTCTATTTCTTTTTTTTTCTATAATTTATTTTTGCATTTTCCTGCTTTGCAGTGTATTTCAGAAAGCCAATATACATTTGCCCATTCATTATTTTATCAAAAAATAACTGTTCTATTGAGAGACATTTTCTAGTATTTCCACGTGGTTATTAAAGTGAATAGATTTTTTCCCCTTTTTTTTTCTGTGCCTGAGCTAAAATTAATCATGCTGAAGGCCTATAAACCATTTAAAAACAAACGTTGCCAAAACTCATCAGCCTTGCAGAACTAAAGTGATGGGAGGATAAATAGTTGCTTTGGTGAGATTCGTTGTATGTTTTTATGAAAGATAAAAAAATGCTGTAAGGTTAGGTCATGAATGTATGGCTGAATTCTCTTCTGCTTTCATTTTCTAACCAAAGCATTGATTCAAGCAGCCTGTGAAATAGCGTGAAGTATAAGTAGATAACTGCTTTGGCTGTACAAATTAGCTGCTTTTAAAGGTATTAATGTCTATGTAGTTATGATAGAGAACATCTTTTGCCTAAGGTTCTCAATGTGCCTCATGTATATTCACTAATTAAGCTTCACAATAAGCTTGCAAGTTAAGAAAAGAGCATGAGGCGATTTTTCCATGCACAAAGCCATACCAGATTGGAAGAGAGTAGCTATTTCTGAATGTAAACCAATATTTTTCAAAAATGCAATGACAATTTAACTCTAATGAATTTAAAAGGGATGTGAGCACTCGCATGAAGTGTCAGTCTGAGAAATGCTACCGTGAAGAATGTAATGACCATAAGATTCAGATTCCAATCACTGTCCCACCGACCCTTTGCAGGAGCATTGTTTCATCAACATCATGCTGCCTCAGCCATGCTCAGATGAATCAGGGGTGATTCACAGGAAGGACAGCCAACTGCTGTATTTTCCTAACCCAGTCCCAACAGAGTTATATAGCTTCTTATCCAGGTTGGAAATACAGCTAAAAAAATATATGGTTGTTTGAACACAAAGGTTGTAATTTACAACATAGATAGAATGGTATAAATTACTTTGATTTTTCTACTGGGTTTGTCAGTACATGGAATAAAGAAAAGAGCAACAGTCCCCATGCCAGCAGTGTATGATTTAATCCAGACAACATAAAGATTGGATGATCAGACTATGACGATGTTTCTAAGCAATAACAAAACCTTTTTCTTTTTCCCTCAGAAATTGTCTTTTAAAAAATGTTGGAAAAAATATCATCTATTCTCTCAGTGGTACACTTGGTCTGACCAACTCTTTTCTTCCAGTGGTGGACAAGCAATGACATTTTCTTCTCAGAAGGTATTTTGAAGTGGGATTTAAATGAAAAGAGATACAGGGTTTGTCAGACAAAGGAATGGTGGTAGACTAAAGGGCAAAGAAAGGACTGGAGAATACATAGAAAGGGGACTGTGATTTGTCTGTCTACAGTACAAATTATCCACATGTACTTGCTTCCCTGTAGAAAGCATTTACTGAAACAGGCAAAAATAGTCTTGGAAAAAAAATAAAAAGACAACAGTAACAAAACTAACAGACCAACTCAGCACCTCTCGCTGGGAAACTACCCAGATACCTAGAGAGTTAGGTTCCATATACAGTCTGTGTATTAAGTGAATCTGCGTGATTCTATACGGTTGGTTCTGAATAGGATTGTTTGCCTCTCTTCCTGCTCAGTTGTCTGTCTGGACAGGTGTATGAGACACATCTACATAAACTCATTGATAAGGTAAAAAATACATAATATGAGTGAATTGTTTGGATTCAGACTCCAATGGAATTTTATCCTGCTTTTGTCAGCCAGACCCCAACAGCTCATGGCTGCCATGCCACATAGAGCTGAACCTGTAGTGTGAGCAGGGAGAGGTCTGAGCTCCAAGTGGTCCATTTCACCTCCTTTCCCCCAGGTCTGTGGAGGAAGACAGATTCCTCCAGACCTGAGGCAGAGTGAGTGTCAACATACAGACAGCAGCTAATCATTCAAGGGAAAGGCCGGTTGTGTTAAGGTGAGAGCTCGAGCCAGGTGTCCTGGGCTGTACTATCTCATATGCATAATATAAATTTATTTATACTACTGTGTACATATACCTGTGATAATTCTAGGTAGTCAATAACTATGTATATGGTAGTTATTTGTGAATTTATCACCAGGAAAGCTGGAGAGAGAGAACCAGGGAGCATATAGCCATGTAGCTCAGTCTGATTTTATTTAGACAAAAAGAACAATGGGGAACAATATAAAATCCACTGGCAGAGGGCAAGGATTTGGGAATGCTACAGGCAACTTTATTAAGACAATATAACCTAGATTTTCTCTTGTTAAGTGGAGTTCAAAAGGGTAAAAGACAGCCACAGTGATTTTGTGAGGAATAGATCAAAGACATAAGGATGAAAACTAGAATAACTGAAAAGAGGGGAAACCAAGGTTAAGGAGTCTGAAACTTCACAAGCTTTGAGGCCTCAGTGTCAGACCAGGTTTCATTTTGCTCCTGTTTTTCAGGCTGTGAGAGGAAGAGGCTGTTGTCCACCTTCTGCTGAGACCCTCAGCAAGGTTTAGCCTGCTGGACTGGGCAATAGGATCTGTGGGGTAATAGGACACATTACAGCTCCTACTCATCCACTTTCCTAAAGGACTGACATTTAGTGTGTCCCTACAGATGGTGCTAACCATCTCTGCCCACATTTGGTGGCCACCAGATGAGACATCCAGCATCTCTGACCTTTATCTTTCCTTATTTCTTCTGCTCACGTCAGAAAGAAACATCCAGGAAGAGAAGTTCCTAAGCAGAAGGTACATACTGCTTTTGCAAGCTATGCTGGTGTGCGTGGCACTTCTGCTTGCTTCTTTCTAAGCTCCTTGTGTGACTAATACGGTTGGGAACCATCTAACCCTTACTCTGTACGTTCTTTGGTGCTTTGAGGGTCTTTTATTCTCTTGTTCTGCACGTAACACAATCCATCTCTGATTTTGATGTAGAAATAAATAATAATAATAATTACAGCAATTTGTCTCCAAGAAATTACTCTCTTAAAAGTAAAATATGTGTTCATTTCAAAGAGTTTCTTATTATACAAATATGGCACCTGCATTTAGCTAAGAGCATGATCACAAATGCTATGATTCAAGGAGCAGAGCAGAGACTCAGGAAGTTAATAAAACGTGTTGATTGCTTTATGAAGAAGTTGCAAGCTTATGAATGCTTAACACCATGCAATTAGTGACTACCAGTGAAAACACACCCTCCTCAGGACATCAGCAAATCCTTGAATTACAATATAGTAACAACTAAACCAATTAACAAGTGAACACAAAATCAATTATTGTGAAACAGGCTAGAACAAAACAATGACAAATGCTAGCTTTAAAACAAGAACAGAAAAAACAAATTAACATTTTTAACATAAGTAACAACAGTCTACACATAATAATACATATGATACAGCTCATACAAAGATTTTCATGTGCACAGAAAACACATCTAGAATACAGCATTTAAAACAAAACCCGCAACCAATCCTACCTATATACATTGAAAGATGATTTCTCTTTGATCTTCTTGGCTAATAGAAAAATTCCCAAACTTATGGCCTAAACCAAAGAAATACTAATAACATAAAAAGTTTTCTTTATCCTTTAAGTCTTTTAATTTTAGCTTTTCATAACAGACCCCAACTTGCAAACAGAGGAAACCAGCCATAAGGGTATATGATGTACTGCAGCGATCATAATCCTTCCTTGAAGGACAGCACACAGAAGTTTAGTGGCTTTTTAATTTTCATACAAGGCATTTCAGAGCAATGTCCCATGTATGCAGTCTCTAAACATCTCAGTATATGATGTCACTAGCTTAACATATATATAGTCTTGCTCTTGAGAATGATGTCAGAGGACTCACTGTCCATGGTCAATCTTCCGCTACTTGACAGGAAGGACACCTCTTAGATGCCTGATAATTAGGGACCTAACAGAGATGTTCAGAGACTCGCTGCTTTGTATTAGACTGCTCTTGTTGATTATGTTTAAAAGGCTAGATGGCAGCATTGTCAACTCTCATGATTTTTATCATAAGTTTCCTTATATTTGGTATTTTACTTAAAATGCCAGCTGTCAGAGCACCAAGTTTCCCTGAAAATCTCAGTGTTTCTTTAAAACTGTTTTTAGTTATCTGATGGTCAGAAACATGGCTGGAGCTCAAAAAAGAGGGAAGATAAAGTGGGGAGTAAGAGTCTAAGGGTGATTTTATACAGCTGACAACTAATAGTGTAATTTTAAGTCACTAAATAAATCACTTACAATACTGAACGAAATGATAATGAGAACAAAAGAATCCTCCAGTTCCCCTCTCAGAAATAAGAGGTAAAGCCCAGTGCAGGTGGAGGAAAGCATTTGCCTCTTTTATTCTCAGGAATAATGGTTATTTTTAGGATATCAACTAGAGACAGTCATCTTAGACTACCAAAGATCTTTATCAACTTATCTGTTCCTGTCCTTTATCCACTTTGGCCTATTGTCATTTTATATAAGATCCTCAAGTCAGAGATCATCTATTTTTATATCACTGCCAAATGCCAGATACAACTCCAATGTGAAATAAATAAATAATTACAGTATTAATAATGTCAAACATTCATTGAAAACACTGTCATAACAACCTTCTAGGGGTAAATTCTTTTTATACTTTTAGTCAGTAACAAAACATTCATTTGTGTTGATCCTGCGTACTGCAGTTAATTTGTCAGTAATTATATGAAGAAAGTTACTAAAATTGCACAGTGCTTAAATACTTATGCTGCTGCCAAACCCACACTTGGATTATGAGCTATCCACTACTTAGTATATTTTAGCTTTCAGTTGACTATCTCATTTAGATCACATTACCTGTATTCTTCTATTTCTTTAAATGGCATTAACCTTTCTTATCCCTACATTAGATTTCTTCACTTATTTCAAATACATGAAACTCATTACACGGTAAAATAATTCATGGTATAATTTATTGATATAAACTCTAAGTAAGACTGTCCAACCTTGTTTAAATTTAGTGTAGAAGAATAATTCTGCCCAATCTTATAGTGGAATATTAAGTAGTCTGTATTCTCTTTGGATGTGCTTTGGAATCTTTTCAAACCACTTTTCATATTCAGCTTTCAGCTGCAGGTTGTGTTTTTCAATCTTTGCAAAATGACTCTAGGATTTTGATTTTCAGTCTTCAGCCTATAGCAAGCAAGATGTGGATACTAGTACAATTTAAACATACTGTGTATTCATTTCATTAAATTCCTTTCTTAGAGGTCCAAGGGCTAAGCATGTACGGACACTGAGTTTTAGAAACATTGATGTCAATGACCTCTCTTTAGAAAGAAATTAAATTGAGTAAACCTTTAGCTGTGGTCACTCTTCATGCAATTTAGTGCAAACAGTTGCTACAACAGCTATTCTTTAAAAATATACTATGTTTTTTATATTGAATATGGAAAGCCAAGGGATTTGACAGTTGGCAAGTTTTTTCTTCAGAAAATATATTTTCCATTACATAAAAGTAAAAAACATAAACTGATATAATACATATATCTAGGTATATGCAAGTTTTTTTATTCATACAATTTTGCCCAAGTATTTAGATTTTCTGTCAGGCAAATTAAAATGGCAGATTTAATTTCAGGATGTTCTGATCAAAGGCAGAATGGTTCAGTTTTTTAATTAAGTTTACCATGCTATTTTGAATAATCTGACAAACCAATACGTTGTATCACCCTATCAGTTCATTGCACTATGGATGCTGCTCTTATACAATAAAATCCAACAGGACTAATACATTCCTATAGTGAGGGTTGAATTTTCCCCTGATTAAGTTTTTTGGAACATTGAGAAAGCCACACTATTCTGAATGAATGATGTGAATTCCAGAAAAACGTTAGAACAATGTATAGATTTTAGATGTAGATTTTCATAAGCAAATAACTCTTTTCTTAATGCAGCTGAGATAAGGGGCAATAAAAATATATTTATAGTTAAATTGCCCAATTCTTTCACAAACTATGTCTTATAAAGATAGTTGTAAACTACAAATCATGTTCAAATACCTAGTTTAATGTAACAGTAAAGGAAGGATTGTTTGCTTTGATTTTAACATGCATAAAAGCAGATATGCAAGGTATTAGCCTTTTTCGCCCAACATGTAATTAACTTTAGCTAGCTTAAAATATAAAGATTATTAAACAAAAGCAGAAAAAAAGAAAATGTGGAAAAAATTCCTTTGACTTTCAATTAAACTTAGGATCCTCTGTGCCTAATGGATTATTGGAAATGAGGCTTAAGCTTGTTTGTTCAACCTGTTTACCTAATTTTTCCTTAAAAGGGAAAAAAAAGTGTGGCTTTGTGAAATAAAACTGTGCTTAGCCAGATTCCTCTCCATCCTCAGAGAGTGCCCTGAAAAACTTCTTAGAAATGTCAGATTCATGTAATGTGTCACCTAATGATTTCCAGCTATTGCATACTAAAATAGTGTTGGGGTTACCCTGGACTCAACTTCTGGAAGAGACCTAGCCTGGAAGTTGCAGAAGTCCCATACTGAAGTCTTTTTTCCCTTCAGTGTTACAACCACTGACTGTACATGTGTTTCAGCTGAAGATACACTTCTACACTACTGAGATGGATTTTAGAAATTTTCATCTGCTACCTCAAATACCTCTCTGCTGAGCCAGCCACTAAATATCAGCCACACAAATCCAAGCATGCCCAGTGAGCAGTGGGGCAGGCTGTAGTGCAGGTTCAGGGAGCTGGGAGTGGGGAGCCAGGGGTGGCAGAGTGGCTGTCAAGGCAGTGCCCTCACCCACATGGGACACAGACCCATGGTACCCCAGCAAGAAGAGCAGAGCAAGACCAGTGATGGTACCCAGAGCCACTCACACTCCATACCACCAGGCAGGACCATAGCGATGGGGCAGGTCCCCAGGTCAAGTCAAGAGGCCAGGATCAGGAAGGCACAATCATAGGAACAGACACAGCTGCAATGTTACTCATGCAATGATCAAATGCAAGCGCCTGAGCTTAAATGAAGGTTCTGAGCAAAAAGGGGTGGGTAGAGAGGAGGGAGGAGTTTTTACCTCTCAGCTTCACAAGTCAGCTATTTCCACACAGCCCAGGGTTATACAGCTGCACACCTGAGAGCTAGTCTTGAGTATCAGTTGCTGAAATCACGGTCTTGACAGTATCTGTGGTAATGAAAAGCATTCGGTTCAACAAATATTCTGTAATACTTGCTGATCTCTAATACCAGAATGAATAATTATAAAAAAAAAATAAATCTCAGGAGCTAATGATGTAAAGGCTATGTAATGAAATACATGACCTGCACAGAGCTATCAGCCATACCTATGTAATAGAATTTTTTGTGGTTCTCCAGAAAAGTATTCTCTTAGTGGGTGTCATTCAGCATCAAAACTGAAGGGGCTGGTCTTTGAGGAAAAGTAAAATGAGTCAGATATATTTAGCTTTCCTACACAGTAGGAAAGCCTGTAGGAAAGACACATACTTTTCTTTGTTGGAGGTGGAGCGTAATGACGCCCATGTGTGGTTAAATTCAGGTAGTCCATGGCACTGCCTGTGATACTGATCACTCTTGAGACAAATACAAAGATCAGCTAAAGGCTCGTAAGAGACAAAAGGAAAAAAAGAGTATGGAGCCTGAATATCAGCATCAACTGCCTAATAGTCATGACATTAAAGGGTGTCAAGTTTTTATTTTATATATTAAACCAATGGGATTTTTAAGCAGCATGCAGAGATTGCTCAGGAGTTTCAGCTTCATTGCTTGTGTCACTTAGGCACCCCAGGAAAAAACAATTCAGAGTATGCTGCTGGGAACAACTTATCATTGGAAGAAGAGAATGATTTTGTAACCTGACTCTTATGGCTCCCTCATAGTCTGGTTTCTTTCTGCCAGTGGCAACTTGCCTGCGTAAAAAGGGTGTAAGACCTGCGGGATTTGGTCTCATTCTCCTCTGTAGCTGTCGTTTTCCAATCCACTGTGAGTCATTAAAATATCTCTCAAAAACTATTGCACTTTATATACCCCCAGGAAATGCATATTAAGACCGTTATTTTTAACTATATTGTCAGGTCTCAGGAAGATATTGATTTAATTTTATGCTCTTTTCTTACCCTCCCCCAATTTTTACTGAGCTCAGTTTCTACTTTCCATCCATATTTTAAAATGCCAGCTTGCTTGTTTGAAGCTGAAGTGAAGAGTTTGGACAAAGAAGCCCTTCTTCCTTTCTTCCTCCAACTTTCATTTAAAAGGAAAAAAAAAAAAAAGATTCTGCACTTGATAATCATATTTTGATGGCCTTGAGCACACAGGAGATTGCAGCATGTTATATGAAGTTGAACCATTACTATAAATGGTCACAAATGAAGCAAATTTAGCAAACAATGGATTGATACTGAGGAGGCTTGGACATCCTGAGGGTGATCTACTGCTTGACAGTGCATTAGCTCCCTCTTTGTAGTCAAACATAGACCAGAAGTGTTGAAAGCACATGTGTGGTATCTGCAATTTTGGGTTTTGATTTCTATGGTCATAATACTGAGCTGATAAAAAGAAATGGCTAAGCTTAAACCATAGTTCTAGGCAGGAACTATTGCCTGAAAAATTGCATTACCTTCCAAGTGTATCTAGGTTATCAAATAACAACACTTTAAGGAAAAAAAAAATATCCTAAAATGTAAAAAACCTTAGTCAGCAGTTCCTAAAGCTTGCTTTTTTCTTTTTGTTTGTTTGGGGTTTTTTTTCTCCCTTTTCTGAGAAACATTTCCTATGTCTATTGACTACTTGGGAGAGGTTTTTGACTGTCATTTCACTGATGCTGGAGGTCTGAGCAGCTCATTTTGGAGCTTCTCATTGCTACCTTGGCACAACTGTAGAAGCGTTTCCTTTAAAAGCAGCCTTTTCCTCTGTGAAGAAAATGTTCCTTCCCTGTAAGAAGATTCATAATTTTTCCCAAACAGACCATATCACACTAATAATTTGAGCAGGGGACTGAAAATGGATTTGAAGCCTCTTGAAATCCTATTCTGTTGGCAAGTCCTTTCTATCTCAAGAACACACAAAGGTTCACTTATCTTCTCAATGTAATTGATATTTCAAGAACGTTTATTAGAAAAATACAATTTTCCTAATTACATGTTCAGGTATTTATCTTCTGGTTGTACTGAAATCTCTGAATACAAATATTCCTGCAGAAGAATTTAGGCGTATATGCAGAGAGAAGACAACAGCTCAATTCCTATTACAAAATTGCATCAGTATGGCTTTGAACTTCCCTCACATTTTCCAAAATGTTAAGAAGATGGTAACATTTCAGTGATTTACATAATATCACTTCTCACTTTAGCAGCTCTTAATAGGTCCTCTGCATGCAGAAGTTTGAATTTCCTGATGGCTTGCTGACATGTTTTTGGCCATTATTGCAGGGGCTTGATTCACTCAAAAGCCTAATAACCACTGAGGCTTTACAATGAAGAATGAAATTATCAAGCCAGCTGAAGGAGATCTGCAGACAGTTTGCTTCCATCTTATATTACTCAAAAAAACAGTAACCTGGAGCAGACCTAATTTCCAATTTCCAAACTACATGTAAATTTACCAATCAAAACAACAAATCACACGGGGTATAGAAAGAACAGTGGGTCCAGGTAAAAAAGGCACCTACTTGTACCTAGTAAAAAAGATCCAGGTTATGGAGATGTAATAATAGGGTCGAAAGCTGGTTGCATTTCTGTTATAAATGTGTAATGTCAAAAAGAGGAATATTCAATGGACTCTATAGGGTGTTTTGCAGATCTCGCATTAGACAAGTGGTAACCATATGGTTTCCATCTGGAAAAGGAAAGTCCTGAAAACGTGCTTGCTTAATTTTTAAACCATGGCATTACACTGAAATAAATATTATTAGTTAATATAATAATAATCATGGAGTTATTTTTCCTATGGATTTGACTGCAGTAAATGCTTTCTATACAAATGTGTTGTACAGAATATCTTTCTTTTTTTTTCCTCAATGGCAGTGTAAGTATAGACAGAGGATTGTTTCCTCACTCGTAATCATTTTTCTTTATCATTAGTAAAGGTTCTGCCTTGGGTCTTTCAAAATAATTCTGACAAGGCAGCAGTGGCCAGAATAGTAACCAGTTTGTTCTTATTTTCTGTCCTTTACTAGTTCCACATTACAATGGGAAATACTATGGTTCACTTCTTTGCTCAGAAGGCAATCTAACTCCTTCAAATTGAACTGGGCGTAGAGAGAGACGCGAGGTGTGTTACACATCTGACTCAGTTTAAAAATGAAAAATTGAGTTTCTGATCAGTTAGTACCTAGTGCATAAATCTAACCATATAAATCTATATGGTTAAACCAAAAAGGAAGAAACATTACTAAAAAGTATGTTGTTATTAAAACTACCAATAGGTTTTATTCATCTAAATAGACAAAGAGCACAGGGGATCCTGAAACTGAGTAAGACCTAAATATAGACCTCCTTATATCTCAAGGAGGTCAGGTCTCACCCTAGACTTGATTTTTCCTATTGGAATGCATGTTAGTGAAGTGAAATATGTGGTGGGTCCTTCCCTTATGCAGGTGCAAACTAAAGAAAGAATGCAGCTCTGTACAGCATAGAGAATTTTCTCCAACGTCCTCTGTGATACCTAAATTTCTTCCACGCCCTTGATCCTCCATCAGTAGAGGGCTTGGAATTCCTGAAAGTTTTTGAAGGGTGTTGAGTGGGACTCATCTAATAAAGGTCACTGGGCAGAGAGATTTAGGGAGAACTTTGACCATCAGAAGATGGTCCCTGGTTTCTGAAGATCGATGTGGAGAGCAAGAAGGAGCCTCTTTACACCCACAAAGAGGAAAAGCTAAATTCCATCAATGGAAACAGCAGTGAGTAACGAGTGCTCCTCAGTGTTCTGATGTAATATGCATCTTTGTGCTCCAGCTGTGCACTCTCTTTCTGTGAGGTTTGTGCAATGTGTTTAGTCTGTCCTTTTGATGTTTCATTGAAAACCCCACAAGTGGCAGCCTCCCTAGAAAGTGAAATCAAAGCAGTCAATATGTTGGGGTGGAGGAAGAGTCTGAAAATATTTTAAGCTCATGAAATGACACTGAACTTGATTTTTATATTTGGTAATAGCTTTTTCTTCATAACAATGCCAAGTTGAGCTAGGAAAAAAAGTTAGAAGTATACCACCTCTTTGCTGACCAGCTGTAATGCATGTTATTTTTATTACACTGATACTCAGATAGAAAACATTTTATGTCTAAGTTATTGGTACTGGTAAGTTGAAAAGTTTCTATTCTGGGAACTATTTTGCAAATCTGATCTTGTTCCACCTTAATGCTGAGAAGGAAAATGGTGTTTCTTAGGTTCAATTTCTTTTTTATCTTGAAAAATATAAATTTATACAAAGCATTGTTATATGAAGCATTTTTTTGATAAAAGTAAAGATTTTGTGTCATTTTAAACTCTGAGTAATACAGGTGAGAGTACAAACAAGGTTGTGTGTGACAAAAATCAGCAAAACCTCAAATTTTAAAAGTGAAAAATTGAAATGTTTAATACAAAAAAAAAAGTAGTCTATTTTTATAGTATATAGATTTTTTTAAAATTCCAGTGGAGTTCTTTTAGGATTCATTTGATTTATACAGGACCACAAATGTTTCATGCACTACTACTGTTTATTGTTTTAATGATCTGTTGAAAATACATTAGTAGCATCTTAAGAGGGCCCAGTTCAAACTAGAAAGGGAAGCAACCTGTTCCCCACCTCCATTTTACTTCTCCAAATGTTGTGATTCAACATAGTGGACAGTTTAATGTAATGGATACATTCCGCTGAATTTTCTTCAATTAGCTCCATTCAATTTATTTGGCATGCTCACGTACACCTGTGCTGAGTTTCTGTTTGTACCCAAGTATATCCCAGCATAGACTATAATAGTTCCCATGACTGTGAGAGCAATTCAGTATAATGAAGCAAGAGCTAGCGTCTATGTCTTGAGTATTAAAGATCATCCACGATGTGCACCATCCTTCAGCTAGTGCTTTGAAACCGGTTCGGGGTTTTAAGGGCTCTCAGTCTGTGCCAGCTTAACACAGACTAGGCTAGAATGAAGGAACTACATTATGCAAGAAACTGCAATAGAAGAACACAAGACACCTGGAAATGCGGAAGTCTTTAAGAGCTATGGCTCAGTGCCTACAAACCTATCTGCCTTTGCAGAAGGCTGTGTTGAGGCCCTTCTAGGAATGGTGTTGCACTGTGTTATTTTATCAGTATTTCTCATATGGAGGTGTAATTTATAGAAACATCTTGGCCTGGCACAGTAGGCTTAGCCAATCCACTTTCCAGGTGAACATACATGGGGACCTAAACCAAGAGGAAACAAGAGCCTTATATTCCATCCTGTTCTTTCCTCACGTTCTTGTTCACAAAGCAGCCTCAAATCAGTCCTCCAGCCTGTATCCATTTGAATGGGTACACAATACAGATGCACGCATAGAGTGTTTTGGAAGTCTTATTTCTAGATACTAAAAAATCCTGGTTGGATGTTCAGAACCAACAGTGACTGCAGCTGATGTTAATGGCTTTTATAAACAACAGGTTGGTTCTGAAATTTAAGCATTGAATTGCTGAATCTGGTGTTAATTGTGAAGTGAGTTTCTCAAATTTCTAGACGTCAGCAAATATGCACCTGTTATGCCCGGAAGCAAAAAGCTCAGCATACAATTACGATCATAGAGGAATACTGCTGTGATTCACAGCTACTCCTGTTTACTTTTGCTTATTATCTGCTAAAAATATATTAAGAAAATGTAGAACTAGCTGGCTGAAACTGGAAAGTGAAACTTTAGTCCTCCATCTTAGTTCTCTGGAATTGATTTAACATAGCATACAGTTTAAATATAATGAAAAATGATAGCTTAATCTTTGAGTTATTTTGCCATGCAGTAAACCTGGGATTACCCACTGCAGAACTGAAGTCTAAGTTCTTTGGCAGGAGAAAACATCTTGCTCCTCACCTGCTTCAAGATTAATAATATCACTCCGACGAGATTAGAGCCATTACTCTTCCTGACCTGACCCAAATGGTACAAATGGGATTTTAAAGACAGTGTCTACTGAAAGATCCAGCAGAATGATGAGGTGCACAGAATAGCTACCATGAGGAATCAGTAGTGATAGACCTGTCAGTGTTATAAAGAAGATACCCTATTAGGTTTAGCTATTATCCCAGAAGAAGATTATAGTCATAGATCCTGACCTTTAATTAAATGGACAGCACAAAGAGAGAGAGAAAGATAAACAAACTTGTGCAAAAAAAAAAAAAAAGGCAACTTTTACTGTCTTGGTAGCAAGTCTGTGAAGTGGAAAAGGGACAGTGACCAATGGGAGATTTTTTAGATTGCTTTTTCTCTGATTTGGTGAAGAAGTAAAAAGTGATGATGAAATAGAACAAAAAGTCACGAAAAGTTCTGGTTTATTGGCTAAACAGCAAAATAACTATGGATTTCCACAATTAGGAAAGGAGGAAAGGAAGAAGGACAGAGGAGGAGAAAAACAGAGGAGGAGAAAGAGGAGAGGAGGAGGGAGAGGAGAGGAGAGGAGAGGAGAGGAGAGGAGAGGAGAGGAGAGGAGAGGAGAGGAGAGGAGAGGAGAGGAGAGGAGAGGAGAGGAGAGGAGAGGAGAGGAGAGGAGAGGAGAGGAGGGAGGGAGGAGGGGAGGGGAGGGGGAGGGGAGGGGAGGGGAGGGGGAGGGGAAGGGAAAGGAAAGGAAAGGAAAGGAAAGGAAAGGAAAGGAAAGGAAAGGAAAGGAAAGGAAAGGAAAGGAAAGGAAAGGAAAGGAAAGGAAAGGAAAGGAAAGGAAAGGAAAGGAAAGGAAAGGAAAGGAAAGGAAAGGAAAGGAAAGGAAAGGAAAGGAAAGGAAAGGAAAGGAAAGGAAAGGAAAGGAAAGGAAAGGAAAGGAAAGGAAAGGAAAGGAAAGGAAAGGAAAGAAAGGAAAGGAAAGGAAAGGAAAGGAAAGGAAAGGAAAGGAAAGGAAAGGAAAGGAAAGGAAAGGAAAGGAAAGGAAAGGAAAGAAAGGAAAGGAAAGGAAAGGAAAGGAAAGGAAAGGAAAGGAAAGGAAAGGGAAAGGAAAGGAAAGGAAAGGAAAAGGAAGGAAAGGAAAGGAAAGGAAAGGAAAGGAAAGGAAAGGAAAGGAAAGGAAAGGAAAGGAAAGGAAAGGAAAGGAAAGGAAAGGAAGGAAAGGAAAGGAAGGAAAGGGAAGGGGAAGGGGAAGGGGAAAGAGGGGAAGGGAAGCCATTGTTTAAATTGGAGCAGGATATATTTTGAAGGTGTCTTTGTTTTTACTCTTAGAGAACTGGTTCACATGCTGCTGAATACAAATTAACACCAGATAAGCTTTCACATTCACTTGTCCTAAGTGTCACTTCCCTTGGGCCACAGTATGGCAGGATAGTAATGGCCATCATCCTGCCTCACATTTTCTAAATACTGAAAAAGATACACAATGAGAAAAAATGTTGGTGACTTCTGAAGGTGACATGAAGAATAAATATTTGCCTATGTGCTTGGGGTAAGTTTATTTCTTAAACTCTATTTATCCAAGGATGCTGCCCTAGAGTAATATGTGCCTGGATCTAGTTCTAAGATATTCATGCTTATTCAGAGTGAACCTAGGATCAGTCCTAGGATAATGTTCTACGTAGAATAAGCCCACATAAGCATGAGTAGCACACAGCACAAGTTAATTGGTCAATCATCTGCAAACAATGTGACAAGAATTGCAGAGTTCTCATCATCGGTCCTTGAGAAAAGACATTTCATTTAAGAACATTTAGAATCATGATAAATTTAGGTTCTGTTTGCTGTTAATCTGATCAGCTCCATGCAGAGAAGATGGAATTTAAAGATCTGGAATTCTTCCTTGCTATTTATTTTTCCAGTTTCTCCAGACCTGCACTATAAAAGTTGCAATGTATAAAAATCCCCATGACTGAGAACCTTGAAGATGACAAGACTAGAAACAAGACTATTTCAGTCTTCAGAGCTAAAGGTTTGCATACATAATAGGAAAAATATATAGCTATTATTATGGTTGACAGCTAATGAACCTTCCCAGTTGATTTAAAACAGGTTCCACAAGAGGAACTAAAAAAACCCAACCAAACAAAAACACATTATATACATCAATGGCAGGTCTTATTGCACTTATCAAAATATTCTGTTTAATATATTTATCAGGAAAGTCTAATGTAATTCACTGTAACTTATTTTAGCTATCTGGATTTGAGAGGATTCCCCAGGTATTGTGGGGGAAACATACATTTCAAAACTGATTCATAGCTGACTGAGCAATAGGATTTTTCTTTTCCAACAAAACAAGGAACTGCTACTTTAAGCAACCTAGAAGTTTCAACCACATCTACCAAGATCTAGCACAATTGTGGGTTCTTGTATTTCTGAGTTCAGCTGTAACAACCCATGGTGCAGTGAGTGGTACCTCTCACCCTGTGTACAGAGTCATGCTACTATAGCAAAGTGTAGGGGTCAGTGCTGTAGCGCCAGCTGTAATACCCAACACTTTTATCTCAAGCAATCATCTGGTGTCTTCAGTCTCTGAAGACTCAGTTTTCAATTCCAGGTGATGACCAAGATGGCAGTTGTCATGTAATACAGCTGCTTATTATAGTAACTTAGTGACTTTCATCTGAATAAGAAAACATTTGTGGAGTTTGAAATGAAATAACAGCAAAGATATGTGATACAATAATTTAATGCTTTCACCTCTGGAAGCCTAACTGCTACTCCTGAACCGGTCATCTGAATCACCCATTATAACAAGCCCCTGGTCATTTATTTAATTTATTTCACAGTGAACAGTAGTTTTCTTTTAAAAATTGCAAGACATTGACAGCCTTTGTATAACAGAATCGGGATCAACGTACTCACGCAAGTAAAGCTTTGAAAGATCAAGCTACTCTCTTGCTGACTATCCTTAAAATCAAGGACTTTCAAGAAATGAGGGACACAGAACAATTATTCCACCATATTAAACATTAAATCAATGATCACATATTAAATGGAGGATTAGAGAAAATGACTAAGATGCATTGCTCTTAATTGTGTAAGTAAGTTAAGGACCCAATTGCTAGTTTCATTTGCAAAAGGAACACCATTTGCAAGGTTAATTGTAGTGTCACCTCACAGCCTCCAGTTGTTTTTCATGTTGTGCAAAGCAAGTTTGAGCAGATGGACAAGAAGAACATCTGGCATAGAGAAGCGGGGTCAATGCTGCTGACAGTCTTGACTGATTTCCTTTGGTGTTCACACAAAATAATAGGTAACAGAAAGGGCAGTCAGAAGCAAACCTCCAAGCCTAAACTGAATCTTTGCTGATGCTATTAGGGAAGAAACTAACTTCTGTGGTCCTCCCTGCCAAAGTCTGGAAGACCTTAAATACCTTCCAAAAAATGTTGTGATAGTTGACTTTTGTACAATATATGTCCTTAAAATGAGTGACACACTCATGCAGTTTTCTTCATTCACATTTACTTTGATCTCTAAAACTACCAAGCTCTAACTCAAGCTGTGTTTGTGGAAAGGTGTGCCTGTGAAGCAACTGTAAGTTTCTTCCTTTTCATCCATATATCACTGTGTCAAAATATGGTAGATCCTATGAACCACAGGTCTGCAAAAAGCATCCAAGACTGCTAAAAAACCCTTGTAGGATATACAATATTATACTGCAAGTTCTTTCAATTATTTAGTATTACTTTTAAACTCTTCTTTTAATGTGGTTGTAAAATAGGGACTTAGCTAATATAATTTCAAAGCCACTCTCCTGGAGGGGTTGTAGCAATGACAGAGGGTTCCTAGTTTGAACAAAAGAACAAACATAACCCTTGTCTTCAACAAATGCTGGAAGAAAAATCTTGGGAATTACAGGCTAGACAGCTTCACCTCAGTTCCTGGGAATATGTCTTCATGGAAGCCATTTCCAGGCAAAAGAAAGAAAAAATGTTAGGTGGAAACTAATAGCACAGACTCCTATGGGGAAATCTTTCTTTATCAGCTTGATTACTTTTTGTCATAAAATGACTAGATCTATGGGCAGAGGGAAGTCAGTGGGTATCATTTGTCTTGACTTTAACAATGCTTTCAGCGTAGCAGGAAGAGCGTGTTCAGAGTGACCTTGGTAAGTTTGAGGAATTGTGCAAAAGAAAATGGATGAAGTTCAACATGGACAAATACAAAGACCAGCCTGCAACCTGTAATGGAAAAACCCCAGGCATTGGCACAGGCTGGAGACCTGTACTGCACTGTCAGAGAAGGCCCCAGGAGTTCTGGTGAATAGAAAGTCGAACATGAGTTAGTCGTGTGTCATTGTGAGAAGTAACCACATCCACAGCTAGTGGATCAAAGGAAGTGATTGTTTCCCCCTACCCAGCACTTGAAAAGGCTGCATCTGGAGTACTGTATACAGCTGTGGAGACAGGAAAGATTTCAAGAACCCCGAAAGAGTCTGGTGGCAGTTTCTTAAAAAGCTGAGCTAGCTGGAGCATATAACATAGGACAGACTGAGAACTGAGTTTGTTTAACTTGGAGAAGGCTAACAGGGGACCTATTTGCTATTTTTCATTCCCAGAAATTAGGTTATAAAGCCAGAACCTTCTCAGAGATGCACAGTTAAAAGACAAGAGGCAACGGTCACAAGTTACAACAAGAAAAACTTATTAGTCATAAAGAAAAACTAAAAGTCTTTACCATGAGAGTGGTTAAGTACAGGTTGCCCAGAGATGCTGTGGAGTCTCCATTTTTTGAGATTTTTCAAAGCACAACTAGAAAAGGCGATGAGAAACTTTGGAATAAGCCTTGCTTGAAGAAGGAAGTTGGACCAGAAGTTTTGAAGTCTTTTCCAAATTTTCATTGATTTGATCGTCAGATTCTATTAGGCAAGGTGGGTTCTATTCAGATCAGTAGTCCAGATATTCTGACACTTAAAGAGCAGAGGAGAAACTGTTGAGGTCTAGGGATCTTATTCCAGAATTTGTGACATGGACAGAGATGATGATGATGATGACATAAAAAAGCAACAAGAGAATGGTGTTCTTAAGGTGGACAAGGCTTACTACTCAGATCAAGAACAAAAGCAGGACATCTGTATTTATGGAAGATTTTTAAATCTTTTTCATCGCCTTCTTCTCCTCCCTCACTCAAAATATTTGATTTGCTGTGTTCCTGCACTGGACAACCCAGTCTTTTGCTACTTCCCATTGTGAAATCATGACTGAGACAGCCCATGTCTGAGGAGTCGCTGTTCTTATAACTAGTAAAATCACTGTTATAGAAGAGACGTTATTGTTCCTGATTGATTGTGATTGGTTCCACCTTAACAGATTCTGATTTCCAACTGTAAGGAAATTGGGGGTGGCTGGGGGAGTATATATCCTTTAGAGATCATAGAATAATTCAGGTTAGAAGGGACTTCAGGGGGTTTTTAGTCCAACCTCCTATTCCAAGCATCTTCAATACTGAATTCAGACCAGGTTGTTAAAGATTTTGTCCACAAAGATCTTGAAAACCTCAAAGAATGGAGACTGCACAACCTCTCAGTGTAACCTTTTCCAAAGCTTAGTTTTCCTACCAGTGACAATTTTTTCCTTTATTACCAGTCAGAACATCCCCTATTACAATTTATGACCATTGTCTGTTGTTCTTTCATGTACCTCACTGGAAAGCCTTACCTCATCTTCTCAATAACCTCCCCACAGGCACGGGAAAGCTACTGCTAGGCCCCCTCCAAAGCTGTGTCATCTCCAGGATGAACAAGTCCCAGTCGTTCAGCATCTCCTTAAAAGGCAAGTGCTCCAGGCCCTCCTCCCCAGCCCTGATCATCCTGTTGGCCCTCCACTGAACTCACTCCAGTTTACCAACATCCTTTGTGTCATGGAGAGCCCCAAACCGGACAAAGTATTCCACGTGCAGTCTAAGCAGTGCTGCAAAAAGATGAATCATTAAGCCTCCTGATCAACCGGCTGCAGGATGCTATTAGCATTCTTTTCCTGCCAGGTCCACCAGGACCCTCAGAAACTGTTCAGCAGGTCTGCTCCTCAGCTAGCCAGTCCCCAGCTCATACTTTTTCAGGCACTGGTCCATCGCAGGTGCAAGAATTCATGTTTGTTTTTTGCTGAACTTCATTAAGTTGACCTTTGCCCCTTTCCTCCAACTTGTCTGAATATCAGGCCTGCTCTTGGGTACCCCTAGTCTGGCATCACCTGATGAGGGTGCACACCACCTCTTCTGAGTTGTTTGTAAAGATATTGCACAGGACTGGTCCAAGGATAGATAGGTGAGGTACTCCACTTGGAATGGGCCTCCAGGCAGGACATGAAACATTAACCACTTCCCTTTGATCCTGACAATCCAGCTGGTTTTCACTCAAGCAGTGGACCACTCATGTAGACCCTAACATCCCAACTTGATTGCAAAGATACTCTGGCTTCTTTTTTCATACCTGGACATAAAAGAATACATTTTGTTAATAATTTTTTCTGATCTTAGCTTATTTGAAAAGGTCTTGTGGTGCAATCAATTCAGAGTTTCATCGGGGCTATACTGGCTGTAGCTTATATGATGCAAGCTGGTATAACTGAAAAAAAAAATCCACAGCCAGTTGATTTGGGTATCTCCATCTATGGCTCTCATGCAAAGGAAATTATTTTTCAGATTGGTTTTCAAAGTGACCAATCACCTTTCTGTTTATGTGTATAATGCTTCATATGAATGCACTCAGATTTTTACAACAAAATCTTGAAACTGTACAAATCATTACAACCCTTCTTTGGTCAAATTTCATTCACAGAAATTGTTAGCTGATTCCCTACTCTGAAAATAACATTAATATTGATAATTGCCTTCTACGCTTCTGTCTTTATATCCTGAGGTCCCAAGAAGATTATGCTGGCTAAAGATCACTCCTTTCATTTCACTTGCTCTTCTGACTCCTGGCTGGTTTTACTTTGTTAATCTTTAAAACTTGACTTTACTACCAGATTAAAATATCACAGAATCACAGAATGGCAGGGGTTGGAAGGGACCTCTGGAGATCATCTCATCCAACCCACCTGCTTGAGCAGGGACACCCAGAGCAGGGGGCACAGGAACGTATCCAGGTGGATTTTGAATGTCTCCAGGGAAGGAGACTCCACAAGCCTCCCTGGGCAGCCTGTTCCACTGCTCTGGCACCCTCACAGGAAAGATGTTTTTCTTCATATTCACATGGAACTTCCTGTGTTCCAGCTTGTGCCCCTTGTCCTGTCTTTGGGCACTACTGGAAAGAGTCCAGTCCCATCATCCTGACACCCACCCTTTAGATATTTATCCTGATGAAATGTCCCCTCAGTCTTCTCTTCTCCAAGCTGAACAAAGCCAAGTCTCTCAGCCTTTCCTCATAAAGAAAATATCTCATTGTTAATACTGCTATGCCTTTATGGTAACAGGAGAGATACATCTGTGTATTTAATTTTTTAATATTTTGTATTTATTTTTCTCATTTCCTGTCTTTCCTCAAGGTAGGGAATAATTTCCCAGTTGTCAATCACAATGCAGATTGCACCCTATGCACATGACACATTGAAGAGGATGTTCAAGGGTGAGCTCTCACCTGGTCTTAGTATTCCCTCTACAAAGCACAAATAAAGTTGTTTCTGTCCTGTCAAAGTAGGAAACATTTAACACAACACATCTAATTAATTATCACCAGCATTGTTATCACTGGGATCCGGCCAGTTACAAAAGAGCTTCTCTTTGTTACGTTACTTTGACATATACACTTTACCCTCTGATGGAGATCCAGAAAGGAGCTGCTGTGTATTCAGCTATGTATGGGAGCTGTTCCCAAATAGTTTATTCTTTTTCTCTGACATTGGCTGTCATATTCTTTCTCACATTTTTTAAACAAGCTCATCAATTCTGATCAGTTGCAGACAAATCTGTATGTATGAGGGCCAATACACAACATGGATGACTTTCCTATATTTGCACACATGATGTGACAAGCAATGTTGTGTAAATAACAATAATACAAAAATAAAAAACCCCTAACCTTGCAGAAGAAATGTGAATCTGCCTACTTGTATAACTTGCAGCAGATAAGAATGGGTGCATATAGGAAAGTAAGTTTGTCAAGTTGGAGGAATGGCTTAGATGCTGCCATATTTGCTGAAGACTGACTCAGGATGGCAATGGTCAAAATTCAGATGTTTCTGCTACTGTGTTTCCACTCTGTAGTAACAACTGACAATATCCATTTGACTTTCATCATAGTATCAGTTACTGTAATACTACTAAATCTTTTGGACAGTAGCTGACAGAAATTTCTAGTTTCTCTTCTTCACTGTTTTCTCATATTGCTATGATATTATTACTAGGGCAGCAGAGTTTTATCCTATGCTGGAAACTGCAGCACAATGTTGGAGTAGGAACCTGAATTCCTATGTGATGTTCTCAGGACCATATTAGCTTTCCTCCTGGGTCCCACAGGATCTCACCTGCAGAGCTTTGGTTCTTTGCAGGGGAAGATAGAACATGAAACAGCCAGGAAAAAAATGACTCACATCCTTCTTGGCTCCCTATAATTTCTGTGAAGAAGTCTTGTGGCTGGCAAAGGAGAAGAAAAACATATTAGGAGGTTTAGAATAGGTCTGTATGTCCTGCAAAACAGGTCAGATTCAGTACCAGATTACTATCATGAATCCTGTAAAATAGCAGTGCTTAATAATTTAATTATTTGCTTTCTTGTAAGCCTGAAAACATTGACTTTATTGGTATCAATATTCCACTCACCACTCTTGTGAAATTTCTCTCTTTTCTGTCTGATAATTCTAAGCAGATAATTTTCTAAGGAGGTCCCCAAAGCAATCCATAAAGGCCAGATTTGCTGGCTGATCAACCAACCTGAGACAGGGAGCCTGTAAGTGTGGTTCTAGACACACCTGAAAACATCTTTCTAAAGCCTGTGAGGCTCTATCAGCTCTAACTCTGTCAGTGAGATATTATGGCATTTGCATTTTGATATAGAGAGGTGAAAAAAAACCCACAAAATATAAGCCCTTCTTGAAGACAGGAAGATACATGGGACTGAATAGGAGAATGACTCTTGGCAGGATAATGGAAAACCATGGGAGATGTTAATGGTTCATAAGAACTCAGGAAAGGTTTACAGTGAAAGGAATTTCTACAGGAAAAATGTGTTACAGCAAAACGGCCATTTGGTGACACTGTGCCAGATCATAACGATTAAAACTAAGACAGTCTTTGAGTACTTTTTTCTTTATACTTAAAATGCAGGGGAATGTAAAACAGCGTAAAGAGCACTCTGTTTAAGATAATGAATATCAGAGTCCCCTCAGAAAAATGCTGCATTCTCTGAATAAGAATAAGAAGAAAGTTAAAAAATATGGGTAGAAAATACTGAAAGAAATATTAGGCAATATTCAAGGCACATAAAAATAGACAGACATGTATGAAATATGTATGTATGTCTTTACAGATGTTTAGAATCTAAAAATAAAAAGGTTAATGAAAATCTCAGGATTAAAATTAAAATATAACAGATTTCTCCAAAGTCTGATAAATGCAAGATGATAAGTGAAACTCCATAAATAGGAAAGTAAAAAATATTTGTGACTAAGAGATGCCAGAAGAGACATGGTGCCTTATGTTAACAAAGCTTTAACTCAGATGTGGGTAATGCATCGATGATATCACAAAGAAAGACCACAAAAAATAAAGTTCTGTGTTGAAGACGGGCAAGTACAATATTGGGGTTTTACTATAAGTCATCTAACATGACAACAATGAGTGTGAAAAGTAAGAGACGCTTGAAAGGTGTAAGTTTACAGAACAGGATATTTTGATGACTTTATGGGGACTGGGTCAATTTCATAATGCACCATGGTTCAACGGCAACATTTCTGACACCGTCAACGGACATTTCTTGAACCAACCCATTAAGTGCTTCAAGATCTGGGACAGTCTTTGGTTATGTGTTGAGAATTGTTGAGATCACTATTCAGGATAAAACTGCCAAAGGGAAGCTCTATAAAAGTGGAAACAATGCAGTGAAATTCTAATCCTTATAGGAAAAAAAGGGAAACAACATCATGTAGAAAATATCTAATTTTAAAAGGGAAATGAATAAAGTGAGGAAGAAGAAAATCAAAAGGCACATCCAAAAAGTAAAAGACCTGCATTGCACACAGAGAATGATCATTGCTGCCATAGAGGATCAGTGCTATAAACCACAAATCAAATATGACTTTAAAAGAACTCAATAAAACCTAATGTGATCAAAATGAAGTATTAGAAAATGATTACAAGCACAGACATCCCTCAGAAAGAGAAAGCTGTGTCTTAATGGGGAAAACTGAAAAGAACAAACTTTGACAGCTTACAAGTAAAAGTGTAGTAAGGTGCATGAGAAAAGATTTTTGTAGGCAGCTTTCTCATTCTAACACACTTTTAAACACCACAGAAGCATAAGTTGAAAGTATAAAACACTAGGTTGTGAAGCTTATAAATTATGATGCTATAAAAGGAAACTAAAGTCTTTGCAAGACTAATTAACATTTTTCATTGGTTTACACAGAAGGATTTTGGGAGGTTCTCACACTGATTATTTCATTCCGTACTTACGATGATGAACTGTATAAAACTGAAATGTTGATAGAAATGGTTTTGCAACAAATTGCCAAACTTTATAGCAAGAAATTGCCACGTATTTTTTAAGAAACTCTAATGTAAGATTAAAATAGTTCTCTGTAGTGCATAATCTGCTGTTTAACTTGGCTTTAGCATCAGGGGAATAGAAGTTAGTTTTTAAAAATAAGTTACGTTTACAAAGGCTATCATAGCCAAAGCAACAGACGAGTGAGGTCTCACAGAGGGAAAGCTGGAAAGCTGGAAGTCATGACCATAAAATTACTAAGAGTCATAAAAGTAGCAAAAGTGACTACAAAGCTCTGGGGGTGTTAGTCAAGGGCATGGGGACGCAGGTGGTCTCCTCAGTCCTGTCAGTGAGGGGAAAGTGTGTGAGGAGAAAGGCACTAATAAAACAAGTTTATAATTGGCTGCAGAACTGGTGCTGGAGGCAGGGTTTTGGGTTCTACGGCCATGTGACCCTGTTTGCAAACCAATGTCTTCTTGGGAGAGATGTGTAACATTTTACGAAGTAGGGCAAAACTATTTTTTCCAGTAGAACGGCTGATCTCATTAGGAAGGTTTTAAACTAGGAATGATGAGGGAGGGAGAGGGCAACCAGCAGGCCTGTGAGGGATTGCTGAGAAAAGGGAGTGGGATGTTGTGATGGGAAGGGAACACAAAATCAACAAAGGAGGACTTGAGTGGGATCATCTCCCTCCAGCACAGGCACATATTCAAGGAGGTGCCTACAAGGTACCATTGTGGACACATTCCCCAAACCCCCTCCAGGAACTAAACATGCTGAGAAGCCATTCTTAACTGCCTGTATGCTAATGAACTCAGTATGGGGAATAAACATGTTGAGTTAGAGACCTGCATGCAGTTGCAGAGCTATGATCTTGTTCGGATCACAGAGGCAGGATGGGATGGCTTCCATGACTGGAATTGCAATGGAGGGTTACAGGCTCTGTATGAAGGACAAGAGGGGAAGACGAGGAGTAGGGGTTGCCCTTTATGGGAGAAAGCAGCTGGAGTGCATGGAGCTTTCCCTGGGGTTGGACAAGAAGAAAATGGAGAGCTTATGGGTTAGGAGTAAAGAGAGAACAGGCAAAGGTGACATGATAGTGGGTGCCACCTGACCAGGAAAAACAATAGTTTGGGAAACTATTGGGAGTCAGCCTCACCTCCGTCCCTGGAAAGGTAATGGAGCGGTTCATCCTGGAGGTCATCTCCAGGCATGTAGAAGACAAGAAGGTTGTCAGAAACACTCAACATGGATTCACCAAGGGAAGATCATGTTTGCCCAGCCTGATAGCCTTCTATGATGGCGTGACTGGCTGGGCAGTTGAAGGGAGAGCAGTGGGTGTTGTCTATCTTGACTTCAGTAAGGCATTCAACACTGTCTCCCATAGCATCCTCACAGGCAAGCTAAGAAAGTGTGGGTTGGATGAGTGGACAGTGAGGTGGATTGAGAACTGGCTCAACAACAGAGCTCAGAGGGTTGTGATCAATGGAGCAGAGTCTGGAAGGAGGCCTGTCACTAGTGTTCCCCACTGGTCTATGCCTGGTCCAGTCCTGTTCAACATAATCATCAATGACCTGGATGATGGAATAGAGTGTAACCTCAGCAAGTTTGCTGATGATACCAAGCTGGGAGGAGTGGCTGATATGCCAGAAGGCTGTGCTGTCATCCGATGAGACCTGGACAGGCTGGAGAGCTGGGCTGAGGGGAACATGATGAAAATCAACAAGACCAAGTGCAAGGTCCTGCACCTGGGGAGGAGCAACCCCATGCACCAGTACAGGCTGGCGGCTGACCTGTTGGCAAGTAGCTCTGTTGAGAAGGACCTGGGAGTGCTGGTGGACAACAAGTTGACCCTGAGCCAGCACTGTGCCCTTGTGGCCAAGAAGGCCAACGGTATCCTGGGCTGCATTAAAAGGAGTGTGGCCAGCATACCAAGGGAGGTTATCCTCTTCCTCTACTCTGCCCTAGTGAGACCACATTTGGAGTACTGTGTCCAGTTTTGGGCCCCCCAGTTTAAGAAGGACGTGGAACTGCTTGAGCAAGTCCAGCAGAGAGCTACAAAGATGATCAGGGGGCCAGAGCATCTCCCTTATGAGGAAAGGCTGAGAGACTTGGCTTTGTTCAGCTTGGAGAAGAGAAGACTGAGGGGACATTTCATCAGGATAAATATCTAAAGGGTGGGTGTCAGGATGATGGGACTGGACTCTTTCCAGTAGTGCCCAAAGACAGGACAAGGGGCAATGGGCACAAGTTGGAACACAGGAAGTTCCATGTGAATATGAAGAAAAACATCTTTCCTGTGAGGGTGCCAGAGCAGTGGAACAGGCTGCCCAGGGAGGCTGTGGAGTCTCCTTCCCTGGAGACATTCAAAACCCACCTGGATGCGTTCCTGTGCCCCCTGTTCTAGGTGTCCCTGCTCAAGCAGGTGGGTTGGATGAGATGATCTCCAGAGGTCCCTTCCAACCCCTACCATTCTGTGATTCTGTGAATAATTGGATGAGGCAGACAAGTGGAAGCAGCACCACATTCCCAGGCCCTGTTTCTGCTCAATGACCTGATATCTGTTGGATATAGAACACAGCAGGGCATTAGGAAACCACAAGGTTCCTGGAGTACCTTGATGATAACGTCCACCTCCAAGTGACTGAGGGTCCGATGAGAAGTGCTGTTGGGCCTTATACTCACCAAAAATGAGAAGCTTGTTGGGGATGTGAAAATCAAAGGCAATCTTGGCTGCAGTGACCATAAGATCATGCAGTTCAGGATTCTGGGGTCAGGGAGGAGAGTGAAAAGCAAGCTCACAACCCCGGACTTCAGAAGAGCAGTCTTTGGTCTCTTCAAAGATCTTTTTGGAAAAGACCCATGGGATAAAGCCCTGGAGGGAAGAGGAGTGCAAGAAAGCTGGTTAATATTCAAGGATCACCTCCTCCAAGCTCAAGAGAGCTCCATCCCAATGAATAAGAAGTCAGGCAAAAATGCCAGGAGGCCTGCATGGATGGACAAGGAACTCCCTAGACAAACTCAAACACAAAAAGGAAGCATAGTGAAGGTGGAATCGAGGACAGACAACCTGAGAGGAATACAGAAACAATGCCTGAGCATCTAGGGATGAAGTTAAGAAAGCTAAGGGCCAAGTGGAATTGAATCTGGCCAGGCATGTCAAAGATAAGGAGAAAGGTTTCTATAAGTATATAGACAACAAAAGGAGAACTAGGGAAAATGATGGCCAACTGCTCAATAAGATGGAGACCTGGTTACACAGGAAGTGGAAAAAAAGGAAGTACTGCATGCCTTCTTTGCCTCTGTCTTTACTAACAAGGCTAGCCTTCAGGAATACCAGGTCCCAGAGACAAGGAGGAAAGGTTGGAGTACAGAAGATGTACCCCTCGTGGAAGAGGATCAGGTCAGGGAGTATTTAAGCAAACTGGGCATACATAAGTCCATGGGCCCTGATGGAATGCTCTACACTTGCTGAGGGAGCTGGCAGATGTCATTGTGCGGCCACTCTCAATAATCTTTGATCAATCATGGTGACTGGAAGAAGTGCCTGAAGACTGAAGCAAATGTCATCCCCACCTGCAAGAAGGAAGACCCAGGGAACCACAGGTCAATCAATCTCATCTCAATCCCTGGGAAAGTGATGGAACAGTTAATCCTACAAACCATTTTTCAGGTACATGAACAACAAGAAAATATCAGGAGTAGTCAGCATGGCTTCACCAAGGGGAAGTCATGCTTGACCAACTTGATAACTTCCACAATGAAATGACTGGCTTGGTAGGCGAGGAGAAAGCAGTGGACAGTGTCTGCTGGGACATCATTAAGGCCTTTTACACTCTATCCCATAAGATTCTCTTAAAGAAACTGTTGATGTACAGACTGGATAAGCATCAGTGAGGTGGACTTAAAACTGGCTGAAAGTCTGGTTGGTTCCAGTGATTAGCAGTGCACCCCAGTGGTGAATACTGGGTCCAGTCCTATTTAACATCTTCATTAATGAATGATCTGGATGATGCAGCAGAGTATTCCCTTAGCAAGTTTGCTGATGACACAAAACTGGGATAAACAGCTGATATGCCAGAGGGCCATGCCGCCATCCAGAGGGACCTCGACAGGCTGGAGAAATGGGTGAACAGGAACCTTGCGAAGTTCAACAAGCAGGAGTGTGAAGTCCTGCCCCTGAGGAAGAACAACCCCAGGCACCAATGTATGCTGGGAGCCATCCAGCTGGAAAGCTGCTTGGCAGAAAAGACCCTGGGGGCCCTTGTGGACACCAAGTTGAACATGAGCCAGCAATGGGCCGCTGCTGCAAAGAAGGTATCCTGGGCTGCATTAGGAGCAATGATGTGTGCAGGTCAAGGGAGGTGATCCTTCCCATCTGTTCAGCACTGGTGAGGCCACACCTGGAGTACTCTGTCCAGTTCTGGTCTCTTCAGTACAAGACAATCATGAACATACTGCAGAGAGTTCAACAAAGGGACACAAAGGTGATTTAGGGACTGGAGCACCTCACATATGAGGAAAGGCTGAGAAAGCTGGAACTCTTCAGCCTAGAAAAGAGAAGGGTCAGGAGGATCTTATCAATGTGTATAAATACCTGAAGGGAGGGTGCAAAAAGGACAGAACCAGGCTCTTTTCATGGTGCCCAGTGACAGGACCAAAGGCAGTGAGGACAGACTGAAACACAGGAGGTTCCTTCTGAACATCAGGAAACACTTTTTTACTGTGAGGGAGACTGAGCACTGGTACAGGTTGCCCAGGAATGTTCCACAGTTTCCCTCCTTAGAGACCCGGAACCCTCCTTAGGTTCCAGAGTCTCCACCCTGGCTCTAGGTGGCCCTGCTTGAGCAGGGAGGGTAGACAAGACAACTTTCAGATGTTCCTTCAAACCTCAAACATTCTGTGATTCTGTCAAAAGGTTCTGTACTAGGGTAGATAAACAAATTCACAAGTGATCAATGAAGTCATATGATAAAGCTTATAACAATACTGAACTATTTGGAGTTCAGCTAAAACAGATGGCAAGGTCTTGCAGAAAGATCTCAAATGATTCTGCTGAGTGACATTATGATGAAGTAAAAGCTATTTATTCCTATTCAGTATGAGGGACAGGATATTGAGCTAGGTGGACTTCTGATCTAACCCTACATAAACATTAATATCTTCTAGACAGTTTACTAGGATCAGAATACAAAAATGGAATGTATATGGGTTCTTCAAACATTTTATCATGGACTGCTTTCAACCTCACTAGTGGGACAAGACAGGGAGGAAAATGCCCACAGACATTCACACAACCACCAGCCTCTTCAGGCAGGCCAGAAGTGCCTGAACAACTTGGACACTAATTCTTTGGGTAGCAGTGCCTTTGGTTGAAAGCTCCAGTGACTGCAGGGTTGTTTTTTTTATAAACCTGATTTTTAGTGACATCAAAGCAAATGCAAGAAGAAATATGTGTCCATAAAGCCATCACCTACATGGCACTAGTCAATGAAACCTGGGCTAACATGCTTTATGAGCAATTGCCCTAAACCTAATCTGTTACACAGATTATAGCCCTCAGTTTTTCATGAACTAAAGGCTGAATCCTTCTCTCTCCAGTTTTAGTTTTGATAAATAAAACATTATTTTTTTGTGGATATTTTCACTTCAGCTTGTGATATCCAGTGCTACAGCATCTAACAAGATAAAATCCTGAAGATAAAGCAGTAAGTACCAAGCAGCACCAGCTTGTTAGAGTGAAATCTGTTACAGAAAAACATAGTTTTGGAAGAGGTTTTGTAGAAGAGACATGTTTGCTTCATTAATTTTGGGGCTACTGCCAAGAATCCGTTCAGTGCAGAAAAATAGTAGGAAGTAGGCTAGAGGATCTTTAGCACTATATAGATGGGGGATTGACGCCTTTGCTACTACATATATACCAGCCTTTTCATATGTATCATCCTAACATAGGCTGAATAAGATTTTTCACAGAATCACAGAATGGCAGGGGTTGGAAGGGACCCCCAGAGATCATCTCGTCCAACCCCCCTGCTTGAGCAGGCACACCTAGAGCAGGGGGCACAGGAACGTGTTCAGGAGGGTTTTGAATGTCTCCTGGGAAGGAGACTCCACAACCTCCCTGGGCATCCTGTTCCACTGCTCTTTTGTCTACTTATTTTTGCTATCATGATATAGTAGGCTAAAAAAGAAAAAAGTGTCTTGCTTTCACAGAGCATTTTTGTCAGATTACAAATGACACTGTAGCCTGCTGATTTTGAATCTCACGTCACAGGCACTGTGTCATACACTCATGGTTTGTCCAAGTCAATAAGTATTCTTACTAAACTGTCTAGGACTTTGTAGCCTCAATTAAATCAGGATGCCAAATGTTACACACACATAGTAAGTTACTGGATCATTTCAGTAAATACAAGACCAGTTAAAGATTCATTACTGTATTGTGCTGAACAAGTGAATAGAGAATAATTACATAGTATGTCACTAGGCTGTGATCTACAAAAACATGTTTAAAAAGAAGTAAAATTCAACTTTCCAGTAAAGGCCATTTTAAATGTCATAGATATTCTATTGAAGTAGCCAGTAGCACAGACCCAATACTCTCATTTATGAAATGAAAGTCTAAAAAGAGGTAAGGACTTGTCTATTGTTTATAAAATGTTCACTTACGCAGTTCAGAACAGGAAATCTAGATACGTTTTACTTCGACATATCAAGATAAAAGTAATCTGGCAGTGGGAATCCACAAACATTTCTTACAAAGCTGTGATAGCACAACAATTACAGTGACAGGTAATATGGTATTCTGGAGACTCCTCAGGAAAAGAATTTCCATTCAGTGTCAAATGGACACTTGTCAAGCCAAGATGAATGTATATACTTAAAAGAATGTCGTCCATCTAGCTTGACAAATTTGGTAGGCTGAACAAATTCAATATGCTTCAGATATGATAGTTCAAGTAAATGTGTGAAGCACCATATGGAAGAAGTGAACACCTGCTGCAAGGTGTCACCTAGCAATATTGCATGTGTCTGATGGAATACTGGTGACATAATTCACAGAAGGGACAGAGTTTTTCCCCTACAGATGAAGAAATGATGGTAATGTGACTCACGGGGGACTTGAAAAAAGATCAGATCCAAAATATGTCACTTTTAGTAATGTATCTCAACAACTGCAGTTGCCATTTTTTTTCAAGGTGCTTTTTTTAACCGTTATCAGCTGCATGGTCTTCTTTTGCCCTTTGGTTTACAGAGTTGGTTTCTGGGGATGAAGGACATAATTTTCGTATGGTGTGTGATCAGGCACTTTAAAAATTACATTAAGGACTTCTCAGTACAGTCTTTCATTTCCTTGCTTATACAGTCTCACTACATTCACATTTATATGATAAAGAACTGTTATGCTGTTATGATAGAGAATGTAGGATGATGCCCTATTTTATGGATTGTTGAGGGAAGGCTCTGTGTTCTTGGAAAGTAGTAGGAACACAAAAAGCTCACAGCACAATAGGATAGCATTGACTAAAATGAAAGTGTTATCACATAAGAACATCAAAGGTATTCTAAATATACCTGGGGTCAAAGGGACATACAGGGCATATAGGTCTCTGGAAGGAGGAAGTAGAGAGAGGGTTAAATAACACTGTTCATTCAGGGTATCTTATTCTAAGAGGAAGGCCACCAAAGAAAAGCTGGCTGAGAAGCCCAAAGTATGCAGTACATTAAGCGAGTGAATAATTACTACTCCTGTAATTGTTATAGGGAAAAAGAAGATAACTATTTGTTAAAATAAGCAGGAAAAAGAAAAGTTTTCTAGCAGTGTTTTTGAGGAAGAACATTTACAGATAAGGCAAAGCGCAGTCCAGCATTTAGTCTAGCATTTGAATATTGTTTCCTTGCGATGGTTTATGGTGAAGATTTTTCTTTCATTTAGCTAAGCATATCAGGATTGGTGAGAATTTATATGAGTGCAAGTAAAGAAAAAAACATACACTGAAAGAAGATGACAAAGGCAAATGGTGCTTCCACTATTCATTCAGGTTTTGTTCTTTATTTATTTAGATTTACGTCATGAAAAAAAATGCTGTACATAGAGGTCTAGGCTCTCCTACTTAATCTTTCAATGGTATTCTATATCCAGCAGGATTTAAAAAAAATATTTAAAAAAACAAAAAACCAAACATTCAACATGAACAGGTCAACTCAGCTTAGCCAGCCATATGTTATGTTATTCACATAACATTAAAGTCAGTATTTTCCCTAATGGTTGTCCCCTAAAAAAACAGTGTTACCTCTCTCTGAAAAAATCCTTATATACAAGTGGCTTTGGCTGTGTTCCTGGACTGTTCCTGGATAAAACCAAGTCACAGAGATCCAGGAGTACTTAGAAAGCATATCCTGCTGGTAGCATGTATCCTGGTAGGGGAAAGGGAAGGTCTTAGATAGTCAGGTCTCTGACTTAGGACTAGAGAGGCAATGACCAGCAACTATGAATATTCAGCAGAGATCTCCCTAGACAAGCACCCTCCTTGGTCCTTTGTCTTCTATGCATGACTAACTTTAATCTGCAGCAATAAATTATGCATTGTAATAACCTGATGTTTAAAAGGCTTTGGACAGCAGGGGCCAAATCTAAAAGCAAAGCTAATGTATCTCTGCAGCAGCTAGATATCAGCGATACAAAGTGGATTTTCATACTTTTTAGTGAGATCACCATCAACTGGCAACTGATTACCAACAATATAACAACCCCAGAATTCTGCGGTTTAAAACTGAATGAATGAAGAACCAAAGAGCTGTTTATAAGGAAGCAGTTGGATCTTGCTCTGCAATTTCCTAACTATTGCTACATTGACCAATTTTACCTACTATATCGTATGACAATTTAATTTCTTTTTCTTCTTATTGAAAGACCCTAGATTAATTAATTCTCAGACTTTTTAATGCATGATTGTAAGCGTATTTATATATATGCGTATGTGTCTGTCAAAAGATATTACTGTGAGGTAAATACACACGACTGCTTAATTCCAGGGAAACAACCTATGCATCATCTGGCAAGGCAAAAGTGCACATAGGCTATTATGAACCCTGCAGCTACATTAATTTAGCAAAGTTTTCATAAATGTGTGGCTACATTAACAATGAAACTATTTCTTTCCCCTCTGTCTTGCTTTTGTTTTGCAATGGCATCCCTTCTGTGTCTCCGCAATGAAGAAGGTCTATATATACAAAGAATGAAAAGGTGCAATGAGTCATCAAAAGTGGGTAATTTTATAAAGAAAAGGTTGTTCTGTAATAATTTGTTGCAAAGTTGGAAATAATTGGAAGCAATGTTCTGAGCACTCTCCATAAATATGGCATTCTGGGTAAAGGAATTATTGTTATTTTGGAAATTAATCTGATTTTTGTCTGCACGTTGTCATTTATGTGAATAGGACTTGTCAGCTTGATTTTTTACAATGCCTGAATTGCTTTCTTAATCCCCAAAATATAAATAAAACATTTAATTGCTTTAACTGGGAATGTTAACCTTTTCAGCACTGCTCTCTGACTGTGCATCTCAGGAACAAGTTTTATTATTGCCTTTACACATTTCAAAATATGATCTCAATAGGGTTATTGGCAAAATATTAAAAAAAGGCATTTAAAGTATGGCTCACTAAAGAATCCTAGGGTGTGGGGAACAATACTGCATAGGCATTGAGTTCCTGTCAGACCAAACTCATCCATAAGACATACAAAGAGCATGTGATTTTTGCAAGTCAGCTCCATTAACTATAGTGGACCAATAGCAGAGGTCAAACTTACAGGTAGGGGAAGATTATCAGGTAATCCTAGTCAAGGAGTCTGGGAGTTTTACGTTAAGCCTTGTGTTTTGTGCGGTCCGTGAAAATGAAGCACAAAGAGGAATAATTCAGATTAACAGTATTTCCAATTAAAATGCTGTCCAGGTAGAAGCGCTAGAGACTGAGACAGTATAAATACTTCAGGCAGCTTTTTGCCAGTAAGTGAAAAGCATCCAGCATGCTAGCCCTGCCCTCTGAAATAGAAAAACAGGGGAGATCTTCAGAGACTATTCTGCCTTCATGCTCGAGCAATTCTGAGAGCAGATAAATAAAAGATGGGGTGGAGTAACCATATTTTACACTGATATTCACAGTTGTTTAGCATCAGTAGAGCTACTTTATTAGTACACTGGCAGCTGTTGCAGAAGAACTAGTAAATGAGAAGCAAAAATCTCAGGAGAGTTATCGGTTGAACTACAGCTTAAGAAAACCTACAGGCTATCTAGATCTGTCACTGAAAAATACTGCACTGTGAGCACTCAAGTTTAACTTCTTTGAGAAGTAAGAATGGAGTTTACAGCCAGTAGTTAGCATTATTTGAAATTTTGCTTTACGATGTTATATTGAGCAAAACCTATGATCTTATTTGATTATTTTATCTTAAAAGAATTTTCATGTACAATCCAGATGTGTAGTGGCATCAAAAAAGGTTGGTAAAATTACCCAACTGCTTTTGTAGAACCCCTGCCCAAATATTACGTACATTTCTTTTTCCTTTATTTGCTTCTGGCTATGCTGCTGGAATAACTCCACATATTTGTTCAAAACATAGGAAATCAGTGCTAGTTATGACTCAAGTAGTCCCATTTATAGTCCACTTCATATCACAAGGATTATTTCATTGCAGCAATCTGTAGAAAATCTAAATGGCTCTGATTGACTTTATTTCTCATTACATTTACATTGCTGAATGGCATAAACTGTAATTTAAAATCATTTTTAGGCAAGATTTCTCTGCTAAAGCCATGTGAAAAAAAAAACCATTACAGATGAATACTGTATACTAACTACTGTTTCACTGCTGGCTTGTAGTAACGTTTTGGAAATGACTAAACTTAAGAACATTTGTAGCTGTAATGCTAATATATGGTGGTAATACTTTATCTTATCAACATTTCATTTTGTTAGAGAAGGTGTTAAGGCTGTCTGTGTGCAGACTTGGCTTTCAGAAAGGACTCATATCCCTAGATTTCATTCATTTTACTTCTTTTCTGAATTAGTTCCAAAACCAGACACATTATTCTACAGAATTTGGACGGTTGGAAAAATTCTGTGATCAGCTACATTGTAGTATTTTTAGGCTGGTAAATTGCACCACCAGTTAAGTTTTCATATATCTAGTGGAAACTACTTTCTCAAGTTCAAAGTGTTCTGCCTGAAGATTGCAACTGTGTAAACAGCACATAAAGATCAAGGAAAATACAATATAATTGTTCTGCAGAACTCATGCCAGCTTATAATTTTATAATTTTGTAGCATGCTTATGGCATGGACCTTAATGTTGTTGAACTTTTGGCTAACCAGATCAATGAAATATTAGTGATATATTGTAATAGCACATGTATCTTTAAAAGCCACCTGCTAAAACCTTTATTTGTATTTTTAGAAGCTAGAAATGCCTTGAAAATCTCATGGAACACAATCAATTTTATTTGCTTTTAGGAGTAGTGTTTGTTATGTTTGTGAGCCTAAGGGAAGCTTAATTAAAGTCAATAGAGACATCTTAAAACCAGGAAATATTAAGGCAATGTACTTTCTTCCTACTCCAAAAACTAATGAAAGAGAGTAAAGTGGGGGTTGTCCTGCCAGTGGTCCCATTCTCAGTCTACACTGACTGAAGTTACTTGGATGTGTCTTATTATCATGCAGATGAAGTGGAGTGGCCTGGAGTAAGACTCATAGGACTGCAGGAGCTGCAGTTCCTAGTTGCCCGTTTGTAATCTTGTGAATTTTGTACTTGGAGGGTGCAAAAACAGTAACACCCCCGCTATTCTGTTTCTTTCATTCCCCTCTTTGTAGATCGAAGCTGCAGGCCTGTAAGAGCCGGCTACAGCTGGTCAGGGGGCAGATTGTCTTTGATGGAAGACAATCTAGAGCCAAGGGTCACCATAGCACAAGTAGGGGTGATGTTCCCTCCAAAAAGGGCACTGCCTCTGGGCAACTGAGTATGACCAGCAGGGCAGGGCTTTTGGCAATGACAGGTCCAGCCAACAGCCCAGTGGCCAGCAGCCAAGCAGGAGGGAGTGGACAGGTCTCATCTCAAAGCAAGAAGGGCAGGCACTAAGCCAGGAGCTGCCTGGGACACCACCAGCCCTCACCTGCCCTTGACATAGCTCAGCTGAGGCTGGGGGCTCAGGCCTGAGCTTCAGTGGAGCTCCTGGGCAGGGGTGGAGGCCACAGGAGAGGTGGTCAGAAAAAAGACCAATAGTGCACTCAGAAGCCTGACTTTCTGTAATTAAGCTGGTTGTTCTTTCAGAAAAATCACCTAATTAGCAGGAAAAACATTTGAAGTGTTTAGTTTTGCCACAGTGTTTGGCTGATCCCTCTGGTGCTTCCTCCTGCAGGCACACTGGCTGGTGTGGAAGAAGAGCCTGGGAAGAGGTCAAAGTGAGGAGAATGGCTTCATGTAGATTGCTCCTTCACCTATTTGCTGAGCTTCTGAGCCCTGTGAACAAGGATTTCGTCTCTCCTTTAAGCGAATATGTTAACTTTTGCTTCAGTGTGTGTGTGCACCTCCCCTTCATTATAGGATTACCTAAACTGAAATTTGTTCTTGATAATACTGGCTGAAATATGGAAGAACTTCCCAAAGCCAGCAAAATCCCTTACTAATGGAGTAAATCACGAGAATTTAGTTAAACATCCTTTTCTAAACTGAGTACTCCCAATAGTTTAGATTTTTCTTTAACATTTTTGAATTTAATTTTTTCATTAAATAAAATGTAATAGCAACTGCCCCTGTCATATAGAAAGATCTGGAGAGGTCTCATTCTTCTGGGCAGGCATGAATCTCCGGCAGTGCCCGATAATAAATTTTTACTTTTTTCCTTCTGGTTATGATTCATTGTTGCTGATGCCCTGATCTACTTCATGAGGAGGTCTCTTTACCTGAATTATTCTCTAGCAACACTGGATAGAGTTTCTGAGGAAGTATCACAATATCATGCTTTGCTAAATCAGCTTAAATTGATAGTATAGACACAGAAGGAAAATGCAGAGTTAAAGGCTGAAACTCATTAATTCATTCCATGTTGTTAAGTGAACAGTGTAGGAGTGGGATCGTGCATACATGGCAGTAAGGATTTCACATATTTTCCCTGGTTATTAATGATTAATTGCTGTTATTATTAACCTGCTGTGTTAATATGTGAAAGTCATTTCACCTTCTCAAGTGTCTCTCATTTTCTTGGCTTCACTTTATGTTTGTCTTACCTGGCAAAACTGTAAGCAGCATGAGAACCACCTCTCAGTCCATGTCCACATGCAAACTTTGCACAGGTGTAACTATTTCAGTTAGGAGCAAAATTTGCATATATAATTATTTTCTTACAGGTTTAAGATATATTGGTCTAAGCATTTTTATGTCCATTTAGTCATAGAATCATTGAATGGTTTGGATTGGAAGGGACTTTTAAAGATCATCTAGTCCAACCCCCCTGCCATGGACAGGGACGTATCTCCATTTGACATGTTTTTTGATGACATGATACATTTAATGTCTTCATGCCATGCAGCTCATAGGGTTTATGTTGCTCAGTTTAAACAACACAACTGTTGCATGTGTATTAAGGTTTTCTATGTTCTGTATGGTATTTAGTGCACTGGGGACTTCTTCAATACAGCTGCAAGGCAGCTAACAATAATTATTATTGGGAATAAAGGCAATTGCTAAGCACTTTGTACATTTATAATACTGCATAAAAGTAGAAACCCATATTCCCTGCCCCAAATGGCGATTTATCCCTAGCCACAAAGAGTATTAGTCTTAACCATGCACATCTATAATATCACTTTTACAGATCTATTTTAATGCATGGTTCCTCTACTATAGAATTGTAATTGAGGTTTACATGAAATAAAATAATAATTCCTCCTAGAAGTTTATGAGAGCTGACTGTTCCATTGGAGCCATTATGGTTTATCATGTATTTAAGGCCTTCTAAAATATGAATTATTGATAGACTCCAAGGAGCAATGTTTCTTTATCATTTATAAATATTTATTTGCTGAGTTTCAGAATAGGTATTATTGACCTCATATAGACTGTAATGGCTCCAAGTGGTCTATTATGCAATAGAAGCAGCCTTTTTTAAAATCCTATCTCCTATTTGATGTCCTGGAAGCATAATTAAGTGCTATTAAAATCCAGGGAAGGGGGTAACTTTGATTATGTAGCAGTTAGACTTGCAGCCTGCCTTGTTTTCAATGCACAAAAATAAAGTCCCAAATTTAACTCCTCAATAATAATTTCAGGTATTTCCACTATCAAGACATTCACCGATACTTCCCTAGCTTGTGCACATCCCAGAACCTGCTTTTTCATGTTGTCCTCACTGAACACAGCCCTTCTTCTACTTATATTTGTTTTGCTATTGTATTAATATATGTGGCAGGAGGTGTCTGTGACCTCAAAGGGCAAATTGTGATCAAAAGGGTAGTTAAAGTAGCATAAGGGTGGTTTGAAATTTGAAGGTGAACGTTGTGACATGCAGTCTGCATATTACACTAGGTCAGGAGCTTTTTTTTTTTGTGGCTGGGACAGTTTTGCTTATGTTCTTTCTCTATGTGATTGAATTATTTTTTAAAAATGCAGCTAGTAGTTCATGTGCTAGAAACCCATCTCCATTCTAATTTGTCCCTACTCATCGTAACAAGCCTTTTTTCTCAGTGTGAAGTAACGTTAATAAACTGAAACTTCTGAATAAACTTCTGAAATGTAGACTTGAATATGCTTATTTCTTTTAACTCCACATGCTGTACATCTTCCTACAGGAAACAAGGCTCAGTCTGAGGGTTTCATACACTTTTTACTTTGCATGGTTATAATATAAAATAAATATTAGGTACGTTAGTCGCTAGAGCTATGTAATTGAAAAGAGGGACTGGCCTGACATCTATGTGGTGACAAACTGAAAAAGACTCATTGATTTATTTAGGAGATCAAACATTTCTAGGAACTTTGATGCTAAGCACGATTTCCTTAATACCAAGACAACATGGTATTTATAACAACAGTAAAAGATGTCTCTTGGAATCTGAAAATGTGTTTTTATTCTTCTTCAGATTCAGGGTAAAACTGTAGACCATTATGATAGAATCCAAGAAAGTCTATTAAATGTCACATCTGCCATGCAGGATGTTTGAATTATAAAATAGTTCTGCTCAGATGGATTTTCAATAGTATTTATCATAATTTATAAAACAGTAGAATTTCTATTGAGGAAAAAATAAAATTAAATAATTGGTGTGTCCACGCTATAAATCTCAGGTTAAAACAACTGGAGTAGGTCACAGCTGAATGTGTGTATTCAGCTTAGTTTAGCTAATAAGCAAGGTAGCTGGATAAATGCTCCTACTTAGTGAGACATATATGTTAAAAATATAGGGACCAGATTCTGCCATCTCACTCAAAATAGGTAGTATGTAATTCCAGTACAACTTTTATGATTTTCTTCTGGCTTTTTATTGAGGCTGGTACTATACAATATGAACAGATGTGCCATAATTAGCCCTTAATAATATCATCTTCTTTAAGGGAAACATTCAGATAACAGATTATGCTTCCCACCCTGTGCTGTTATTCTTTAGTTTGAGATTTTGAGTAATTGTGCATTCATGATCTAAAGAAGACCAGATACTTCATATACCTTATTATTCCAAAATCCAAAGTAGGTATCTCCGGCAATATAAAATAAGAGACACTTGTAACACTGTCTTTATTGGCATTTTAAAAACTGAAATGTGACAAACTCAGGAGCTAAGGTTTCTGAGTGTGCATTTATGCAGTGTGTGAGGAAAACAAACCTCTTCCCAGCCCCTGTTCTACTGAAAGACTCAAAATATCTCTCCTTCTCAAGTAGTAAAAAAATGCCCTGGAAGGTTCTTTTCAAAGAGTTAAGAGTGTGAGACATCTTAAATTAAATTCTTTCAGGATCTAATATGGAGAAGCTTCTTGAGAAACATTGTTTGAAGTAAAGGCTTCATTTCTGAGTCATCAGGATTTTGGGGATGAGCTCAGAAGCTTTCAGCTAATTTGTCTGGAAATCTAGCTACTGGCATCGTTTGCCCATTTCTGTGACTTTTCACTTATGCAAGTTAGTTATAAATGGAAGAGGCAATTCTGAGATTACAGAAAAGGTCCAGGGGACGAAATAGAAGAAAAGACTTTTGAGATTTGTTTGTTTACTTGTTTAAGTAGGACTGCAGAGCACCTCACATGTAGTAGGGAAGTGAATAATAAAAGTAATAAATAAAATTAATAATAAATGTTACAAAATAATTGGCAGCAAAAGAGTCAAGAAAATAATTCTGACAGTGAATCAGAACATCCACAGATCATGTCCTTGGTTTTAATTTCACAGAAAATAATGAAATGCACAAGTACTGTAAGAATAAATAGCTTGCCTGTGGCAGTTAATAGAAGAGCCACTACTAATGGAAATATAATTGTAAAAGGAGGGTGAAGTTAAATAAACTGAGCGCTGTTACGTCTTGCATTCATTGTCAATAGCGTTTGAAATCAAATAAATAATTAAAACCAGAGAAACACAATGTAATGGGAAAGAAGTTTAACTATTTTTAGCTTTCAACAATACATAGTAATAAGAATGTTTGCTTGTCAAGGTTTTACTTTCTTTAAGGTAGGATCTTCATGGTTTGGGCTCCTAGCAGTATGTTTCTGTAAACATGAGCAGAGTTTCCAAATGTTCAGAAGATGTAAATCAGCAGATCTTTGTTAAAGTCAATGGTGGTGTAGAAAATCTGATATATTTTGCTGGTTTGCATTGCTTTCACATTAAAAAGGTCCTGTATATGTTGGATGTTTAAAGCATCCATTAAACTGAGCTTACAGCTGCACTGAGGTAGTGGTGCATATCAGCCAAAAACTTTCTGGGGAATAAGGCTTAATAATTTTTAGGCAGATAATTAACATCTCTGCCCAAATGAAATTAACTATGTAAAATGAGAAGGGAAAATTCTTTATTCTAGGTTTTGCCAACTTCCCAGGATTTCCATCTTGGAGAGAAAGCAATTAAGTAGCTAAATGAGTGTGCATAAAACCCCTAATTCTGACATAGTTGTGTGCAGTTGGGAACTATTTTAAACTGGATTTACCTGTTTGTCATTAATGGTTGATGCAATAATGACAGATGTTCTGTTAGCCAATTATCTGTAGAACATCATGTAACTAATAAAAAATCAGTCTTCTGCTTCTGGTCAACTCTTTTATAGGTAATCAAAGAAGTATCATAGCTTTCATGCTGAACTTGAGTCATCAGTTTCAGTGATTCTGAGATAAAACTGGGGTTTTGAACACATACAACCAGATATGCAGCTTAATAACTTTTTTTAATTTGATGATTCTTTTACTTCTCCTACTTTAGAATTATCAGTGTTTAATGTTGACAGTTACTTAGTTAAAATGTATCCCAGAAACTTTGTTTGCCTGCCTTCCTACTCATTTTTCTAGACTGGTACTTGCTATATACATATTTCACAGGGAATGGCATTAATTTCAAGTTGCAAGTTGGAAGGTTTTGCCATTTATGTTCTAACTTTTTCATTTCTTAGAGAGTTCTTTCTCTCTCTCATTTGTTCTCCACACTGACAGGTAGAATAAACTGGGATTCTCACTGACAGTTCCCATATTTATTTATTTCAGCTGAAATTTTATAAAGTCACTGGAGTACCTTCATCACTGTAATCTATTTTTTGCAGTTTGACTGCACCTGTTTTCTTCAAGTCATATTATGGGGTCTGATTATTTCTTTAAGCTGTTTTCTGTTGGGTGGTCTGAAGGTTTGATTTTACTGACTAAAATCAGACTGTGCAGAACTGTGCCATAAAAAAGGATCAAGGAACTCTTAAAGGTCTCTAGATGATAAACAGACTGAGAACAGTAGACAGAAAGATAATATTAATACAACTGCATTAACAAACAGTCCTCTTTTAAAGAATTGAGTAAAATTTTTACCCCATGTTTCCCTTTCTTTTTGTCAGGTAGAAGGTTTACATGGTCTACGTGTTCTCTACTGCTCCAGTTTGTTTTGGGAAGGTTAATTTTAGCTCAGGAACTGAGGCAAAGAAATCCTTTTATAAACCTGATGCGAGCAACCTGTTAAGGGTAAGAACAACTGAGTGAAGCCAGGGCCAGGTTATGTGGGACGGTGGAGAGTCCATGTGGTGCTACATCCCACCAGACGGACAGAAAGGCTACTTGTCTCCTGGGGCTTTTTTAAATACTAGCAGGACCAATATCTAACCTAGGGAAAATAATAAGAAAAGCTTAACATCAGTCAAGCTCACTCTTGTTCCACACGGCTGTGAATACTTTTTTCAGAAGCATGCAGTATAGAATCTCATCTATTGTGCTTAGAAAATAAGAATCCATAATCCATAAGAGGATTTTTGGATGTAGCTGTCTAGAATCATGTTTTATTTATTTCTATACTGCCCATCTTAATATACTTTCTTCAGAAGTCAAATGACAATAACACATAGCTGAACAAGTCCAAGCAGCATTCAGGGCACTTAATGCATAGACAGAAACAAAACAAGTGGAAGAAAAAGGAACAGCGAAAGAGAAAGAAAATTCCACTGGTGAAGTAGAAAAGCTTTATAGTGACATTCATTTTCTGGTAAGGTTTTCAACATTTTATTTAACTGCCATTAATTGGCAAATGTCATTTCTGGTTGTCATACTGAAGGCAGTGCATTTAAAACTGTCCTGAGCAGCACTGAGTTTAGATCAGATCCTTTAAACCAACCAAAAGGTCACTGATTCCAGCCACAAAGAACACACTTCATTTGAGCAGTAGGCAGAAATTTTCTGCCTTTTTCTTGACAGTGGAAGAAATTTTCTTATCAGAATATCATTCTCATTTGAACAAGCAAAGTACGGTTAAATGTATAAGCAGTAGAGAAATTTTCCTTTAACCACATTAACTCTTCCAAGCAAAAGTGTCATCTTTTTTTGAAACTACACTTTCGTTAAAAGATAGGGATAATTCAGAAACTGTTTCATTTGATTCTGTCTAAATAAATAAATAAAAAAAGAGAATAGTTCAAAATGCCAGCACTATAAAAAGCAGACATTGCATATAGTTCAGTCTATCTTTGTATCTCTCTGGCTGTCATGCCAAGAAATCAATGTCATTAACCATAACAATAACACATAACACTGTGTCTCTCTTATTTATCGAGACATCTAAGAGCTTTACAAAAAGTCCTGATAACAGCTCTTGGTAATTGGAACATGCAGCATCAGCTTGTCTTTGTTAGATCACTTCTTAATGCCACTCCACTGTACAAAGATATTTTCCCAGAAATCTCTAACCTTCATGGGCATTGTCTGATTTGAAACCTTAATGCAGTCTGGGGATTTTCATACAGAGCTACAGAGAATGCAAGGAGAAGTTCTGATAAGTTTCCACTGTTGCTGTGGTTATCTCTAATTCTATCTCTGCATCAGTTCACAGAAGAAAATTGAGTGATTTGCTACTCTTTCATTTCCCCTCATTTGCCCCTCATTTGGAAGGGATTTTCTTTTCCTTTAGTAAGCCTGAATCAAAACCAAACTTCATATCAAGCACCACAATATTTAGTTAACATTAAAAAAAAAATCACTGTTTTTCAATATTGTATATTTCTACACTTCTGAGTTCTGGGTGAGCAAGACAGTTTGTATTTTGTACTACTAAAGGTAGTCTCTGAAAGAAATCTCCAGAGAAATTCTGTCTGTGTGAATTGCAATGACATTTCTCCTCATCCCAAAAACCTTTACAGTAAAAATTTTAAAAAGAAAACTTCTGTATACTTTGAGTGCTCATATGGGTCATAGAAAATAGAAAATTATTTTATGGAAACCCTGTTTTATGTACTAGAACTGAAAAAGTTCCACTGTTTTTCATACAGTTATACTATTTAACACTAGTTGTGGACCTGCTCCTGTTAGACTCCTGAGTACACTTAATATATCTGAATTATAGACTTGAGTTTTGATTCTTCAGTTCATTGAGTCACTTCTATGGAATGAGCTAACTTCACAGTGAAGTTAGTTACAGTGGTCTAAAAATATTGTCACAGATAAATGAAATAATCACATTTTGACCATTCAAACCAGCATTTGGTAAAGCCTCTAGTGTCAGCAGTTCTCTGTTTTACATGTCTTTTAAATAAACGGGGTTGAATTCTATTTTTACTAACTCAAGCATAAACCAGGAGCAACTCCAGTAATGTCACTATAGTTATATCCATTTAAAATTGTCATGTCAGCAGAATCCTTTGTGGAAGCCATAAAATCAAGAGAGTGCCATCTAGCACCAGGCTGCAGATGTGATTTTTAAAGGAAGGTGGGTTGTTACATAAAAAGATTGATCCTTGTTTCAAAAGGTGACCTGATAGACCTTGTGAGTCAGAAGAGGTGAGAAAACACCAGTAATCTGACAAAAGAGAGGATTAAATCATACATAGTACAAGGAAGAGTGACCATGTAGAGGCTAAGAGCAAAGGAGTGTTTGTAGCCACTACATACAGCTAAGAAGTTTTTTACCTCAGATATTTGTCCATGCAGCTTGGTGCTCAAACTAAACTGTGTTCATAAAGCACCAGTGTCATTCCAAAGGCTAATATTATAATAGGCTGACATTATGATAAAGACACCACTATGCTTTTTTTTATTTTTTAAGTGTTTAAACACAGGCACACATACGCACGCACACGCACATACACAGAATAACTGTGACCTCTTGGGACACATACAAAAGCTTGACAAGGAAATAACTTTTCCTTTGAATGATAGCTTGCACTGAATATGTTTATGAAGCATTCAATAGCATTTCCTCGTCCAGCTGAGACAGGATTAATTCAAATACTTTTATGTTCCAGAAGATTAAAATCATGTTCTTCAGATTAAACAAACAACATTCCTCACACAAAATCATATATTAAGAAGGCATAAAAAACCCACACTGAGGCTAATACATGTTAATAATCTACAGCTTTCTTCTTCGCTGAGCAGTGAGACAGAGAAGGCAGCAGAGAGCAGATGAACAAGGGGCAAAGACTTTTGAGAAAGCAGAGGGAGCAGGAGGTGCACAGAGGGCCCTGTTCCCCTCCACACTACAACCCCTGTGTGTGGCAGTCCCTGACCTCTGCGCAGCAAGTGCACATTTCTCCTAATGGCCTACATTTGATTAGACATTTTTCTATTCCACTGATGCTACAGGATAATTGCCCTCTTTAGCTGCAATGACATTCGTGTATTCTCTCCTGTCTTTTATGAAGGAGCAGCAGCAGGACATGTGGCCATCCCTACACTCCTTTGGGCAGAGGGTGCTGTGATATAAGAGCTACCACACAGGAGACACTGAGAGAATGTGCTGTAACTTAAGCTGCTTTTCCATTTTGCAGGTGCTCATGAGGTTTCGTTTGTCTCCTTCCTTCAAACCTCTCATGAAGGAAGGATACTTTGAAAATGCCTCAAGCTGAACCTCTCAGTCTTCCTTAGATATGTTTTTCTTGCTGAAAGTAAATAATGCTTATTGCTAAATACCAAAATATAACATTAGCATAAGGAAAGCAATATAAATCCACAAAATAATTGTGTCTCTTTTTCTCTGATTTAATGAAGGACTCCTACTGTCAACCTGAAGAGCTACAACTATGGCATAAAAACAAGTAGATTTGAAATTACAATTACAATCAAATTGAATTTAATTTATCCTAAATTGTGAATTAAATCATCTACTGAAAATATAATTTCAGATTAAATTTCCCTTTATTTCCTGTCCAGATACACAAGACCTTGGTACTATTGAAACAAGGGAAAATCTTAGTACAAAATATATTATATAGTTTTTTATATTGATACGCAAAAGAATGTTGTGATTCATATTGTCTTAGCTGTGAAAATTACAGATTTCATCAGCTGTGGAACAAATACTCTCAACAGTGAATGAAAAGCATCCAATCTCTTATTTCCCTAAAGACAAAGAACACAGAAAGGTAGGTGAGGCTTGAGATTGCCTGCCAAGATTGCCTGAATTTGGTTCTGTATTATATCGCTATTCGCTGAGTTTGATTATATAAATATTGTTCTCCTGAGCCTGTTCCAATTTCAGATGTGAAATATGATGGGAGTAATTTCAGAACACGCATGTATTCATTATGATGCACTGATACTAGAGGTCATCAGTTTTCATGCCACTCACAGTTGAGGCTATTATCACTGCGTGGCTGGTCTAGGTTCAATACTGCAGAACATTCCTAATGAACAAAAGGATCATTGCAAAAACAGGACATGAAGTAATAGCATGTGAAGGCTGCTGATTCTCTATCAGGAGAGCCTGAAAGGCATTCCTTTTCTCATCTAGCCGTGTTAAAAGAAGTGCTGTGAAAGGGCCTGAAGGCCAAGTCATATATTTTAGGAAAGGTCTCTCTGGTTCATCCTCTTCTGTTGACTGAAGGAAGTACTTTCTGATAGGGTATTAATATTAATATGTATCTTTCAGCTGTTTCTGCTTTTAATTAATTAACTCAAAGAGCAGCAAAGTCCAAAATCAATCTTAATGAAAGTTTTATATCTTAACCTTTCCTCAAGAGTGATCAAGGTTTTTTACCTTTATTGCTGTTCTTTATGCTCTTGTCTGAAATCTTAAATACAGATATAATGCACATGAGCAAGCCCTACACCTATCTACTTTGTGTTGTGAAAAAATAATTTCTAAAGCTGAGTTTAATTAGAACTCATCACCCTGTAGTTAGGGGAGGAGGTTCCTGTTCCCAGAGGAGCTTCCTCCACCTGAGTAGAATGAGTGCCAGGCAGTGTACCATGGTGAAATAGGCTGCATAGATTTTACCGTGTGATAAAGTACATAAACCACATACTTAGGGAGGACGTTACTCCTACTTCTACACATTGTAATCACAGTCACAAACAGGTGATGTTTACAGTTTCTAATGCCTTTCCACATAATATCTAATGGTGGATAGTTGTTTAGAAAAATCCCTTGCCTTTTAAACCAAAGGAAAATTTATTTTCCTGTACTCCTAGTCTTCAGTCAAGAAAATATTTGAGTGTGAAATGTTCTGTTATTTAGCAGATGAAGAAATGACAAGACAAAAATTAGAAGTAGATGCTAAAAAAATTTAGGATTGGAAAAAGAATGTTGGTTTGATTGGAAGCATGGTAATGCTTGAAATATTTTACAAAGATCTGTGTTGATTCTCCACAATGTGAGCTTCTAAACTGAAGACAGAATATTTTCTGAAAAACAGTGTTTAGTTTCAGATATTTTTTACTTTCTTTTCTGTAAGAGTTACTTGGAGCCATCCTATGGCCTACTTTGTCAAGGGGCCCTTTGTCTTTGGGCCAAAAATCTTACAAAAATCTTACAAAAATCTTACAAACCTATAAATACAACCAGAAGACCTCCAAGAGTACCTAGTTATCTGTCAATCATTACTCAACAACTAACTTGCTTGTTTATGCCAAACTCTTGCCTCCAGCTATTACTTAATCACATACACACATGCATAAAAAAAAATCTGCGTATCGTGTTGATATGCCACAGGCTCTACAGCATGAATTTATGAGGTTCCTTCAGTATGAGATTTACGTACGATGCTAAATGGAGATATTCACAGTGACTGCAAATCTTTTCTTACTTTTTGCGCTGTCAACTTAGTCCAGTTTTGCCGTGAAGCTTGAGTCTTAATCAATTTCTCTGCATCCAACTGGTTGCTATTAATAACGCAGAAGTTTCTGCAATGACTGTATATTCTAATACAAATTATTAATACAAAGTAAGGGATTTGACTCAAGTAAAACTTTTCATACACGCTGTTTCATATAGATGCCTTAAGGCTTTCCAAAGGAGTAGTCTGGTACCAGTGGAAGATTAGTGAAGAAGGTACTACTTTTTTGCTCAATGATAAGTTCAGCTCTGAAGTTGCAGAAGCATTTATTGACTTTCTTGATTGCAAGACAAGCAAGATAAAATTCCTTAAATGGGATGCTACATCCACTATGCATCTGTTGCTAGTTTAGGGATTTGTAAAGATGTTACAAAACCTCTTTTATTTCCCTTTCTTAGTTTAGACACTCTGAGATGCAGTTAATACTGCATCTGTGTATTCTGTTATAAACACTGAAATAGGCACTGAACAGATAGCAGATCTGTGGAACTCTCCAGCAAAGGATGCTATGGATGCTAAAAATTTATGTGGCTTCAAGAGGAAACTAGACAAATAAATGCCAGAGAATCTACTGAGAATTACCAAACACTACCATACCTGACATAGGAAGATACCTAAGCTGAAATTCTGGGAGGCTGGAGAGCTTGAAGGGTAAGTATCGTGTAGGCTTAGCCTTCCTTTTCTCTGCCTTAGATATTTCCTCTCGGGAACAGGATCATGGGCCAGAGTGACAGGACTCAGCTGGACCTTTCTTATGTTCTTATGTAAAGCAGCATCACCATCTAGCAGGGCCCTGAAGGATCTTTAAGGCCTGTTTCTTTCATAACTATCCTCACTTCTGTTGCAGAGGTATATAACTAGAGTAAGTCACTGAAGAAAGTATTTGGTTATAATATTTTCTTAGCATTTTTGCCTTTGAAATATACCAAAGGAAGGCACATCACACTTTTCCCAGAATCACTTTTTTTTTTCTTTCAGATTCTCTATATCCAGAAATTCTTAGAGACAAAAGCATCTCATTCAAACTAGGGAGCCTTCTTGGAAGAGCAAAGGGCCTTTTGGAGAGTACATTATTCATTCTCCAGGGGACTAGGTAAGGCCATCTCTCATCTTGCAGATAAAGCAGTCCCTACTGACAATTCTGGCTACACAAAGGTATATTTTTTCATGACAAAGAAATTCAGGCACGGAAGCCAGTATTCTGACAGAATATGATAGAAATATAATATCTGGGGCCTAACCTAATTAAAAAGAGGCATATTTGGTCTTGGAATTATTCCATGTGGCTCTCCAGAGAGAAAACTAGTTTATGAGATCTGACAGTTTCAAAACCCATATGTTTTCTTCCTCTTTGATATGAATGATGGTGAAGAAAAGATATTCAGGTTTGATAACAGCCCTTTGGTATGTGCTGATAAAAATAATGTGGAATAACCTAGACAAATGCATGTTCCTTCTTTTTTGGTGACAAGAATAAACAGTTTTACTACACAGCACAACATTTTTCCAGAACGTGTGATTCTTGACTGAATTTGCAAAGTGAAAGGGGAGCATAGAGAAAATTGTTCATGAACTTGCACACGTTGCTTCGTGTGTCAGGAAGTGGGTTATACTACCACTGCACTGCAATACATTTTGGCATGAAAAGGTGATTTCTGGAAACACCAACATTTTACTGTCAGCTAGAATCTTATCTTGATTAGGCTACTAAAGACAAAGTCCAAACCACTTTCATCCAATAGCTATGTTCCAGTGTTGAGCTTGTCTAGACTTAAAAAATGAAAAAGAAAAAGAGATGAAAGAAAAATGTAGTGTCAAGAGTTCTGATCTGATGAAATGAGCAATGGCCTCTATCATGTTAAAAGATCAATCACAATATTGTTTTTACATAGATCCTCCAGCACTGAAAAGGCTAAAGGAGATTTACTGGTATTGGCAATGAAGGCATCCTAAGTCTCTTTGCTATTTACAGAAGATTCCTAATATAGGCAATCTTACCATGCTTGTTTACATCAAGAATACTTACCTAGAGCTATTCCCTGTCTCTTTGAACAAATATTTACTCTTGCAAGTAGCTTTACATATGTGAGTAGTCCCATGTGTGATTGCAGTAGGGTTATTGACATGCTCACACAATTAGAGCAAGCTCCTGAAGGCTGTGAAAAATCTGTACATTTTCTACATATTTCTCAAGTCACTAAAACTTTTCCTCTGCACTCTAGTGTCTGAGCAAGCCCTGAAACTATCCAATATAGACATGTTGACGTATATTTATAGCCATTAAAGCAACCTAGAAAATATAGACTGAGTGTATTTGGTTTAGAAAATCTGGTTTTGCATTTTTCCTATTGTGTAGCTGATTGCTTATTATTACATATGTCAGCAGTAGACCAATATTCAAATATGCAATTTAATGGTATTGATCATATGAAAGAAAGCTTATTTTTTCATGTTGTCACATACTTAGAACAAGAAGACAATCTATAGTGACTGCATTGCCATTCCATGGAATAATGTTCTCTGCCTCTGCACATTCCTGAGTCTGCCAGCAATCAGATGGATTTTTGAATAGAAGATAAAAGAGACACTGCTATTCCACAGCAAAATCAAACAAGACTTGCATTGCTGAAATAGTTGAAAAGAATCTATGAAATACACTGCTAAAGATGTTAAAAGTCAAATATATTCTTCAAATTATTTCAGCTTTCATAAAGCAACTTGAGGTCTGCCTGCCAGATGTACAGGATGCAATTTCTCATGCAGAAAAGAGATTCTTCAAAAAAAAAAAAACACCTGAAGAAAAGCTATTGTGTTGTATTCACATGCATATAGAATTTAAGAGTATCAAATCATTAAGTTCCATGTAATTTTATATTGTCTTTCTTTAACTGATGTTATGAAATACTATATCTGATTTTCTCACATTTATAGCAGCAACATTTTAATGTCAGCTTATATACATTATGGCCTTGGCAGTTTCACTAGCTCTTTGAAGAATAAAAGAAAATAATTCAAACCTCCCTCTGCTGGACCAGCAGAAAACAGCTACCTGGTTACTTTAGCTGAATCTTCAGATTTGGCTAGATAATAAACTAGACACAACAGCATCCTGCTTGCTATTCAGTATTAATTATAATACCTTGATGAGTTAAATAGGCTTACCTTACCTTTAATTTTCCTATACTAATCCAGCATATACAGTTACTGTGTAAGTCTGTAAAAGTTTTGCTTTGCTTATTGGTGGCAAATCTTTACTAAATTGTTCCTGTGTGTGCAATTGCAATGAAAAAATCTGAATGAGATACACATGAGGCCTGAATCAAATGAAATAATTACCTAGGGAATTCATAGAATAATAGGTCTGGATAAAGCCTCAGGAGGTCATTCAGCATGTCCCTTTGTCCTGAGGTAGAATCAACTACATGTGTGACATTTCTGTCCTCAATTATCTCTGAGTCTTAGATGTTCTTAAAGCTCTGTAGTTTTTACACTCCTCCCTATCACTAAGGTATTCGGAGAATTATTTCTTTTTATTTGAATGACTTCTAACAATGTCTTATTTTGTCCTCAGGTATTTTGGTGGGTTTTTTTTTCCCCCCAAGATAACACCTTCCAAAGAAAAATAGAATGCAGCAAAAACTTTTCAAAAATGTAAGATAAGACAACAGTTATTACTTAAGATGAATTTCTACTAGTTTCAGTGACTACCTGCTATTATAGCAGGGTTCTGTGAGCAATAATTTTGTATTTTTCTCATCACTGCCTTCATGATTTTGTACACCTTGATCAAATCCTCACCCTCCATATTGATGATTCCCAGCATTTTCAATCAACTTCATGGGTGTGGATTCCATCCCTTCAGCCATTTTACCTATTTTTCTCTGTGTGTTCACCAGCACTGTTATAACCTTCTTGAAATACAGGCACTGGAACAGCACACAGTACTCAAGAAGTAGAAGATGTCTTCTTTCTTGCTCTCAGTCTTCCTGATGCTGGCCAACAGTTGGTTGGTTATTTTGGCTGCCACTGAACACTGAGATGGTGGGTTTAGAGAACTGTCAATGAGAACTCCAAGTCTTTCTTCCTAAGCTGTAACTGCCTGTAGATAAGAAAAGATTAATCATGTAAATAATATCTTTTCAGGGATGTCTAATGCTTCTAGCTACTCAGGCAAGGTCAGGGTGGTACTAAAGCACAGTAGTTGTGTGCACCAATTAAATTTTCTGTATATTCCAAAGTGGTTTTGTAGAAAGAAGGGTTCTAGTCCTCCAAAGTGATTGAAAAAATGGATGCATTTTTAAATAGCAGAATGTAAGAATACACTATTTAAAAAAAAGCTTCTGAAGTCAAAGTGTTGTGCTCCTACTAAGAAAATGAATCTCATAAAGGCGAGCATTGAAGCTCAAGAAGGAAATTGAAATGTCGTGTTTTGTTCAGTCAGCTTCTTTGCTTTGAGGTTCTATTTCTCATATAAATGGTGACTCAATACTATTGCTAATGCTCATGACAAGAGCCTATTTTTTAGTTCTTAAGAACTTTAGGTTTTATTTTTTAAGAATTAAGAGTCTCAACTATGTCTTGTCTTTGAAATAGGAAGAAGGCCAGGAAACCTAGCATTATTTGGCATATTTGGAGAAGTACCTTGTATGATGTAGGTGTGAACAGTGCATCTGTTAGCCAGTGAATCATGCAATAACATATCCCTTGCTTTTGATTTTGAAGATGATTATTGTGCCAAGACATATCAAATAAATCAGTGTATCTATAAGAAGAAAAGTTCACACTGTAATGTAAATTACTCAGTGACCGAGTGCCAATGGAAGGGAAAGAGCATGGGATGACTGTAGTCTTGGGACTACTTCCATAGCACAGAAATGATATGCAGTTATTCAGGATGCATAAAAGTAGGTGCTGAAATAAACAACATTCAGAGAGTATGAGTGTTCTCAATGGAAATCTCTGTGACAGTTTAGGGCCTCTAGAGGTCTGGTATATTGTTTCTAATGGATATTGAAAGTGGTCTGTTCCCTTCACCATTGGTGGTCAAACTGTTTTCATTGTCATTGGTGGGGAAATTCGGGGTAGCAGAGGGTAGGCTTCCTGGCAGATGCATAGCACATTTACATAGTGTAAGCAACATCTAGGGAAATTATCAAAGCTCTTTCATCTAAAAGTAATAACTATTGGTCTGTTATTGGTATCTGACTATAATTCTCCAGAAGTTATGCCACAGGACTGCTTTTAAAACCTTGCATCTGCCACTGGTTCTTTGAATCAGTCACATGATACAGTATGTAAGAGTTTTATGGTGGTATTAGTTTTATAGAGTTAATTTAATAAAATGCAACATGCCAAAAGTGCTAATAAAAAGAAACATCCCTTTCAGAATTTCTGCCTTGAATAACCTTTGCTACAAAATCCAGAATGCACATTGCATTAATGTGAGCTAATTATTGCATCTGAATAAGTACATAATATACTATGGTACATTTTTAATGACACAAGTTGGTGCCATTTTGCCCAAGACAACTGCTAATGGTGACTTGTATTAAATTGCAATTAGACAGCTTTGGTATGTTGTGACTTTTGCAGTAAGTCTGATCCATGGATACAAGAAAGGAGCAGTGAACCACGTACTCTACAGCTCTCCATTTCTTTTTGGTATAGTCAGGCAAGCCATTTAGTTTATCTAGCAGAATTTTATACATATAAGGAAAATTGTGTTGCATTTAGCATTTTTGTACATCTATGTTGAGCTACCAGTCACCAAAATGGGAAGAGGGTTTTGTTAAAAGCAAGTATGCCACTGATAAAAACATGTGTCCAGTCTAAAAAGGAGCGCACCTAATGAAAAAGTTCAAGAATGATTTCCAAAAAAGATTTGCATACTTTCAAATCCAAGAATATAGCCCAGCTAGTGAGGTTCAGACTAGGTATAAAATGAACATTTTAAAGTAAATAATTTGAACAACTTGCTAACAATGTTCTTGCTTTCTTTTTCAGAAGCAGTCTTTAATGAGAGTTAGATAGTTTTCTAAAAGAAACACAAGGCTCAACCAGAAGTCAGGAATTAATAAAGAATTTTTATTCTATCACTCAATACATAATGGAGGTCCCACTTTCATATGTTTTAATTGAATTTTGAAGAAAAAAAAAAAGAAAAGAAAAATAAGTTGATCTACATTTAAATAGGTATTTCTCTGGGTTCAATTTTTGGAAACTGTAAAGCTTAAAGATTATCTGAAATTAACATTTTTAAAGAAATAGATCTTAATCGAGGAAGCAAGTAGTGAAATAATAAATATCCATTAAACAAGATTTTTCAATGAAAATATTGTCTGTATTCTGCTAACTGGTTTTCAACAGCCCACCTTAAGATTGCCCTGGGATATAGTTATAGCTAGACGAGACTCATCAGTTCTATGAATTTCAGTTCTATGCCAGAATAATTCCATTACTTCCAACAGCAGCTCCCAAAATACAACAGTAAAAATGAGCATACTACTGAATGACTAGCATGACAGTAATAATTTTTTAACCAGGTTATCAATCTACTATTTATCTACTATATATTCAGAATACTACTTCACAAAGGGAAGAACTCATTTAGTGTTCAATTAGTTGACTAGCCAGTCACTTAACAGATACCTTTACAGATACCTCCCAAGATTATACAAATACCTGTCAAGGGACTACGTTAATAAGATGTAGATACATTCCTTATTGTCTAAATTCTAAGTTTTCATTACTCAGTCAGGACATACAGGTTTTGAGCTTGAAGCATCATTCGCCTTCTAACTAGAGCAGATGCAAAGGGCCAGATCTACTTTTAATGTGAAGCTTTAGTTTGCAGGTTGGTGCAAAGACACTTTATTTGAGGATAAGCTTTGAGGCAGAAAAGCTGTGCTTTATATTTTTATGCTTTATACACTTTATGTTGCATATTGGAGCTAAATTTTGTTTAGATGACTAGTACTGCTGCATTTAGGAAGTCCTGGATCAGCAAGCAGGTGGAACCAAGCCAGCATGACTGCTCAACAGGTATTGGCTTCTCAGAAACAGAAGAAAAGAGGAAAACAACATCTGGTTTCAGCCTGAGACCTTTTAGCAGCTACTTTCTAGCTGGGTCCAGAGGTCATCATCATTCTCTTCCACAATTAAGAGTGGAAAGGTGGTTAAGAGCAGATTCTTGAACTGCCTTTCAGCTGTGATTTTTTTCCTGCTCTAACAGTATCAGAGTGCTTGCCATGGTCAGCATGCTTGTCTGTGACTGAAGGTGAGCCTTGTTGCCCTGAGAACATGAACTGGTTGTGTAGAAGTTGTCTAATACAGTATAGAAGTTTAACAGCTGAAACAGGAAGACAGTGAAGCCTCTATCTCTAACAGGGTAGTAGAGCTTATTTTGCACAGTTCCTCTTTTAATCCTCTGTAGATTGTGAATAACATTTCAGTTCAGGCAACTTCGGATCTCCTTCAGGCAGCAAGTACCTGTCTCCCTTGACTTTTTGTAGCATTCAGCCTCGTATTTTTAGATGCACTGGATTGCACCTAAGCTATCTAACTAAAGTAAATGGAAGATACAGTCACTCAGCATGTCCAAGGAGCACACAGCTTAGTGCCAGCGCTGGGACCAATGGTTAGCTACGTAGGCTGTCAGGTTGATATCAGCAACCATTGTGCTTTTCAGATTTCACTTCCCCCAACAAAAACAAACAAGGAAGGAGTTGAAACTTTGCATCAAGCACACCTTGGCTGTAAAATATTAGAGATTATTGAAGTGGGATTTACAGATTTATAGGGGCTTGGGATAAAAGGAATTATTTGGATTTTTTTTTCTAAGTAATGCTTCTCAAACTTGAGAAAACAGTGTATGTTTCTAATCAGAAGCTTTGGGGAGAGGGTAAGGAGGTAAGACATTTACCTGGCATTTTGTTAAGGACAAAGAATATGACAATTTTCCCTGATATTCTGCATAAGACTTTAATTTAATGTTGTTAAGAGAAACTACTAACAATATGCACACTGTGCTTCTCATAGACACACAGCAATAAAACCAGCAGGGAGTAGGGCTTTTGAAAATATTGTTCTTTTGCAAGACAGTTGGAGTGCCATGGAATTTAAGAAAAAAATCCTTTATACAAGTAAATACACCACCATATGAACATGTTGTTAAGAGAGACATGCTTTATTTTGCATCAAGTGTACCCTTTAAATTTCTCAAAATAAAAGACCTTCATTGCCAAACTTTGGGCTTTATCCGGCATGTTGTTGACTTGCATCCCCTAATGTTTCAACACATTTGTTACATAGACTGAAATGTTCTTCTGCTGTTTGAGATTAAAGGCTTGGATTTGAGAGCAGGGGATTTCAACACCAAGTGGAAGAAGCTTAAGCTACTCTCACGTTAGTGATGAAGATACTGTTTCTAACTGTACAAAACCACTTATTTGTTAGTGAGTTTGTTAGAAAGATGCTTCTAGAATTAAGCAGCTATCAGTTCAGGGTTTTTCTGTTTGTTTTCTTTAGGAATTTTGGGCACAGGGAAGTTGTTTGGTTTTTGCTGTTTTGGGGTTTTTTTGTTGCTGTTTGGCTAGGTTTGGGTTATGATTTGTTGTGGTTTTGTTTTGGGGGGTTTTGTTGTTTGTTTGTTTTGTTTTGTTTTTAATTAGAGCTTATTTCATGATACTGTGAATTCCTGAACGACCAGTGATGGAAGATTTCAAGTCATTTTAGTTATATAGTTTATATATATATATATATATGTATGTATATATAAAAATAACATTTTAATCTATTTGCTTGATGCAGTATAAAAGCATTTCTAAAGAAATTAAATTACTGCTTCCTTTTTCTCATCCCAGTATTGTATTCTGGCTCCAGTTTGCAAACTATCGTGGTTTCAGTGGCAGGAAGCTCAGATAAACACCCAGTGTCATTTGTTTTGTCAACACATGTACCAGTTCTGGAACAGAACATCACAACTGGTAATGTCTTCTTTCAGAAATCTCAGCCCATGCAGTAACATCCAGAGAGAAACTCTGCCTCAAGAGATGAATCTAATCAGAAACCAAGCCAGAGAACAAATTCTACTGCTGCTCACACAGCTATTTCTAAATGCAGAAGCTTATGTGACAAAACCAGCTACAAAACAACATATTTTTCAAAGTCTGATCACATGCTAAGGAAAATAACTTGGAGGAATATGTAGAAAAGCCTTGCTGCTGCTTGTTATCATACTGTAAGCACTGAATCTGAATCTTGCAAGGATTATGTACTATAAGAAATGTCAAACTGTGAAAAAGCCTGGGAACCAAATGAGAAAACACTCACGTAGTATAACAGAGGTTCTAATAGTGAGAATAATGTACTGTCTATTTTCCAGGCTGGCGATACTGTATTTGCATTTCACAGACCTTTGTGTTCTCTTGGACTCTCATAGAGTGTCTGTCACAGCATTTTGTGCGTGGTATGGTTGTTTCGAGGATTCCAAACTTCAATCAGCGTATGGCATTGTGACATGTTGTTGCCTTTTAGCACTAGTGGAAATTAAAGGCCATTGGTGTACAAACCATAACTGTAATGAATCTCCTTTTCCTCTGGCTTATACAATATCTATAATCATTGCATGTGAGTTTATGATGTTATCCTCCTCTTTCTGCTCAAGTTAAAGGGCTTCCACTAGGAGTGGAATCTTCTGTCAAGTAAAGGCCGACTGCATTCATGTTTAAAATTTAAAATTCAAATTAATCTCTAGTATGCTGCTACCAGTGTCCAAGCTTACAGCATCTTTTCATGGAAATCTTTTCCTGAGGAACTGATTATCAAGGTTATCCCACCTGTATAGTCATTACATTTTAAATAGCAGATGAATACGAAGAAACCTCAGTTATATAGGTATACACATATATATACATCCATACTTTATGCATACACACATACATATGAGAATATGTATATGTACATGCTTATATAGTAAGTGGATTTCCTAATATGAACTCTCATCTGGTTGCTCAGCTATATAATCAATAATACAAAATGAATTTGAGCCTTCTGGGCTATACAGATAATGATTCTATTTTGACATAAAAAATCTTGGGACACAACATATTTTCAGACTTTTTAAATCATTATGCCTTAGGTGAAGTACTTTTACTAAAAGTCATGTATGTAAAAACCCAGAATGTGAGCTTTATCATTTAGAGACTTATTTAAAATTTAGATAATAACAATTCAAAGGAAAGGAGAAACTCCTATCCAGGAGTCCTAAAAAAAAAGAGAGGATTTTTTCTCCTGGAGGGTAAATTCTAGAGGATAGTCTGAAAAGCTGTTAAAAAAAAGAGCATTCTGGTACTGATACATTTCCTACTTCTTGTAGCATTCTTAGAAATGGCATATAATGAGAGAGGAAGAAAATCTTGGTAAGGAGTTTCAAATCTTCCAAACAAAAGTATTTCTTTCTTTCTAATTTCTTACCTTTTTCATTTGATAAGCTCTGACTGTCATTTTTTAAACTTTATTGCAGTCTCCAATTTAATGTCTGTAAAGAAAGAAAATATTCTGAAGTGGACAAACCCAAACTTCACAGACAGAGGTATAAATATTCCCAAGAATAAATTTTTCATCAAATTTCATTCACTTTCTTTGTACTCTAATAGCATACCATAATGTCATAACTATGACAGAAGATTGGCACCATCTGAAATTAAAATTGTAATAATAATATAACACATAGTTTGCACAATTTTTAAACAAAAATAAACCCATATTAACCAAATAAAAAAAAATCCCTTGTCTCAATGGAGGATACTATTTCAGAGCACAGTAATTATCCTGATAAGGAAAAATACTGTATACAAGAATGCAATCAGAAACTGCAGATTAACAGTAGAAGAAGCAGTAATAATAGTAGCAGCAGTAGTAGCAGTAGTAATCATAGTAGTAGTTTTAAATGATAATTTGATTAGCCAACAGTTAGACCTGGAAAAAAAAAATAAAAAGGTGACAAAGTAATGAGTAGATTTGCACTAAGTTATGGAAGTGAAGCACTAGATGATTCCTTTATGGAACTGTCCCTAAGATTGCTAAGAAATGGCAACAGGCAAGTGTCAGTTGTAGATAACTTGAGTCAGCACCTGTTCCTTAAGGGCTTTTCTGTTCTCTTCTTGCAAGCAACTCAGCTGATGCAGACTCAGGAATGCCACCAGGCAAACAGCTGCTTGTCAGCTCTTAAACACTGAAGGTGAGTATCAGTACACCAGCTCCTGCCTCACACTCCACATCTGCCAGGCTCTCGCCTCACTCCTTTGCAGTGCTGCACTGAGATGTTGCTTGCTCTGTCACTCCACGTGCCAGGCATCCTGTGACCAGGTCCACCTGACACTTAGGTCACTTAATGGAAGAGGGATGCTGGGCTGCAGCTAGGGGTTTGCTACCTAATGGGAGAGTACAGTCCAAAAATCCTTGGAGAGGGTCAAGAAAGCACTATCGCAGACCCGCCATGTAACCTACCTGAGTTTCACTTCTCATCTTATGGTGCAGTGTTGTGGTCTCAAAAGCTGAGAGAATATAAATTAAGATATCTTGAAAGTGTGTGTTGCAGGTAATTTTTTTGAGAAGTACTGAAGTGAGAGACAGAACAGCATGCTCCTGTAACTTTAGAAGCAGCATATTTCGATATTTCCATGAAGCACCTTGCAGATTAGCAGTTTAACACTTTCAAATATGACTTTTTTAACTGAGGATGCTACTTATTTTGTGGTGTTAGTCCCACTTTTTCCTATATGATGTAACAATGTGATTTTGTTTGGTTTTGATTTTTATGTTGGGCCTCAGCCTGTACAAAGCACACTAAATAATCAGAATGTAGAACCTATAAAACTGGACATCTGCAAACACTTTTGGAGGCAGGGCTTGAGCTCTGATGCAGTCTCATCACTGAATGTCTGCGAGATTTATTCATGGGTATTCACATAACTGGATTACTGTTACTTTTGTCAGTATTATCTGTTTACAACAGAAGCTCTCTAGAAGAATGATTATATCTCTGATTCAAATCTCCTTGACACTAACAGATTCCATCTGGAGGCACTACGTGCTTGTTAAAGCTCTAGTACAATTGGGAGGACCCTTTGTGCGGGTACTTTAATGCAGCCTTCTGAACTCCTTAAACATTTCCAAGACAGGCCTCTACTCCATTCACTTTCAAATGAGTTATTCATTTCAGTGAGATTACTTCAAGCCTAGAAGCATCTTTTGCATGACAAAAACTAAGCTAGAAATCCAGATAAGATCCACATCATGAAACAGCTTAATGTTTGGTTTAATGATTAGGATAAGAGCCAGAAGGAGCTGGTTGTGCAAGCTCAGAGACAATGAGCTCTCACTATTCAGCATCCCACTTCTTCCACTGATTTATAGCAATAATTCTGTGATTTTTGCAGTCCTTGATTTTGAGTATTGCCATTAAATTTGTCTTCAAAGTTGGGCAACAATTCCTGTTAGTTTACTGTAGATGGGGTTATTGCATATGCAACCTTACATTTATGTATCCTATATCCTGATTGAAGTATTGAGTTCATAACCACACTCTTCTTTTATACACTATATCTATTTTATAAAGTTAGCTTCTTATCTTAGGATGCTAAATAACTTGAGAAATACTTAACCTTACTCAGTTCCCTGAGGGTTTGATTACTTAGTGGCTCACAGGAATGATTAAATTCAAGACAAGAAAATGTAAAACCAGGGAAACTGTACAAAAACAGCATTGTAGCAATACAAAGATACTAAAAAATTATTTTTACTTGCTGAGGATTTTTCCTGTGATAAATAAATAAATAGTTAGATAGATAGATAGATAGATAGATAGATGAGTAAATGAGTAAATAGATAAATAAATAATGTCTGTAATCCAAAATACCTGAAGAGCTTTACTCAGACCTATAATTTTTTTTACTCACATATTTGACAATTACTTTTAAAGAGTTCTTTACTCTTTATGATCTTTATGATCCTCAAAAGAATTTTTGATTAAGTACTTCCCAGCTGATTTTACTTTTTTATTACAGCTAGCATGTTGCATTCTATCTGTAGCTCAAGTGAGTAGTTCAGATTTAGAAGTGTCAGAATTTAAGTCAAATCATTTGTTTCTGTTTTCTTCTCTGCAACAGCACAAGTAGGTATTCAGTGTTAATGTATGTGGATGAACAGGTCTTCATAGGTGGTAGTGAACCCTGGCTGAGCTGAAGGAGCCTGGAGTGGCAGGGGAAATCACATCAGTTCCAAACACCTAGGGTTTGCAATGTACAGCCGGGCTTTACATACCTCTGGAGTCCTGACTTCTGATCTTCCAAGCCAGAAAACTTCTCAGAGTATACTGTGACTTCTGTCCAACTCTTTTCTGCAAAGAGAAGGGATGTGTGAACAGAAGGACCAGAATGCATGCTGGTATTAAACAGATATGGAGCTGGGTCTTGTCCAGGGTGTTATACCCAGTTCAGGTTCTCAGCCTTTCTGAGCCAAAGTCTAGAGCTGAACTCACCAGTCCCTGAATACTTGTGTTGCTTGTTCATGACACACCTAGATGATCCCAAGCATGTACAAAGGACTGCTTCAGTCATGGCATCCTCCTGCAGTGGAAGGCATTGGTCAGAATACAAGACTGAAGGAGAGATTATTAATACTGCAGTTGCAGCCTGATATTGAAAAAATTGTTATGAAATCCACGGTCCCTCTTTAGCTGTGTTTTACCTGTCAAGTTTGCTCTTGAGAATATCCTGGTTAGATTTAAAAATGTGTATTTATATATGCTATGAAGTATGTGTTTTGATCAATATTTGATGATGTTGAAAAACAATGATTGCCTGTGATACTGTAGCCTCACTGATTCTACACCCAGTCATAAGCTAACAGCTATTCTGGCTACTGTTAAACACCAGCTTGGTTTCCCTGGTGTCCTCCAGTAATTGCCTTTCTGAAATCTCTAATAAAGAGTATAATCAACATTTTGTATAGTATTACCACAACTCTAAAATTTTTGGGAACCATTGCTTTGATTTTTTGTCTTCACAGTTAGAACCATACATTTCTACCTTATAAACAAGTCGCCAAAAATGTTATCTGTGTATATGTTTTCTAAAATTAAGGAGAACTGAAGGAATTGTCCTTGATCTAATTCTTTTGTATGACTATATGAATAAATGTGGTCATTACTGCACTAAGAAACATTGCAATTATTGCCCTATGTGGGAAAATGTTCAAGTAACATTATGGATACAGATAGACATACACATAAACATACATATATAAATCTATATGTCAACCATATACATATATATATGTAGTATGTACAAACACACACACAAACACACACAATCTGGTTTTGCAGAAAACATCTGTTACTGATTGTGGTTTGACTTGCTTCCACGAGACATTAAGTTCCTTTATCATAACCATCTGTCATTTTTGCTGTGTACACTGAATTAATTACAGAATTTTAAACAGCTCATTTAAAAAAAACCACAAACAAAATTAATATCTGGTGAGAGCCATTTATGAATAATATGTGTATTCCTACTGTGAGGACAGTAGCCACTCTTAAGATTCAGTCATTCAACTCGTCTCTGAACTTTTGGGGATATAATATTAAGTCCTGCAATGTAAAAGAGCTCATGCTGTTATGAGCAAACCTCAAATCCTTCAGAGTTGCAGAACTACACACAAATCCATGTAAAGGGAAAATTTAATCCTTAAACTCCATTTCTTCATGCAACAGTGGGAGATCAAACCTTTAATGGTGCTTTGATGACATTAACTTTTGGCATAAGTAGGAACAATCCTCTGAGTCAATAGAAGTATACCATTGATGTTTGCTGATGTAGAGCCCTGAATTTACTTTAAACTTCCTTTTTCTGCACAGGTACAGGAGGCTGGTTTTTAGAGAGCTTTCCTGCCTTAAACCTCTGTACATTTTAGGATGATTTTAAGTCTTTTTGCTGTCTCCATCAATGCTGTAATATTGTGGTGGAAAGAGGCATATTGACCCCTGTACAACACTTTCTCATTCCAGTTTCATACAGGACAAAATGGGAGTAAATACACAAAATGCAAAATGTGACCCTTTCTTCTATGTGTGGACATTCTTGACTAACCTGGGTGATAAATATTAGAAATGGTCAAGGTATTTTGTTAAGAAAGAAGGAATACCATTCCACATTAATTATTTCTGAGAGAGTACACAGCAGAAATATTTGCCAAGAGTCAGGGTTGAACAGTCTAACTCATTATACTAATTGTGTTCTTTATCCCTTTGTTTATATAGTCTGTACCAATTACAGAGACGTTAGTAAGATTAGATGTTTCCAGTTGTGCCAATTATGCAACAGTACATCCTGATTTTTGATATGAATATGGTTTCTGTTGTAGAATATATCTAGTGGCTGTTACCCTTCCACTTTTCAAGATGTAGCCTCTGACAGACTACAAACTTGTGGTTGGGCTACTTTACGTCTTCATTTGCTGTCTTATAAAAGCTCTCCACCTTCCCACTAAACTAATTGCTAAACAATTACTTTGCTTATCATCTGAAATGTGCATTATAATTTCATCACTTCCAATCTGAATTTTTGCTGAAGATCATGGGTTCCTTTGATCTTTGAGATAAAAGTAAAATTCTCAGTAACTATGCTTTTACTGGCATCTTTCCAGCTTTCTTTTCTTGTTCTCTATAACCAAACAACTGCGTCCCAACATTTTAAAATACAGAGCTGTCACTATTTTAAGTACTCAGTCCCATTTGCTCTTAATTATTGTACATTTAAACTGAAAATTCTCAATTTCTGAAGATGGTATATATCCTAATTAGGCAAACTAAATTCATTTTGACTACATAATAAAGTGAACCAAACAAAAAGAAAGATAAAGTAGGAGATAAGTGCACAGAAAAAGCTACTTTATGAGTACATTATGAACTTTTAATTTAATGCTAGAAAGTTAGGAAATGTCATAACTGAAGCTTCCTATTCAACAAATGATTTATGAGAGTCTTTAATCGCATGACCTTACAGTACTTTTTGTGCAACTGTGGGAAACACATGCCTTAAAGATACTACCCTGATTCATCTGTAGAAGAGGCCTGATGCTGTTTATTCAGTGATGCAAGCGTTTTTTGGAAAAAAAATAGTGTGACCATGTAACTAAAAATTGTGTCATAAAGTGTAACACAAAAGCACAACCCTAATTTAAACACCTCCTTTCCTGAATTACTTCATAACCCTGACAGCTGTCAGTAACAGCTTTATTCTGGTATGTACTGTCTTTATTTAACAAGAATGATATCAGATTCTGTCATATAAAGTTCTATATGGATTACAGGAATGATGTGAACTCTTATATCCATTTAAATGATGGTTGCTGATGGCATATAAGGGTGTCATGGTCTGTGTAGGACATGATCAGATTTAGCCAGAAGGTGTCAAAAATATTTGTTCAATAGAGAAGAATTCCACTGGCTTTTCTTACACTGTTTTCTTACAGTACCTTTATCAGTACAGAGAGGCCAAGTTCTCTTCCTGGCCCAGTCAGTCTAGGTTTTAAGGCTCACTCAATGGTGCCATGAAAGTGACATAGCTCCTCTGCCTGAACCTCCTGGCCAGTCCACTGTGCTATCCTGTGCAGCCCCATAGGCTCCATGGGTGTGTCACACCCAGGAGGGGTACTGGCAGGAGTTTTCCTGGGCTGTCCACACTTATCCCAGGAAACAGATTTGTGAGGTTTACAACTCCTCATTTCAGCTTCTTTAAGTACATGGCCCTGGTTTATCTGCAAAACAGGCCAGCTTCCAAAGCCATCAAAAGCTCCCCAGCACAAGCAGCACCCCCAGACCTTCCTGTTTTCTACACTGCTTCTGCTGTCACAGCAGCTACAGGTTTCTGCTGTCCAAAACTCTTACACATGAGACCTATTAAAGAAGGTGACACACATATGCACAGAGGCCAGAATACTTGTAATCCCTCTCCCATTGGTTTAGGTTTTCTGCACTGCTTTCACCTGGAGCCTGTGGTCTGACATTGCCCTTGAGCACTGTAACCACAAATGCTGAAAGATCCACATTTACCAGGTAACACTGGTCAAACACAGTATACTGTGCCAGCCAGCATCAAACACAAATACTATAGCCCTTATGCCAGATACCAGTGAGACCCATGGCAGCTACTCTGTGGTCCCTGCTGTACCTGCCCAAGCCCGGTCTCTCCCTGCTGGTAGATATTGAACAGCCCAGATGCACTAAATTTTAACAAGCAACAGCCCACACCTATAACAGAGACGCCCTCTCCCTCCCCTTCTCCCTCCCAGAAATACAAGTAGAAATGGTCTGATGCAAAGCAGAAGAAAACTCCAGCGTGTGCAGGCACTGCTGCCAAAAACCCAATCCTATCCAAACAATGCTAATGCGAGCGATCCTGTGCTAATGGTGCTGCTCATACAAGGAGTTGGGCAGAGTCCTGAGATGGCACAGGAGTAGCTGGGCGAACACTGAGTACCGTAAGAGGCCCAGGCAGGTTCAGGAAGGCTGAAATTTCCACAGATTTTAGCACATAAAAGGCAGCCAAAATATAGACTAAACATTTTCTGAAATGCAAAACTCTCCTGTCTGACTACTACAGATGAAAGAGACTCTAGCTTGAAAGAGGTCACCTCCGAGGAGTTGAAAACCTGACTGACTCCATCTCTCTGTGTTGTGGAAGACTGAAAAGGCCCTTCTTTCAGACAAGGGCAGCCACAGTACAGTCGTGTGCATGTGGAGCATATAGTCAGTTATAAAAGCCTATGGGAATGGAGCCTTTTAACCAACAGGTCATTACCTGTGCACATAATTAATATAATCTGTATTAATTGTATATTAATATAACCACCATGTCAGTGGGTTGTTGTTACCAAAGAAATATTTGCATTTTTAACTGAGATAAGTAGTAAAGGTCTTCACCTAGGACTGATTTTATTTTTCATGTTCTATTTAGTTATAATTCTTCTGAGAAATATACTGCATAATGACTTTACATTTTGCTCTCAGAGAAATATATTACGAGGCTGCACACTGACATTTGTACAATTTTGTACCACATGGCACATACAGAATAGACTAGGGAAATTAGTCTCAGATTTATAAACAAAACTTCTTACACAAGTGACTCATTTTAGTTGAATGTGGATGGTCCTTAATGGGAACACATATGTTTATGCTAAATAACCTGTAATACCAACTGGGGTGGCACAATTCTCTCCACCATTAGGAAGATTGATTTTGCCTTGGAGTGCCGCTACTCAACAGAAGTACCCTTCAGGTAAGTTGAAAAAGTTATCAGGCGTGTAGTGTAAATGAGCAGTGGAGATTCTGGAGATGGAGGAAAACTGTAGCATGCCATTGAAAGCAACTTCTGTTCCCTAAGATGTTAAACATTCAACCATTAAAAAAATATTTAAAAATACTGTGTAACTGTGATAACTAAATGTATCTTATAAATCGCCTAACAGTTAAGGAATTAAAGAAGAATTCTGAAGTTGGGAAAAAAAAATCCCAAACCCAAAAAATCCTAAAATTTAACCTTTCAAATCATAAAGAAGAGAAAATATTTAATGGCAAGTATAGGAAAATATAGGTCAAGATTAAATCTGCTACATTGCTAGCAATACTCCACTGTAAATCTGCTGTAAGATCAGGTTAATTTTAGATTAAGTACATGGTAGCTGTCAATATGGAGGAGAATGGAAGACGATTTTTGTTTAATAAAATGCCTAAATGAATATGGCAAATTTGGCAACATAATTTTTCTGGAGTTGTTTTCAAACACTGTAGTCTAGTTATGAACAAGGCACCAAATAATAATGCAAGGCCAAAAATGTTAATGAAAACCAGAGGAAGGGAGGGAAGAAAGAGGAAGGAAGAAGGAATATTGTACCTTTTGTTTTGACTTTTATATGTTTAAATTAAGTTATTGGATTCTAGTTCTTGTAACCAGTTCCTCAGATTTATAACTCCTATGTCCAATCTTGTCTGAGAGCTTTTGTGAATTCAGAGAAGGAAGTGTAGATACCCAAAGGGACGAGATATACATTCATACATACATATAAACCACATCTTTGCTATATAAATGTATTCCACAGGGCTGAATTATGCATTTCAGTATGGAATTATCCGCACTTTGATTCAATAAACTCTAAGGATATCTCTGTTAAGAGATATGTCTGAATTTTCATTTATTTATTTGCTTTCACCCTATAATGTATGCATAAAATAAAATGCTAATTTTATCTCCCTATCCTGTTTAATTTAGGTCCATGAGGAGCTGGGCAAGGAGAATGGAGGAGCGCTTGAAGAGGTAACAACTATGCTCAGGCATTAGGTTGTTCAGAGCAAACAAGGTGTTATCTACTCTTGCAGAAAACAGCCTATACTTTCAGCAGGTAACACTAGAATTTTTTTTTCCTCTTTTTTTTAAACATTTTAAAAAATTGTTTCAACTTCTGCAAAAACTAAGTGGTAACATAATAAAATACTCCACAGGTCTGTCACATCCCAAGAGAGGAGTTCAATTCTATGAAGGCAGTTTTTTAGTTTTCTTGAGACAAACAAACAATCCTATTGCAAAAAGATACCCTTTGCTCCTTGATTTTCCTGGTATTCTCATGGAATTAAAAGGGATTGCGGCAGGGATAAAGAATGGGAGAGTTGATGTTATCACACAACTGTCGAATAAAAAAAAAAAAAAATCTACTGTCCCAGGCCAATTAAGTCAAATTAATTTATTAATTGTTGGAGATGGACTGTAAAGTCTGCCTGTTATCAGATCTTGAAACTGAATCTAAGTCATGACAGCCTCTATAAACTAATTATCCTGTGTCGAAGGGGATGATTGTTAATTCAAACACTGACACCAAATCTACTTATTGTTTTAAAATGTGAAGGGTAAGACAAGGAAGGTCCTCTAAGCAACCAGAAGGCAAACCATATCAGATGTTGAAGCTCAGTTGTCAAACTTTGGGAAAAAAAAAAAAATTCATAATGTATCAGTGCAGTCTTTGAATGGTGGTGTAATGTAATCCTTATGCTAATGCCTGTAAAATGTCATATTCATAGTGCCATTGGTAAGCCCATTTAAGACACAGAGATATAGGACAATGGAAACAGCTCCTAAGTTGGAAATGAGGACAGATGTGTAAAAATAGGGTAAAAAATAAACATAAACTCACAATTTTTAAAATAATCTTGTTTATTTATATTAAAGGGGAACAATCTTTTCCAGGCATGGAGGTCTTTGCACTATACTGCTGCTATTAATTTTTTCCAATTAATTAATTAATGAATTGACTAATTTATTTATTTTAAACAAAGTGTGCCTTTGGACCTAAAACTAACCTGCACCCGTATTGTCTGCAAGTTTCATGTGCAAGGCAGATTTTCCATTTCTAAAGGGGCAAAGTAGTCAGGAAATTATCAGGAATTTGCTGCACAACACCACCTGTCTCCTCTGCACCTCTTTGCTGAAGCACAGACCAGAGCTCTGCCCTTTTGGAACTATTCACGTAACTGTTCACAGAATTGAAGCTGTATGTAATCATATTCGGTCATATAAATAGTTGCCTGACATCTTCAGTGAGTGAATACCATAAAATATCTTTGCTATTATTTCTCATGGAGACTTTGCCTCCCATCTTCTAAGGTGATTACTCACATTTTACACAGAACAAGTTAATATCTGCGGGTAGGAGTATGATCCTTTCAACATGCATGGTTCATCTTGTACATGTCTTTAGAGTATTCCAGATACAAACAGGTCTTCAGAGCCCAGTGCCCAGTGGAGCACTGCATTAGAAACCTCTGAGCAGGCTGGTATGTCTACACAGTGAACTGGGGTGCTGAACACACATATTTTCCAAAACCGTGCAGGAGGATCAGCACAGTGCTGTGTCCCAGGTAAACAGATCTGCTTGTAGTGGGGCTTATTAGCGCTGAGCAATCACAGATATCTATGCATTTACACATCTTCCAGCTCTGCAGTTTAAACATCTACTGCTAGCGTGGGGACCTCTGCATTGCAACCTGCTGTGGAGAGTAAATGCACCAATCTCTCTGATATGGCCACAGAGTTCTTGTGCAGAGCCTGCAGAACTCAAAAGGCAGAAGCACCTCAACACTTCCAAGCTTATTTCCCTTGCCATCAAAAAAACAATTTAAAGAGCTACATGATTAGTGAACTCTGAAGACCCAGGTTAACAAATTACTGCTCCTCAAGTTACCTGCAAAACAGCCAGTATTTTGCAATGTGTAGAAGTGATACCAATACTGAGTTCTACCCATAAGATGGTAATCTGCTAGACTATTATAACATTCTCACCCTATGAGATATCATTTCTCCATACACTGAGAAGATGATAAAAATGTGCAGACATCTACTGTAACCAGCTCTATACTGACAGTGTCTAGAGGAAATTTTACCTTTAATAATTACTCTGTATATAAATGTTAGTTTTAAAGCTCAGCTTAGCATCAGAGAGGACCTTGGATCCTCCCTCAATTTTCCTTCCACGTCCATAAAAGATGGATCTAATATAAAATTAATTAGAAAAGTTGAATCTCCTGACTCTATATGGCTTTTAATAATAAGTGAAAACTTTTTACCCTTAGCTGTTTTGGTTCAGCTTTTGAAAGATAACACGATGTACTTACTGTTATCATTGCATAGCGTAAAAGACTTTGTAATTTCAGACGCAGCTATTGAACATATCAATTAATGTGCACATTTTATGTCTGTGTATTTCTGGGTCCTTCTAGCTGATTTATTCAGGCTGCACTGTGCACATCTGCAGGGAAATTTTTTTTCAACAGACACGCACCCTGATTCTCTAAACAACTGCAGTGCAAAGGATGTGGGTTAACAAACAAGGAGCTTCAATACACAGTTGCCAGATGTGCAAGTGTTTTCAAGCCCAGCTGCTGCACTTCCACTCCTTGTTAGAAAATTATCTCAGAAATCTATACTAAAAAAAATCTGTACTGTATTAAAGAAATGTAGCACCTTTCATGCAGTGTTGGGGGTTTTTTTTCTGTATCCATGGAGTAGGACTAGACAGATACTGAAATATTCAACTTCTTTTGCTGCCTGAGTAGTTTTACAAATACATAACCCAGGCACAAGAGAAGTACACTATTTTTCTTCCTGAGAGCACTGCCTATGAAAGATATCACTTGCAGGAATAACGTAGAGAGAATGGGAAATGTGTTCTGCCTCAACTACCAGCTCTAATTCAGCTTTCTAGAGCTATTGCTTTGATACTGCACTGGGATGGCACTGGAGTGCTGAGCCCAGGTCCCCTTGTTGCTAACAGTAGACATTACTGTGGCAAGCTAGTATTCAGTTTTGCTCAAAAACTGCATAATGAAACTGAACTGTTGGTAGGTGATATGGACAATGTGAATGCTGATACGTAGAGGTAAAAACTAGATACTTCTCCATAAAAGATGACGCTATAAGACTGCATTTGCACTTCTTCCAAAAAGAGAATGGAACAAATCAAGGGAGTTCCTGAAAGTTTATTCCAGAAACATAAATCCAGTGTTCAAAGTGACTATTCAACTCTTTTGTCAAAAGATATAATAGAAAGACCTGCTGTCATGGATTAACCTCAGCTGGCAACTAAGCACTACACAGATGCTCGCTCACTCTCCCGTGGTGGTATGGGGGAGAATAAAAGTGAGAAAACACATGGGTTGAGATAAAGACAGTTTAATAGGTTCATCAAAGATAATGCACACAAGGAAAGCAAACAAGGAATTAAATTGCTACTTCCCATGGGCAGGCAGGTGTTCAGCCATCTCCAGAATGCAGGGCTCCATCACCCATAATGGTGGCTTGGGAAGACAAAACACCGTAACTCCAAACATCCCCTCCTTCCTCCTTTATGTGCTTTATGTGCTTTATGCGCTGAGCATGACACCATATGGTATGGAATATCCCTTTGGTCAGCTGGGGTCAGCTGTCCCAGCTGTGTCCCCTTCCAACTTCTTGTGCCCCCCCAGCCCACTCGCTGCTGGGTTGGGGTGAGAAGCAGAAAAGGCCTTGACTCTGTGTAAGCCCTGCTCAGCAGTAACCAAAACATCCCTGTATTATCAACACCGTTTCCAGCACAAATCCAAAACACAGCCCCATACTAGCTCCTCTGAGGAAAATTAACTATCCCAGCCAAAACCAACCTACCTGCACATTAAAATTATCATCTGCAGTTTCAGGAGAAAATATTCTAAAGAGAATTAAGTATTTGAAAGTACTTTCAGTATTTGAAAGTAAAATAGATGCTGAAGCCAACTATGGCAGTATTTTTACTTCTCTAACTCTGTCTTGCTTAAAGCTCTTCTCATCTTCATTTATCAGCATGGCCCTTTGGGCCTCTGTGAAGCTCTACTGATTTAAGTGACAGGCACAGAAGTCTACACTAGCAGATCCACAGGCAAGATCAGGGCACAAGGTGGTTCATAAATAAATGTAAGAAAGGCAGGTACCTCTTGGGCCTGTGAGATTTTCAGCTACCAGTTTCTCATTTGGGAGAAAAAGGTAAGTCTTAGCTTTCAAAAATGAAGAAAGTTAACGTAACTGCTCCTCACAAAAATGTATGTACACAGGACAACAATGAAAACTAGCCTTAGTCAGAATGATCTAATTAAACGTCCCAATATGCTACAGTGGAATGTAATCCCTGGATGTTGAGGCTGTGATCTTTCAGCAGCAACTGTGTTGTAAGGTGCACTGGCACACCCTCACTCCCAGGCTTTTTACGCTCCAGGAGCCCCTGCTCAGCACCAGCACAAGTGTTTATGCAGCCACAGAATGGATTGGATTGATAAACTAATTTATCCTAAATTATCTCTGCAAAAAATATTTGAGCTCCTTTGCAGCTGGATCAATTCCCCCATTCACCGCAAAAACAGCTGGATGCAACTGTGGGTAGAAGCAAACACAGGAGGCGGCCTGATGGTGGGAGAAAGTGCCTGGCAATAGGGTGGATATCAGCGTACGCAGCCATGTCACTGAATGTAAATCTGCGACCTAGCAAAAGAGGAATACATCCTAGGAAATATAGAATAAATTAAAGCACTGCTGTGATAGGAAATGCGATGCATCATAGATTTTATAAATTTAGTTAACTAACTTCTAAAGTTGCAACTTTTTCTGTAAATCTTAAAGCAGTTTAGGATTAAATTGGATTCAGTATTCAGCTATGGCTATTACTGTCTGTTATTTGTCAGGTAATAATGGCTACTCAGCATAGTTCAGTAAATACAAATTTAAACATGTAAAAGAAAATTACATTTAAATTAAGGTACCTTAGGACATAAATATTTATCTTAGTATTTGTATTTGCTGAATAATGTTACATAGAAACACAGTGCATTTGAAAAGAAAAGCAAAAAGGCCAAAAAATCTTCAGTGAAGGAAGCTATTTATGGTTCTTAAGTAGTAATGTGATAATTACCCATGCATAACCACTCAATTATAAATATGGAAATGCTTAATTAATATATGAAATTAATCATAACACAGAAAGATATCAAAGGCTACATTGCAGCTTTACCTAGAATTTTGCTGTTTCTGTACAGCTGCATTGATTCTGGAAAAGTTTAAGGTCTATTATAACTTATTATTTATAACTAATTATAACTAATGGTACTATAACTTCTTAACACAATCCTCTGATATAGAAGGACAGTACTGAGGGATTTCTCCCCTTACACATACTCTTGAGATGCTTTATGTTGGCTCTGAAGGGAGATGGGACCTTTGCTTTTCCAGATTAGGTGAGCACATAGGAAACACTTTTTTTTAATTATTTTAATGTTCCCAGCTGTGGGAATACTGTATTCCTTAAGGTCCTCAAGAAGAGAGAAGTTAGGGTAAAAACACTCTACAACATCTATAACTCATGATGATTCTGTATGGAAATCAGGAGAATGTTGTGAATAAGGTATGTAAATGTTATTTATATTGTTCTTACAATTTAGGTGAAACTGATTTCTGCTCTCAAAAAATCTGCAAATACCCATTTGCATCTTAAAATCAATCAATGTGGCTGCACATTAGCATTATTTGTATCTCTATTAACGATTTAGTTGGAATGAATATTCATGGAAACTGAGAGTTTTAAGTAAACATTAGGGAAAATGATAAAATTTAACCTTGTATTCATACTTGTATGCTTATCCTGACTGATTCCAGGAGCAGTATTGACTGTGTATGACACATTGCATATGACTTGTATAAATTGACCAACTAATAGTTTCACTATCGAACATCACAAAGAAATGCCAAACCAGAAGCTGCAGTAAAAGGTGTCACTGACAACTTTTTCTGGCGAAAAGTGCTAGATAAGGTTGTAGGTTGTGCTTGATTTGGGCAATGATGTTCAAGCAGCACTTATGTGAGATTTGTTCTCTAAGGTGAAGAGGTTTTCTGAACCTCAGACAGGGCAAGACTGAGGCAAGAAAGCTGAGGCTGGAGAAACAAGTTGGAACAGAGCAATATTGCTCTCATTGATTTAATAGTCAATTACCACGCTGTAGTTACTACCAGGATCTACTGGTGCTTACAACAGAGGCATGATTTTAGACTTCCAGCTGGCATTTGAATTGTTATACAAATGCTCCAGTCAGCTTTTTATCTTCTGCAGTTAGTTTGTGATACAGATTCACTGTTTCACATGCTTTTATGTTCTATTCATTGTACAACTTCACTGTAGAAATTATACCATGCATTTAACACACTCTACCATATACTTTGTATATTATACTATTACACATAGCACAAATCAATAGTAGTATACCAAAGTAAAGGGAATATCCCAAACAATGTATTTGACTAAAAGCCACCCTTCACTACCTCAGTACTATTCAGAAGGCAAAGATGTTGAAATGCAAAACAGATGTTCAGAGATTGTCAGTGATTGTCCATTCATCTTTTCATGGAATATAAAGACTTAGTTATGATGTATGGCAATTTGAAATAGCCTGAGATTAGTTTATAAGAAAAATCACTTCACTCTCCCTATTCTCTGTTATCCATTGCATCAGCAGAAATGCTTTAAATTATCTTCTTAATAAAGAGCTGATCAGTAGCCAGAGTTTTATGATTCAGACTGTGGAATTTTGAAACCGCCCTCCCTTCTTGACCACAGTTGTTCTAATGTTATGATTCTTCAGGAAAAAAAAAAAGTGTTGAAGGCCTGTTTGATAAATTATGAAATAAGGATAATGATTTGCAAAGTTCCTATGGAACAGGTCATTTCTGTATTCCTGAGATTTACATTAGTTATACTTATTCCACTCTGACTAACACATCTTCACCATTACAGTAAGTAAACAACTCAAAGGCATAAATACTAAAACTTAATTTAAAAAAGTCTTGAGATTTGATGTATTTTTTTAAGCTGCTAAATGATTCAGAAGCATAAATCTTTTGCTGATACTGCTTTCGATACTTATTTTCCATGATTTGCAGTAAGATTTATGCCACTAATTGGGTAAGTCATATGTCAGAATAAGACATGGACCTTTAAGTCACATAATTTCATTTCTTATCATAACAATTTATGAATTTCAGAAAAAGATGACACTGCTTGTTAAAGTCAGAAATTGTCTGTAGTATAGCAGTAGTAACAGCAACCATTGTTATGACAGCAACATTGTCAACTAGCTAATTGAATATCATTTACAGTGTTGCTAACACTGAAATCTAGCAATTAGTTTCATGCTAGTAGTCTGCTATGCTCACTTCGAACCCTCCTGGGCCACCAAGCCAGGGCCAGGGTATGCATAGTTGTGAATCTGCTGAGAGAGTTCCCTTTCCAAAGAAGGCTAACTCTTTCATTTTACACCCATATAGTTGAAAAGGAAAGAAAAAAAATGTAATAATTTTGTGGAAATTAATTTAATTTGGTTTTCAGACCCCAGAAAAGCACCATGAGTATGTGATCGTCATAATTGTACTGTTCTGATGACAGGCAAGAGATGAAAGTCATAGTTTTCTAATGTGCTGTGTAACACTTTTTAGAGCATTTCCATTTTTACACAAGCCCTTCCTGACGATACTGGTTTAACAACATCATTACCTATGATTAGTAGAGCTCCTGCTATATATGTAGAGCACTAATAGAGTCCTAATATGACATTATAAATCAGGTCAGCTATTTGGGGAACCTGCACTTTCCTTCAGGAAGAAATTAGTTTATGCGTATGGTGACTGTGTACCTACTGGGTCCTGTAGAGAGGCAAGGACCTCAAGGGGACCCGAGATAGTAAGGTGTGGATAGGCAACAACCTCAAGGAAGGATTTATGGGAGGGCCTAAAGCAACAGTCCTACAGGGGATAATCTCAGGGTCTGTGGCAATCAGATCACTGGAAGCCCTTTGGCACCATCAACTGCCAGTCACCTTTTCCCCATCAGGACTTTCACCTCTACTAGGCCAATACATGGATGGCACTTCATTAGTGCAAGCAAACCAGCTGAACGTACAACATTTGCACCCCCTGGTTGTAAATTTGTGCCAAAGGGTCCAGTACTTCACAGAAATTGCATGCTGTCCATAAAATGACATACACCAGTGACATGAATTTCAGACAGGCATACATGAGGCAGGATGTCAAAGCTCTATCATTTTTAATGTTGAAAGGTGGCTCTTGAATTGTTAACATAAATATTAACAATACATTACATTACAATGCATACATATTACAATAAAATAATAAAGAAAAATAATTACCTAAGGTAAAAAAAGTCAGTTCTAAAGAGATGAAATTTATTGAATACTTTCATTGCTACATATTTGTGAAAAACAAGTACAAATTCTCATTCCACTACATAGGATATGATTGTGGTTTTTTTGACCTACATGCAATTTCAGTGCCAGTTTTCAGGCATTTATACTTCAGTACTTGATAAACTGGGTTGAAACTTCCAACAGCCTTAGTATTGCCTACCTGCATTTCCAAATTCTTATAATGCTTTATTTTAATTATTTACAAGAATATGTTGAAAAAAGCATGCAAATTCCCATGCTTTGCTGTATGTGAATGGCAGCTATTAAAACAAAACTGCAGTCTCATTACCTTCAAATGGTTTTTCTCTAACTACTCCCAAAAGAAAAAGATTTCAGTAAAAATCACTCTGCTTTTGCAGTATTTCTTTATATATGTGATTTCTACTACTTGAAACTCAACTGAATCAATGTTGAAAAGCTATGTTCAGAGCAGCATTCAGAAAAATTGGAATGCTACATGAGAAGATGCAAACTATATGTGTACTGAAAATAAGCAACCAGTCTGTGGATACTGATGTGAACTTTTCTATTGCTTAACGTACAAGCTAGAAACAATAGTAAAAATGAAGACAAAATCTAATATTTAGAGAAGTCAGCAACATGAAAAGAACACAATTAATATAAAACCATAAAATTGGGTTTTTTATTTTTTACTTATTTTAAAATATTTTGAAAATTTTACTTCTTATAAATTACAAGTAATATTGGGTTACAAACTTGTAAACAAAAAGACCTTCATTTATTCATATTTATGACAGATAAGCAAAGAAATAAAATTTAACACCAGTTCTTGTAATGAGTTGTCTTAGTGTCTTTTCAAAGTTGGAAAAAAAAATCATTTTTTTAATCTCAAAGGATAAGTGTATCAAACACACACATTCTCTTTGGTTCTTTTATCTGAATAGTACTGGTCACCCTTAATGACATAATATGATATGGCTTGTGTGAGATGCCATTCTGCAGTTATTTAAGTGTGTCATTATAACTCTGAAATTAGCCGAATTAATCATATAAATCTTACAGAATATAACATTGTGATATGCATGTTATGTTATAGGGCGATTAGCTTGGAAACAGAGCCAATGACCATTTGCATAGTAATGAAGCATTCTTTCATAAAGGTGTCAAAAACAATCTAAGAGGCTAATGAAATTTTATGCAAACCACCTGCTGGTCACCTTCACTTCAATTAAATGTCTTTGGGGGAAATGGGAGAACCTTTCTTATTAAACACAAATTAGTATGCAGATAAACACAGGGCAAGTAATAAGTAATGAACAGAATGCAATGTGAAGGAATAAGACCACTTGTGCTGTATAAAAGATTAGCCATGATTGCCCTATAACAAGAACCACATTTTGTTATTGTTAGGGAATCTTAAGAACAGTTGAGCCACCTCTGTGTGACTTCTGTCAGCAAAATAGCTTTAAAAATGCCTAAATCTAGAACAATAATTCTGTCATACTTCTGGATTCTGCATTTCAAACAGGATATTTGGTTTCTGTAAATGGGTCAATGCCACATCACAGAAAAGTGTAAAGGACAGCAAAACAATGAACAACAAAACAAACCAACAACAACAAAAATATTGAGAATTCAACCTTTCCCCTTTAAGAAGAAAGTTTGTTTTCCTGGCTAAACCATTCTCAAGGACACAGACACTCAGGACTAGAGCATCTCATCAAAGCCCATTGGCTAAGAAAAAATGTTGTGCACTTATGTGTTCTTTTAGAGTTATTTAGATTTTAAGTAGTCAGAAACATTCCCATTGTCATATACAACCATCGTAAGTCAATTTTTACTCAATATGGATTTTGTCTAGGTATCTAAAAGTAGATCATACATTAACACTGAAAAACTTTGGGCAAGATCACTCAGTAAAGGTTCTTAGAGATTTTGTGGATTAATAGTTAGCTAAAGGACTTGGAAAGAAAGATGTAGATAAATGATCACTTTTCAGGTACGTCCCACAGGGATTTGTGCCTGGACTTTCTCTGTTGACCATATTGAAAAATAATATATAGAAGCGGGTAATTAGTGAGACGACAAAGTCTCCTGGTGGTTCAAAATTGCTAAGGATAATAAAAACAGCTGGCTCTAAAGAATTACAGAGAATATCACAGTATCAAGAGACTAAGTGTTAAAGTGGCAGATGATATTTAAGAATGATAAACTCAAACTAACACACATGATGAAAAATAGCCCTAAACATCTGCGCTGGGTGACATGCTCTAAACTACCTATTTTACACAGGAAAGAGATTTGGAAGTCATTGTGAAGAGTGTTAATCCAAAAAAATGGTCAAAATGTAAGAATTGTTCAGAAAAGAATAGAGAATTAAACACTCTGCATCATTATACAACTGCATAAATATGATGTGCCTGCATCTTGCGTGCTGAGTAGCAAAAGCATGGTCCCCACCATTCAAAAAAGTTATAGGGGAAGAAGTTGCCTTTCCATGAGTAAAGATCAGGTTGGAATAGGCTGTAGAAAAATAGACTTCAACTTTGAAAAGAAACGATGGAGAGGAAATGACTATATAATCATGGGAGGTGTGCAGAAGTGATTATGCAATATTTCTGATAATGAAAGCACTAAAACTAATGCAAAGAAATCATTATCCAGAGCTTTAAAACAAAAGCAGGCACTCGTTCCGTTCTGCAGACAGACTGTGGAAGCAAAAGGAAGTATTTAATGTCAAATTATAAATAAATACAAAAAGCAATTAGACACATTAATGAAGTAAAAACTATTTAAAGCTTTAAACAAAAATATAATATCCATAACCTAAGAAGCTTCTAAGCCACAGAGTTCTGGAAGATGGGTATGCATTACTGTATATTTTATGTTCTTTGCTTGAGGACTGTTATCAACTACTGTCATAAAGTAGATAATAGTTTTCCTGGTCCAGGATTACTTACTTATAGTTCTTTATACTAACAACTCATACGCCCTTAAGAAGAGAATTTATATTTTCTTGTGGGAAGCAACTGTGAAAAAAAGAAAAAGAAACAAAAAGCCTCAGCTTTATAGAATCATGGAAAAATGTTTTTTCTTCTTGTTGTCATTTACCTTTACATGTTGGCCATTTCAGAATTTTATCCTGTAATAGTCTTTATGAGTACTTTTAAAGCTTAACATCTATTATTGTTGTTTTATTATTGTTTATATCTAGAAAAAACTCACATACTTTAAGTCTTAAGTAGTGAAGTACTAGAACATTTAGAGAAGCATTTGAGTAAGGACATTTTCCCTGTTCTGGCTGTGCACTTATGAATGCAAAATAGATAGCACATGACTCAGTTTACTTGTGTGCTTAAAAGCCTATTTTTTACCTATATATATTTTTACTCTTAGTGACCAGATGTGTATCTGAAATTTTTTGTGTAATTTGGAGATCTAGAATAATTGCATATTTGGTTTTTTACCTTTTTTAAGTAGTTTGAAAACTGCTTGCCATGAATTTTGAAGAATTTACTGTGAACTTCCTCAAGTTATTTTGTTTGCTGTCCTGTTTAATTACCTGAAAAAAAGACAAAGCATTCCTTAGAATGCTTAGAGAAAGCTTAATAAATGTGTTCTTTTAACAAAGGATCCTAGTAATTATATCAGGCATGAGAACAAGATTAAAATAAATGAGAATTTATAAATATTACATATAAAAGGACAAAATCAATCTTTTCATGTCTCTAAGACATCATTGGAATTAACAGAGAATAAAAAAGTGTCAGCTTGTAAAACAAAATGACTTCTACCTGAAAGCTTGTTCAGTGTTCCTTGAAGGGGAAGGAGAAGGAGAACATCCCTTCTTATAGGAGTTCTAAAGGTTGGGATCTGCATGAAAAAAATATATCGTTTTGCAGGCTGTAAGTAGAAGTTCAGGTGTGCTGGATTTGGCAAACTAACATGCCCTGAGATTTTGCCCAGAGTTCAAGAAAAAGCTATCCCAGACTAAAAAAGTGTTTTAAAATTTCTGGTGGGAGGGAAAAAAGAAAACAATGTTTCTTTCTAGCTCTATTAAGACTAACTTCAGATGCATGTAAAGATAAGTATGACAATGGGATGTTCTTCAATGACGACAACATGCTAGGGAGGGATGGAATCCATCTGTCTAAAAGGGGCAGGGGAATCTTCAGCAGTAGGCTCACTAATTTGGTGAGGCAGGCATTAAACTGAAGGACCTGGGGGCTGGGATCCATGGAGAAAACGCTCACACCAGCACATCTAATGAGGGAGTAAGTCGGGCCAAGCAGTGTGGTGACAAAGGTTCCTTAGCTGTCTCCCAAGAGGTGAAACAAAAGAGTAAACACCTCAAGTGTACGTACATGAATGCGCACAGTCTAGGCAACAAACAGGAGGAGCTGGAGCTCCATGCCCACTCAGAAGGTTATGACATCATAGGAGTAACTGAAACATGGTGGGATGCCTCAAACAACTGGGGGATTGCAATGGACAGTTACAAGCTCTTTCGTAAAGACAGGCAAGGTAGAAGAGGTGGCGGAGTTGCACTCTACATCAAGGAACACCTTGAATGTATTGAAGTCAACTATGGTGATTGCAACTGCTCTATCGAATGCCTCTGGGTTAAAGCCAAAAGGGTCATATCCAAGCAGGACCTCACAGTGGGCATCTGCAATCGACCTCCTAACCATGGTGACGAAGCCAACAAAGCGATATTTGGGGCCCTAAAGCCAGCTTCTGGCCAACAGAACCTGGTCCTGATGGGTGACTTCAACTACCCAGACATCTGCTGGAAGAACAATACGACAGCTCGCACGTCATCCACCAAGTTCCTGGAATGTATAGAGGACTGTTTCCTGATACAAATGCTAGATGGGCCAACCAGGAAGGAGGCGCTGCTGGACTTGCTATTCACAAACCGAGAAAGCCTGCTTTGTAATATCTCGGTTTGTGATAGTCTTGGCTGCAGTGACCACAATATTGTGGAGTTCAGGATCCTGCTGAGTGTGCTGAAGATCAGCTCTAAGACAAGGGTTCTGGATTTTAGAAGAGCAAACTTCAGTGCACTCAGGGCTCAGTTGGGAGGGATTCGATGGGAAGCTTCCATGGAATACAAAGGAGCTAGTGAGAGCTGGGAATTCTTCAAGAACTCTCTATTGGAAGCACAAAGCCAATTTATCCCCTACAAAGGAAAAGGAAGTAAGTGGAGCAAGAGGCCCCCATGGCTCAACCATGGCCTCCTGGGTCTACTCAAATCCAAAAGGGAAGCGCCCCAGAAATGGAGAAGTGGAGGATTATCCGCCGAGGACTACAAGGGCATAGCCAGAGACTGCAGAGACACAGTCAGAAAAGCAAAAGCCCAATTTGAATTGAAACTGGCTGTAGACATAAAAACTAACAAGAAAGGGTTCTTCAGACATGTCAACCACAAGCAGAAAAAGAAGGAAAACATAGGCCCACTGTTAAACAGAAAAGGAGAATCAATCACCAATGATGCAGAGAAGGCAGAGGTCCTCAACACCTTCTTCACCTCGGTCTTTATCAGCACCATAGGGTCCCAGGCTTTGGGAACAAAATTGCCAATTGAACCAAACACCGACCCACCATCAGTGAAGGAAGAGTTAGTATATGAACTACTACAGGAGCTTGACCCCCACAGATCAATGGGCCCTGACGCCATCCACCCAAGGGTGTTGAAAGAGCTTGCTGACATCATTGCAAGGCCGCTCTCCATAATCTTTGAGAAGTCATGGAGAATGGGGGATGTCCCAGAGGACTGGAGGAAGGCAAATGTTACCCCTATCTACAAGAAGGGCTCGAGGGAGGATCTGGGCAACTATAGGCCCATCAGCCTTACTTCAATCCGGGGAAAGTTATGGAATGAATCCTCCTGGGGGCCATCACAAGTCAAATGAAGCACGTGATTGGGAAAAGCCAACATGGCTTCACTAAGGGCAGATCGTGCTTGACAAACCTGGTGGCCTTCTATGACAAAGTGACTTGCTTGCTTGGTTGACATGGGGCGGGCAGTGGACATTGTTTACCTGGACTTCTCCAAGGCCTTTAATACGGTCCCCTATAGTCTCCTCCTGGAGAAATTGATATGTTATGGCCTAGACAAGTGGTCTGTGCAGTGGGTAGGGAACTGGCTGACAGGCCGCACCCAAAGGGTGGTGGTAAATAGCTCTTTCTCAAACTGGCAACCTGTCACCACTGGAGTCCCCAGGGATCGATATTGGGCCCAATGTTATTCAACATCTTTATAAGTGATCTGGATAATGGGATCAAGTGTAGCCTGATGAAGTTTGCTGATGATACCAAGTTGAGTGGGGAAGTAGACACTCCAGAAGGGAGAGCTGCGCTGCAGGGAGATCTGGATAGGCTGGAGGAGTGGGCCAGCAAGAACATTATGAAGATCAACAAGGAGAAGTGTAAGGTCTTGCACCTGGGAAAACATAATCCAGGAGTGCAGCACAGACTGGGATCCCACTGGCTGGAGAGCAGCTCTGTGGAAAGGGACCTGGGGGTCCTGGTGGACAGAAAACTCAACATGAGCGAACAGTGTGTTGCTGCGGCCAGGACGGCCAACGGAATGCTGGGTTGCATCAAAAAGGGCATCGCCAGCAGAGGGAAAGAAGTCATCATCCCGCTCTACTCAGCGCTTGTCAGGCCACACCTAGAGTACTGTGTACAGTTCTGGTCCCCTCTATACAAAAAGGATGTGGACAGGCTGGAAGGGGTCCTGAGAAGGGCCACCAAGATGATCCAAGGGCTGGGAAGATGCCATATGAGGATAGGCTGGGAGAACTGGGTTTGTTCAGCCTTGAGAAAAGAAGGCTCAGAGGGGATCTCATCACCATGTACCAGTACTTAAGCAGTAGCTACAAAGAAGATGGAGACTCCCTTTTTACATGGAGTCACATGGAGAAGACAAGGGGGAATGGACACAAATTGCTCTTGGGGACATTCTGATTGGACACCAGAGGGAAATTTTCCACAGTGTGGACAGTCAAGCCATGGAATAATCTCCCCAGGGAAGTGGCTGACTCGGCCATGTTGGACACCTTCAAGAGTCGGCTGGACAGTGTGCTGGGCCATCTTGTTTAGACTGTGCTCTTCCTAGAAAGGTTGGACTAGATGATCCCTGAGGTCCCTTCCAACCTGGGATTCTGTAACTCTGTGATTCTGTGAAGTAGCGCTTTAATCTCCTTTTGCCTGTTTCTTAAAGAAGTACTGTCCCAATAACAGAGATTATAATAAAATTAACATAATAAATGGAAAATGGCATATTTAGTGAGATAAAGTTTACCAAAGTGGTTCAAATATAATTTCCACTTTGTTTATTTTAAATTATTTTGAAGTAAGCATTTAATATGATCCAATACTCTGTCCAGGCAACAGTGTTTGGAACCTTCCCTACATTCAGGTCTGATCCTGAGGACTGAACCACTGACAGGAAATAAGAAGGGGTTTTCCACCTTTTCCCTTATCCTGTTCATCTCTGCTCAGTAGTTGCCCATTAATGTTGCTTACTGTCCTTCTATGGTTAACTGATACATACACAGATCAACTAAGGCACCAGAATCTAGTTTCATTTTTTGCAAATATTCTCTCACAGGCATGTAAAAGTTTCACTCCTTAGTGATCTTGCAGCCAAATCATTGCCAAACACAATCCATTGATACAAAGACCACCAATTTAATTCATTCTATTTGCCCACTATGAAAATGTCACCATAATCATATTGTGATAGTGGAGATATTTACAGGATATCTATCTACACTACAGCCTACAACTGAATAGAAACTTTTCCCTCAGGTATGGAGACCACTGACCAGAAAATACAGAAATCTGTGTGCTCATAGCATTATAGTCGATATGCCTGCTCTGTAGAAAAAAATGATGCTGTTCCTGCCTACATTTATCCAGGCATTACAAATGCTTGCTTAAAGCAAAGCAGAAAGCACATAGTACCACACTGGACTTTTGGTAAAAAAATCTCCACAGGATTTATATTCACCTGAAGAGCAGCAGCACATCTCTCCGGTTCAGTTGCAAAATATGTAACTCCCAGGCAGTGGAAAGTGATTAGGAGATGCTGGGAGTACCCACATTATGAAACTACTAAAAATTACATTAAAATAGGCACATTGGTGTTGAGAAATAGTAATAGATTTATAAAAGAAAAATACTACGTATTTCCCTCAATAGTTATTCTTCAGTTTAAAAGCTCTGAAAGGAGTAAGAGAAAACATAGATACGTTCCAATAAAAACTGATCACAAATATAAAACAATATTTCACTATAAGCTTCTATCTAGCACAGAATTTTACTGAAAACAAGCCTAATTAACACTGGAAAAGTTTTCTTCCCTAGAGGTTACTTGCATTAATGGAAAAAGAAAGAGAGATGTGTGCTTATTGTACACAAGTATGCTCCAGAAATGCTGCTCTTATCAAAAGAGCAATAAAATCAAATTATGTTGTGGTTCAGTGACTGCAGAAACTCTTAACTAATCTTTAACACCTCTTTTACCACTGTCTTTTCCAAGGCAGTTTTCAAAGCTGTTGTGTTCATTCTGAAAGCTTCTCTGAAAACAAGATGAAAGACTCAGTCTTGAGTTTATGAGCTGGATTCTCTTCTCTTACCAGTTTTACATCCCCGTATCTCTGGTGATTATACTGGGGTCGGTAATGAATTGGAAAAACATTGAAAAAGACCGAACCTACCCTGCTAGATTTTCCATTTTTGTTCCCTTTCTTCCTCATATTTGTTACATTACTCCAAGTGAGATGGGAGATTCCTGTCTCCTGTATGTATAGAAGGGAAAGAGACAAACAGTCTGAGCACATAAAGGGTGCTGGAAAATGTGTTGCCAATGTTTAACAGTTTTCTATCCAAAGTAGAGATAAGAAGCTAGGTAATTTTTAGTGGCTATTTAGATGCTCATTTCCCACTGACATTTCAATACTGGAATAATTTTAAATTTGAAATTAAAACTTAACTCAGATTACCTAAGGTCCAGAGCAGTTTATTCTCTCAATATTTTAGTCACCGGAAGCTTTCATTAACTAGAATGATGACAGGGTGTATAAAAATGTCTTTCACGATGCCAGCCATTAGGGAAGGAAATAGAAACATTCCAGCTTCTTCATAAACATAAGCTTCTGAAAAAATATGGCTAGGCAGCTAAATTAATTTTTGGAATACAGAGATAACACATACAGAAAAGCATTTAAAACTGTCTTTAAAACACACTTTTTTTCTGCACTGGACTCACCCCACAAATATTATCTCCATATCTTAGAAGTTTTAGAAATGCCAATAAATCTTGGGCTTGCTTGAGTCAGATTTGTTTCCTGTGGTTCTACCTCTGTAATGTACTTCCTTTCAGTACCGAGCACTAACCAATACTTTAAGCCTAAAAAATTGCTGCTGATGATATCACCATTAATCAGGAATGATTCAGTAATCCTGGCACCTTCACTCACAAAACATCGTCGATCAAACCAAAAAGGTTAGACACACAGCAGATGAAAAGAAGTATGTTTCCATTGCATTAGACAGACACATTATCTACAGTAGCAATAGGCAATATCATTGCCATCTTCACAAGGTAACATACTATGTTGTCACAAAAGCCCAGGAGTTTAATGCTGCCAGTAGTCATTGTTTCCAAGGAAAATAATTGACATCCAGTTACTACAAGCTGGTGTGACCCGAGCTTGTGAAACCACATGCTGCTTATTGTCTGGGAGGATGATGTATGTCACCACTAAGCATTCAATTCTGGTTCAGAAAGGAAGGGTCTTATAGTGTGTTCACATACTATAAAAATACATTAAAAACCTAGCTGGCAGCACCTCCCTTTTTGATGATTAATTAATTGTAATGGCTTTCTTTAATGAAGGCCTCTCACCGGTTTTTTGTTTGTTTCTTTGCTTTCCTGTTTTTTAGCAGAGCAAGAAATGAAGTTTTTTCTTCCACTTTCAGGAACCAAAGACTAATCTGCAAGCTAGTGTTAATACAGGCCTCTACATTTGTACTTGTACAGTGAATGAGAAGGGAGCAACTTTTACCTACCAGTTTAAGTAGTTCATGCAGCTTAATGCCTGATTATGCTATCATTTATATGTTGAAGGTCTTAAGTTGTGTGTAAGTGGTGGCACACAGGCGGGCTGTTACCTTCATGTGAAATCAGTGGGGCTGTGTAGAAGGATCATTGTGTACCATGCAGACAAAAAACAGATGCAGGCTTAATGTTTCAATTGTATCAGGGAAAAGGATAGAAAATGGAAGCCAGAATTTGAAAATATAACCCCTGAAGTGAAAAGTCAGTGGGTGCGTATACATATATGTATGCATGTGCGTGTGTTAATGTGTTTACATAATAATGGGGTGTAGTAAAGATGAACCTTGCATTATATCAGGTATGCATTATTTTACTATAATTTACAAACTTCAGTAACTTGATGGAAAAAAGCAAAAACAGAATCATAGAATCATAGAATGGTTTAGGTTGGAAGGAACCTTTAGAGGTCATCTAGGCCAACTGCCCTGCAGTGAGCAGGGCCATCTTCAATGAGTTCAGAGCCCCGTCCAACCTGACCTTGAATGTCTCCAGGAAGTGGTATCTACCACCTTGCTGGGCAACCTGTTCCAGTGTTTCACCACCATCATAGTAAAAATTTTCTTCCTTTCATCCTGTCTAAATCTACCCTTCTTTAGTTTAAAACCATTACCCCTTGTCCTGTCACAACAGGCATTACTAAAGAAATTGCCCCCATCCTTCCTATAATCCCCTTTTCAGTACTGAAAGACTGCAGTAAGGTTTCCCTGCAGCCTTCTCTTCTCCAGGCTGAACAACCCCAACTCTCTCAGCCTGTCCTCATAGAAGAGGTGTTCCATCCCTCGGATCATTTTTGTGGCCCTCTGGACCCTCTCCAATGGGTCTATGTACTCTCTGTGTTGAGCCTCATGAGGTTCTCACAGGTCCACCCCTCCAGCTTGTCTAGGTCCCTTGATCTTGTCTAGACTCTCTTCTCCAGGTCTCTTCCTATGTCTAGGAATCATTTTTCTCTACCATATTAGTGAAAATAGACTCCATCACAGAGTCCTCAGGGGCTTCTCTCAGCAACCGAAAACTCTTAGCATCCCATTTAAAATATGTTATGCAGACTTCTTACACCTAAGGAGCTCCAGTTAGAGTCTAGCGTGATAGAGTAGCATTGTGTCAGCTGGGGCATTGCGGGAAGGCAAGCATATTTCTCTTTAGGTTTTTCCAGACATATGTCCCTATATATGTTTCTTACAGAGTAGGCTTATGCATTTCCATCCAGGCTGAAAACCTAAACTGAAAAAAAATTTGGGTCTTCCCTTTCAAAAGCACTCCTAGCATTGACCTCCAACACTGAGAAGCATTTGAGGCAGGACCCTGGCCAGCCCACTGACTTCCCTGGAATAATGAGGAAGCAGAAGACAATCCCAGTCTGGTTCAGTCAATTGCAGTAGGTCCCTGCAAATCCCATTCTGGTTCAGTCAGCCTCTTCTGTATCCTAGCACATTTATGTGGCCCTGGTGTGATGCCACCATGTCCTTTTGTCTTCATTACCTGTACAGAAATCCAGCAGATTTCAGATTTCCATACTCTAGCAGGCAGGATCTAGTGTATGGGTAAAAGTGTAGTACTTCAGCTACCTTTTGGCTATGTCCCTACCCCTACATCAAAGTGCTCTACACAGTCCAGCACAGCACCATGCAGGAAATAATAACTTCAATTTGCCAGGCAGACTTAATTCTGAAATTTCCTAACTTTAAAATATTTCACGACCAGAGTGTTCATTTATCTTTTTGGTAAATTCTCAACATAGCAAGAAATGTTCTAGCCACATATACAATGGCACATGAAAAACTGTAGTACTGAAAAATATTCTGCTCTGCTTTGCAGTATACACTCTACTGGGAGAAAGCAGTAGGTGCTCATTAGCAAGTTCTTATTTATACTTTATACTTTATATATACTTTATATATATATTTATATATACGATATACATTATACTTTATACTATTTGTAATAGTATGTTAAATATGAGAAAAAAAAAAACAAACGACAAAATAACTATGTGCCATAAGATTAAAAATGACCTGTTCATGAAAAATAATTAAGGCACTCTCCTACTCTTTGTTTCTGTGAAGTCATCTGATAAAAATGAAAGGAGGTATCACGTATAACAATTTACAGGAGATTCTGTTACACTTGCCATAGAGGCACTCCCCAGACAGTCTGGCACCTTCATAAAATGGTGACAAAAACATCTGATGGCAGCTTTAACATAAAAGGACTATACCACATGAACTGGGGCACAGTGAACAGACACAAGCACACACATAGACCTGTGATCAGATAAAATTCTATCTGGAAAATGCTTTGAGAGTCTCAGTGAAGTCAGTCCAGTCCAACAACTTAGCCACTCATTGTGCCCAATTTCTGGAACTGGAACTACCTTTTTGCTGTTCCTTTTGAAGCCTTTGTTCCACAGTCCAAATACCTAAGGATTAAAGAGGTCAGGTAAATGGGTAATTTCTCTGCAAATGATTGATATTTTTTGACATTTAGGTCTGTGATACACTACCTTTTTCTTTTTCACCAATAATGGTAAATGAAAATGCCATATTCCTTAAAAATTTCATTGTCATCTTTTTGGCATATATTCATTTTTTCTTTTAAATGACTACTTAAATATTTTTAAAAGTTAATCTTAGTTTCTAGGGGTATATGAAACTATTGGAAGCATTGCAGTAAGTAAGTAGAATTTTCAGATGCTTGCAAGGTATCCTGCATCAAATTTTGATGGCACCAGGTACATAGCAGTCTGATACTTTCCAAGAAATGGGAAAAAAAAAAATGCTTCTTAAAATTAAGTCAGTTTGGGTTTGCTTTTTTTTTTTTTTTTTTTTTGGAGGGGGTCTTGGTTATGTTTCCATGATGTAGAGAAAAGGAGAAGACAGCACTGAGTGGGGAAATGTATATATCCTTTAGAGTCCTATAAGGGCTTCTTTCCTACTGTGGATGATGAATCTGGAAGATCTGTAAATATTGTGAAGTCTTTTTTTTTTTTTTTCTCTCCCTCTCTGTAGGATAGCTAAATCTTTAATATATTGAAAGTATCTGCACTTTCCCACATGGAAAGAAGCATTAGGCATTAAGTACAATTACAGCCAAAGAATTCAAAAGCGATGACACAGAGGAACAATTATCATGTTAATGATAATGGCATAGAAAGTTTATCATGTGTCTGTGAGTGGTGAAATTTTAGGACTGACAAACACCAAGTTATCTACATGAGACTAGCCTCTAAGCCAAATAAATTCCTTTGTATGACTTTACTAATATTACTGGAGTTATATCAACAGTGAATGTGATCCCCTTTATTTAGGTGCCTCAGGGTCAAGAGAAGTATCCTTATCACGCAGCAGACAAACATATCATACTTCACTTGCTTTTGAAATTTGCAGTTCACTTTTGTTTGTATTTTAATTCCCTTGCAGTCTTTGGATACAGATTCTCATATCTGAGATCTAGCTTTCGCAGGAACTATACTACATTTTCTCAACCTAATTCATATGGAGCAGTTGAAGTTCAGGCTGAAATGTAGTAGAACAAGCAAGGGAAAATCCAGTAAATATAGTTTTGCAATTACTAGTAAAAGGCCACAGGCTTTTACTAACATTTCAGAGTGTCAGGACATGTTGGGCCTATCTGGGCTTCAACTCTTTTTAGCTTGTTCTAGCTGTGGCAACAACTGTGTAGCGGTAAGATGACTAATGCCTGCACTTGGTTTAGCTTTGGGCAGTTATGTGGTGTAACACCTTGTTAATTACTGGATAAGAATTGTTAGTAGGTAGTCAGCATGGAGCAAGCTGTCTATGAACCTAGAACAAAAACACAGTGCAGGAAAGCAAAGATGCTGGATCATACCAGGGACCCCAAACTGTAAGCACAAAGCACAGTGGTCATTTACTGATCACTAAAGGAGTAGCTGACCACGGACCCAAGTGTGAGGGAGAATAAATATTTCCCTCAGCAAAGGGCTTAGGATGTTCATAACTTGCCATAACTCCCATCCTACCTCCTCTTATTGAAGCTGTTGTCTTTGAGACCTACAGAGACATTTAAAGGGCAAATTTACACTGGAGGAAAAGATTAGAAAGCTTGTGCATAGAAATCTTCAGTGCATTATTAGCTGTTAGAGTTAGTAACATTGTAATTGTGCTAATAATAACTGGGAGGCAATTTGGTTAGACTGTTCAGACCTTATTAGACTAGCAATAAATTCTTGGATAAGAAGTGTTCCCTTTTTCCTAACACAAGATTAGTAACAACTTCCAAAATCTAATATACAATAACTATCATAAAAGAACTGTGAATAATATCAAAGGACACAGAGGAAGGCAGAGATAATTCAGTGCACCAATGGTCTTTATTTTGTAGAGCAAAGATGACAGCAAGAATTACAATTTAGGTATTCTTTCACACTATTTCCATCTGGTCCTTTTTCTCCTTTCTCAATTATTGTAGTGCTTTTTCTTTAAGGGTTATTCACCCATTTCCCTAGTTTCAGTTTTAGTCTAAAGAAAATTTCATCAGCTGTTCTCTGGATTATTTTACGTAATGACAGAAGCAACCACAGTGCTGAAGATTATTAAGTTTCTACTTTCTCTGCTGAAAACGCATGCTTCTTCACCTGCGTGACTATCTTTAACAATTCTGGCTTGAGAGAAAGCACAGAAACTTAAAAATCTATAGAGACAGCCACACATTTTTATATTTATACTCCCCTTGAGACAAAAGGGGATTGGAGAAGTCAGAGGGATCCATATCAAACTCGGAACTCCTTAAATTCTGCTCCCAATGGCCTTACCAAGACAGCAAGGCACACAGAGCTATCAAGGTGGCATGAGAATGCAAAGAGTTTTAATAAAGGGTTTTATTTTAAGAAGCAATGCTGACAGCAAAAATGTCTGCCAGAGTTTGCCAGTGGTGATGGTTATTGCTGTTGCCTGTTATAGCTACAAGTTGGCTGCTTCTCTGCCCGATCTCACACAGTGAAAATAACAACACTTATTTTTATGCAGTGTGCACTGCAACTACAAAAGGAATATGGACATAAACACTTGTTTGTTAAAACTCTTTGTGGCTACTATGCTCACAGAAAAGTTAGATGATGGTTATTTTAATAATTTGCAAGTATTGTTGTTATCAGGTTGATCAGTATTTATGTAGTACTTTCTTGTGCTCCAGCAATCCGTATTTTATCCATCCATTGTCAGTCATTTTTGGCCAAAAGCTTTTAGAGGAGGGACTGTCTTTTGGTCATTTATTTTCATCTGATCTTGCACAATGAAGGTACTATTATCAATTCAAATAAATGATAACGCATCCACCACCACTGAAATAGCTGTTACCCATCCAAATGGACTGCAAACTCTTAATGTACCTCAACTACATATTAATCTACAATATGGCAGCCTGAAGAATTCTTAGGGTTTTTCTGCTTATTGAAATAATACATAATTTACTTAACTTCCACTTGGTATTACATGCGAGAAGAAACACATGCTGAAGTTGTTTCTTACGCTTCTTAGCTTAAAGAGACTCCTTTACAGAGCTGCTACATTCTGCTATGCCCACAAATATTAATAAACAGTTATGCCAGTTTTCCTTCTCCCTCATCTCATAGGCTGCACCCCATGGTTCACAACCACTGTGTCATTGGTGGTTGCTGTCACTGAGGCTGAGACTAGTCATCTCTTGTTGTCCTCTTGCAGAAGTCTTTGCTGATAACATCAGTGGAAATTTCCACTGAATCCAAAAGGACTTCTCATGTGAATAGAGGGCTGAAATAATCATCTAATCTAAGTTTTCCTTAGCTTTACTTTGTATAGTGTATTTTTGTCCTTCCATACAGATGTCACTCACTCAAATAGTTTTCTCTTTAGCTGTCAAAATTCAAATGTGTTATATGTTTTAAAGAAAATAACCACAGCACCTTCTTTAATTTCCCTAACTGTGTCTCAAGGCTAAAATAACTTCCCAAAGTGTTCTTTTATTTTGGCCAAAATTAGATTTGTCACTGGTCCCAGTAGTTTCCTAATCCAAGCATCATCAAAAGTCAGACAAGATTTGACCAGTAGAGTTTACATGCTGACACATAAAAATAAAACTAATAAGCCCTATAGCTGAAGACTTTTACCAAGGTATTTAAACAGCAATGAGCTCTGAAAGTGAGAAGGTAACCCCTAAACAAAACTTTTACATGTCTGATTTTCTTCTTTATTTTTTTAATTGTAATACAGATAAATTGCTAATTCCCTGACATCTTTTATGTCATATCCATAACAACAAAATATTCTATTCTAAGTAGATTTTTCAAATGAAAGTGAATGATGGGAACACTTCCATTTTCTTTAAGAGCACCTAAATTTGAATTTAAAGAATCCATGGAGAGGAAGGGACTGTTTCCTCAAAATGCATCTTCCCAGGCTTTATGCACAAAAACATTTTGTCAGTCACAATTCTACTCTTTTCAGTAGCTACTCTTTAATTGTGGTGAAAACCCCATTACCAATGATAGTTTATTTTGCAATAGCCATGTTACCCCACATCTATTATTGTATTATACTGTCAAATAAGTACATCATGTCACAAACCCACTTTCAAATTGCAGACAAATTGCTATCTTTTGGACAGCATCACAAGCTCTGTGGCCTGCAGAGATTGCAACTGTGGGAGCAGCAGAATATATGGCTGCATTACAGTCTGTTCTGCTTTTTTATTTTTGATTCCATGAGTGCTGATGACATTGCGGCTGAAGTCAAGCAAGCTGCGGATGCCAGCATTGAAGTTTAACCAGTGCTTTGATTCTCTGCCTATTATACATGGCATATAAAACAAACATACAATATTAGCTCTTTCAAGCTTTTCAAAGGATTACAGAAAGCCAAAAAATGATTGCTGAACAGATTCCAAATATACACAACAAAAGTAAATGAAAATAGAGCTGGGATGAGAATGTCTAACAATTTATTCCATTGAGAAAAATGTTAAAATAATGTTAAGAATAAAAAACAAGCATTGCTAAAATAAAGTTTGATATGCCTGTCTGAACTGCTACAAGGTTAGGAATAATAAAAAGAATGCAGTGTAGCCCAGTGTTCTCTGATTTTTTATATTCTTGGTTAAGAACAGAATATTAAGCACCCAATGAGATGCTTTTGAAAGTCTCAATACCGGAGAAGACTTCCTTCTCAATAAGAGGTTCACAGCATCTTGCAGTTGTCCTTAATTTTCTAAATAGATTCAGGTCCATTAGCAGCTCTTGTTTTATACAGCTACACTACCACCACCCCAGCTGCAGTATAGAAATACACTAGCTAAGATTTTTCTAGATAGTTTGGACACAGTATGCAAGCAGATATCACAACAAAGAGATGAGCTCATAGCACTTTAACATAAATATTTGCAATTTTGAGTCAAGAGTCTGTTTTTCACTTCTCTAGGCAGTGTCAGTGCTGAGAGGAGTAATTGATGCCATGATTTGACCCCAGCTGGCAACTAAAGACCACAAAGCTGCTCTCTCACTCCTCCCCACAGCAGGACAGGGCTGGGGAAGAGAATTGGAAGGGTTAAAGTGAGAAAACTCATGGGTTGAGATTTAACAAGTTTAATAATTGACATAAAATAATAATAACAGTAACAACAACAACAACAACAATAATAATAATAAATTGCAATAATAGGAAAAAACCAGACAGAAATAAAACCCAAGGAAGAAAAGGGATGCAAATGAAAATAATTGCTCACCACCAACTGACCAATGCCCAGCCAGTCCCCAGACAGCGGCCCTCTGGCCAACCTTCTGCCTAGTTTTATATGCTGAGCATGAGGTCATACGGTATGGAATATCCCTTTGGTCAGTTGGGGTCCCCTTCCAACTCCTTGTGCACCCCCAGCCTACTCACTGTTGGGGTGGGGTAAGAAGCAGAAAAGGCCTTGGCTCTGTGTAAAAACTGCTCAGCAGTAACAAAAACACCCCTGTGTTATCAACACCGTTTCCAGCACAAATCCAAAACACAGCCCCATACTAGCTACTCTGAACAAAAATAACTCTACCCCAACCAAATTCAGCACAATTGGATGCTGCAGTAGTACAAAACAGGAGTTCCATATTTAGCTTTTCCTCTTGTGAGGGCATTAATAACATTTTATTTGGTCTCCTTTAACCTGCCTTTTTATAATTCTGAAACTTAAAGAAACTCAGCATGTTTGAGACTATCAATTTGCTGTGAAATTTGGTTAAAGTTAGCAACTAGATTTTAAAATCATGAAATGCAATGAACAGAAAGGAAAACACATGAGAAAGTAAAGAACACATCTCTTAGACTTGGCTAGAGCTCCTCAGAATCTGAGGAAGACAGCTAGTTAAAACCAGCAAAGGAAGAAATATGCTGTGATAGCAGATCCTTCAAGCGAAAGCACTTGATCTGTTGAACTGAACACATTAATTAATAAGATGTCAGACAAAGAGCATTAGTAGGAACAGGACATGTAATTTAACCTACCCTCATGTGTTCTGTGATTTTTAGGGATTTGTCTTTCCGGTGTATCAGCAATGATACATGCTTGTATTTGCATTGTAGAAAAAGATAATGGGGGTTTGGTAAGAATTCTGGATTTCTGAATGACAACCACTCATCTAAAAAGGCTTCTCAAATGCACTGCTTTTGAAATACTTAATTATTTAGACTTAACTTTAATATCCACAAAGGGTTTTGAACATGGATGCTACTTGGCAAGTGAAGCTCTTTATATATGTGATAGAGATGTGGCAAAAAATAGCAATTCCATTTCACACAGGACTTCAGCATTCCAGAAAGTGAGCTTCACGCCAAATCTGAACAAAACCTCTCCAAGGTTCCAGAAAAGAATGCCTATTCATATTTATTTAAACCTTACTTTAGGAAAACCAAAGCAAACAAAAAAACACCACCTTCTCCTTCACCACCACTCCCTGCCCCACCCCCCAGCCCCATTTTGACCGTAACTTCATAATCTAGCATAATAGGGGGTGAAAAAGCTGCAAAAAATAATTTCCATAACAAACCCCTAAACTCTTTCATTCTAAATATGTCACATATATATACTTACCTATGTTTGGGGTTTTTTTCAAATCTGGCATACTTTACAAAACTTTTTAACTTTGATGAAATGTTCCATCAACATAGTCACAACCAGTTCTAACAGCATGGAAATTTCCTAAAAAACTACAAGAGAATTTACCCTTCCAAACAAAGAGAGAAAACCAAACTTAACCACTTTAATTCAGAATTTTCTTCCTAGGTTTAGGACACTTTCCAAAACAATTCAGATCCTAGAATTTTACTGTTTCTGTCACTGGGGACAGTTGAAGATACTATTGCATGATAACATGAACCTCAGATTATTCTTTTGTTCACCTCAGCAGGTGTACTGATACATTTCTGGTAGACAATCATGACCTGAAAGAAGTAGCACTAAGCTCAATTTCTCTCTTAAACACGTCAACAAGACTAAAGCTGAAATGGAAAGAAGATTGAAGGGGTTTTCTTGTTAAGGTAACATGTCTTGGAGTGCATGTAGGAAACAAGGCATGATTCATAAGATGACTTTTTTGTTGCAATGTCTGGGAACAAAACTGTATTTTAGAATGGAAATACAAGTCTATCTGCAAAGAGGCATATCATCCATATCATCATTTTACATGCTGGTATGGTCTCTGTAGGCTTGTACTGAAATCCTTGGAGTGTCATCGTATCACTTTGGAACCAGTAATGGAACCATCATATTGTCTCTATGGATTTGCTGTGAAAGTATTTAGCTATTGCAGCTTCATATTGTAATGGCTTCATAATGGACTCCCCTTAGAGTGATATTGAAATCATCTTGCCATCATTAGCTCACATCGTAAATGGCACCATAATAGGGTCTCCATTAAAGACTTGCATTAAAATCTTATTAAAATTGTTACTGTGTTATTGTCCCACCAAACTGACTGGGGATGTAGCGTGGAAAAGTACTGGTAATGTTCACTAGTTACTTTTCAAAATGACCTTTAGTATTTTAATACAACATCTTTTGCTTAGGCTTTTTACTGTTTCTGTTATCACTTTAATTTGTATTATTCTCTAGTGTACTTTAAATGCTTTTCCTTGTGTTAAAATAGTAGCGGCTGGTTTTTTTTTAAAAAAAAAATATGTACTTTTAAAGTCTTCTAACTGGAAGATATTTCTTTTAAGAAGCATCAGTAACAGTATTTAAGATGTATGAAGGAGTTTTTAAGAGTATTGTCATAAAAGCAAAGCTCTATAATTCTTTCTCACTCATGTGACTGAAAAATTTGACAGTTCAAATTCAGTACTGCTGAAAGAGAAGAAAAAAACCAAAATGTTTCAACGAAGACAATTTCCTGAATCCCAAAATACTGAGTTGTTTGGTTTTATATATGGTAGTTGCAATCCTACTGTTATGTTGAAGAGACACCAATCCCTCTGAACTTTAGAATATTTGAAGCATCCTCTGAAAAGGGCATCGCAGCCTTGTTTCATTTAATGGTGTAAACAGCTGAGTAGTGGAGGAGAGCAAGAAAGAACTGCCATTATAGATATAGCTAGCTAAAATACAGCTATGGAGAGAGAGAACTTCTGTTACACTACCTACGCTACCCCTACTTAAATATAGATTTACTAAAGGTTGAAGTGAGACATTTATCCATGTGCTTTGCATACAATGTATGGATAGATGTGCTAGCAGTTTCAGGCCTGGGAACAAAGGGTGCAAGATCGGGATCACAGGGGGTATTTGTAGTCCATGTTCAAGGACATTCAGAACCATGCTGCTGCCAGGCTGGATGGACCGGGGTCAGGGCATTCCCTGAGCTGTGTCATAGGGCTTCACGTGTTTGACAAACCTGGTGTAGCTCCAGCAGTTCTGATTTTCAGCATCGAAAAGGCCTAATAGCAGTACCCCACTAGTATATTTTTCAAGATGTGCATTCACGGTTAATATTAATCAGAAATGAGGAATGTCCCAGAGGATCCAGCATTAGACCTGCTTGTGAGGATTAGTTGTGGCAAATTACTCAAGGGATAAATAATACATTTAAATTACTTTAGGTCTGACTGGTAGTAGGGAAATCTTAGTTCTGTGTATTAGTGTCTGGAAATACGTAGAATAATCTTCTGACTACTAGAGGTGAAAGGAGGAAGACACTGGAAAAAATGAGAGATGTTAGTAAGAAAGGCAATAAGCACTACATTATTCAAGTTTCAGTAACTATTGTAGGTGGAAATTAATTAATCTAAATTATGACAGAGCTCCTAAGGGATTACATTCATCATAATTAATAATATTACTGTAAATACCAGAAAAAGGGAGAGATATTTGTTGCCTGTTACACAAGCATCACACACAAAAGTGTGTATATATACATATATATACACATGCACGTGTATATACATAGATATTTATGTGTATGCATAAATATATACATGTATGTATATGAAGGAGGAGTCTTACTTTTATTTATATTTAGTTTTCACTTTTTTCTAAATGACAACTATATCTCCAAAAGGAACACGTCTTGTTATACACACACTTCCTCATCCTATCAACCAGTCCAAAAGTGATTCTAGCAAAAGCAAGTGTTACTAACACTTTTAGTTCTGTGTTAGGAAAGGGCATACTGGTAGTGTGAAATGACTGATCTCGAATATGACAGGGTGAGAGAGTTTCTGAAACTTTTTGTCACACAGCCAGGCCTGGAGATTTGGGAAGATGGAGAAGAAAAATCTTGCAGCTTGGAAAGAAATGCCTGGAATCTGCACCTCAACAACCTGGAGATTTGAAGGAAGAAAACAGAATTCACATTTGGATGTGTACAGCTATAAACTCTTTGCCATCCCTATCTATCTAGGAACATGAGTTTTACTTCTGCTTGTAACAATGTCTTGAGAGCTGCTGTTAAAACGATTAAAAACTGACAATGTGTTCACCTTAATGACTAAAACTACATATTTAATCTGGTATTTTCTTAGAGCTACTTTCTGAAATGTATTTTTGTAGACAGATTTTTCAACTGCCTTTAAAAAAATTCAGAAAGTCACAATTTTAAATCCTAACAACCACCTCTTTGTAATGTTTTCCTCCCTTCTCCCCACTTTGTTCAAGTACTGTATAGCCTAGGCTTTGCGGAACCCCCTCAGCCAGTTCCCGTTTTTCCGTTTCCTATCTTTTTCTTTTCTTTATTTTTTTTTTACTGCTTCATGATAACAAGGCTGGTCTGAAGCAAATTGAGTGATTTAAATAATGATTATTAAACTTATTCCAACAGCGAAAAGTGAATTGCAAGAATTTATCAGATTTGTAATGTGAAATGAAGTATTTCACCTGATCCTTAAACTGAATTAAAACAGAAATTATATAATTTTGGCATGCTTATCAGGCAGAATATTAATTCTGGTTTTGGCTTCTGTATTCAGTTTTCATTTGTGTTCTTTACGGAGGACTAGGCTTAACAGATACTTTTCAAGAAAGAGATCCAGTTGTGTGATACTTGGGCACAATGCAAGGAGTCAAAATGATGAGGGTACAAGCTGAGGTTCTCTTGAGGTACTTAGCTCATCAGCTAATAAAGACGTAAAGGAGATTAAAAACTCACTTGTTACTTTTGTAGGCTAATTAACATTTACAAAAAAAATTATTCCCAAGGCAGATACAGCAATGATTAATTATCATATTTTGATTAAGTCAATGATATGATGTATTTTCTCATTATCTGTAGTAATATTCAGCCAGGCTTCAACAGTTAGCCCCAGGCTAAGGTCAGAGACCAGTTACTGCAACACGGATAATACTCGTAACCTGTGTTCATTCTCACACATCCAGATTACCATCCTCCAGTTTTGGCTTAAGATTTTTTTTTCCACAAGAACTAGTTAATGTTTGTCTTTAGATTTTTATTTTAAGTACTCTGTGCTTCCCTTGCAGTGTACATGGGTTTTTCATTGAGCACTAAGATTATAACAAGATTATGATTTTTTGTTCTTTTTTGTTGTTGATGTTGTTTGTTGTGTTTTTGTTTTTTTTAATGAAAGGAGACATGTAATTTTTGCAATGTCTGTGATCATTTGGACACTCTTTTAGCTATCAGAGATGAAAATTGCGCTGTTACAAAAGATCCTTGGCCTCTCAATTCTTCTTGCTTTAGAGCCCCAGGCTGATCACAACTGCCATTATCTCATCAACCATGAGATTATTTTCAATATTTTAGCTGGTAGGACTAGCAGTGGATTCTCTCAGCCTGTAGAAAGATTTTAATTCAACTGAATATAGTGGCAGCTGCTACTACTGCCTCCAGCTACAATTGCTTTAGCCCTAAGAAAGTCTTTTTTGCATGTTAAATATGCAACATAAGTGCCAAGTTATCTTCAGCCTTTAACAAGGTTTTGGTTTTTTCCCTGTTTATTTTAGTGCAATATAACTCTCCATACAAAGGAATTTAAGCAAAGCAGAGGTATGAATGGTATCTAGCCAAAATCATGAACTTCCATCATGCAAATGAGAATACCTAATTGAGAGCCAATGGTCAAAATTTCCATAATGATGTAGCCAGATGAAATGTGTTGCAGGTTCCCGCAGGAATCTGAATAGTTTGTCTTGCATTAATGTCTGTTACAGAAAAGCACCTTGCATGAATAAATTTCTTTATAACACTAGGGCTAGAAAGACTTCTTTCTGTATTCTTGGATTTTACTAAGTAAAATCTTTAAAAGTTAGTTGACTTCTCTCCCTGAGATCTACAGCAATCTTGAAATTAATGAAATGTCAACATCATTATACAATAGAAATGACTAAATGGGTTCATCAAAGCTGTTTATGCATTATGTAACATTTTTAAATTGTGTAATTTGGCAACGGGAACAGAGTATTTGTATGACTCTTTAAATTACAGATTATTCCTCAGAGTGAACTATTTTGGATATTGTATCCAACAAAGGTTATCAAAGCGAACTCTAAAAGAGGCGGCTTTAAATTAATATGTTAAAATTGAAAGATTTGTGCTAGTGAGATAACATAATGATTTAGTGAACAGAATAAATGATTATGACCATATCCAATATGAAATCTTTTCCAGATCTACCACCCTTCATTAATTGTAATGAACTGAATCATTTGAAGCTCTGATGTAGACCATTAAGTGATTTTATGGAGCTCCTCCAGGTCAGTGTAGCAGTGAACATTTTATATTATCCCACACTTAAAAGAATGTGCCTGGAATCACACACATAAAAAAAATTTTGAATATCTATCAGATTTCTGTGTTGCAGTAGTTCATTTATATGAACACAAATTTTATACAACACCACCCACATACCTACTCGTTCAACCACCGCCCAAAGTTATAGAATCGTAGAGTCATAGAAGTGTTTGAGTTGGAAGGGACCTCTAAAGATCATTGAGTTCTAACCTCTCTGCCACAGGCAGGGATATCTTCAACTATATCAGGTTGCTCAGAGCCCTCTCCAACCTGACCCTGAACATGTGCAGTGATAGAGTCTCCACAACTTCTCTGGGCACCCCATTCCAGTGTCTCACCATCCTTATCATACAAAATTTCTTCCTTATGTCCAATCTAAATCTACCTTGTTTCAGAATAAAACCATTGCCTTTTTTCCTGTCACTACAGGCCTTGGTAAAAAAAATATATCTCCATCTTTCTTATAAGCCTCCTTTATATATTGAAAGGCCTCAATAAGTTGTCTTCCGGAGTCTTCTCTTCTGCAGGCTCAGTAACACCAACTCCCTCACTCTTGCTTTATAGGAGAGGTGTTCCATCCTTCTGATCATTATTGTGGCCTTCCTCTGGACCCACAACTACATGTCCATGTCCTTCCTGTACTGAGGGGTCCACAGCTGGACACAGCACTCCAGGTGGGGTCGCACCAGAGTGGAGTAGAGGGGCAGAATCACCTCCCTTGACCTGCTGCCCACGTTGATTTGATGCAGCCCAGCATACAGTTGGCCTTCTGGGCTGCAAGTGCACGTTGTTGGCTCATGTCCAATTATTTGTCTACCAGTACCAACCAAGTCCTGCACAGGGCTGACCTCAATCCCTTCAACCTCCAGTCTATATTGATACTGGTGAGTGTTCTGACCCAGGTTCAGGACCTTGCATCTGGAGCTGTTGAACTTCATGAAGTTGGCATGACAAACATTTCAGGTTTTTTTTTTTCAGAATATCTAATGAGGGTGTTTTCATGAAGGATCACTGAATTCCATTCATGTGATATCCTCAGCCTATTAAGTTAAAGTTTGGAATACAGGAAGTAAATTAATATGATTTTCAAAGATGTCTCTTCCACAGCATAGAATACAGAACTTGCTTCCAAAGCCTAGAAATGATCTATTTATTTTCCCCATGACCACAGTCCAGAGGAGCACGTGTATAACACCACAAGATTCCACATGATGGGTTGTTTAGTCTGGAGAAGAGGAGGCTGAGGAGAGATCTTATCCCTCCCTACAACTACCTGAAAGGAGGTTGTAGTGACGTGGGTGTTGGTCTATTCTCCCAAGTTATTAGTGATAGGATGAGAGGAAATGTCTTCAAGCTGCATCAGGGGAGGTTTAGGCTGGCTGTTAGGAAAAATTTCTTTACTGATAGAGTGGTCAGACATTGGAACAGGCTGCCCAGGAGGTGTTCAAAAACCATGTAGATGTGGCACTTCAGGCCATGGTTTATGAGACAGGGTAGTATCAGTTTGATGGTTGCACTTGATAACCTTTTCCAACCTTAATGATTCAATGATTCAATAAACTTATATTTGCAAATAATTTATCCTCTATTCTAGTTACTAGAGAAGTAAAGGATTGATAAGAAGTATCAGTCACATTAATTGGAATCATAGAGTTTTCATAATTACAGAAGACAGCAGAACTTTCCCTCTCTAAAATGTATATCAATTTCTCATTACATATTAACAATATTGCTATTGAATGTTGTTTATAGACCCACGGTGACTGACCATGGCATCTCTAAGCCAGAAAACACAAAACAAACCAGGAAAAAACTGTCAGAAAGAACTTATAATCAGTAAGTATTTGTGGAGCTAATACAACTATGTGGATAACATAGCCCAGCTGATACCCTGCCAAAACCATAAAGTATGCTGAATTTTGTTTGGGGCATCTCTGCAAAAGTGTCCCACAGGGGAATTGAAGGAGAACAATGAAGTAGCTTTGCTGATGTTTATGTTGGTGATATTCAGAGAAAATATGTATAGATATGTATTTGATAACCCTGCTGGACTGAAACTGGCAGAATGGGCTAAAGACTGGTCTCTTGTCATTTGTATGAGATGAGTAAACAAGGTAATACTAGGTCATAAAAGACTTTGAAAATGAAGATAAGGAGTTATATTTTACACTGAAAATATTTACATAGCTTCACTGGCACTAAGACTTTCTAGAGAGGAAAAAATAATTTGTCTCTTCAGCACATTAAGCATGGAAAATTCAGATATCAGAACAGTTAAAAACGTACTCACAGTGGAACATTAGAGGAACTATATAAATGTTCCAGAATTCTCTTTCCCTCCTAAACATGTGGTTAAAAACAAGGGAAAGAAAACCTAATGATAAATACAGAAGGGGTGTTCTATATACCAGGAAAGCAGAAGAATGTTAACTCTGGGAAAAACAAACAAACAAACAAACAAACAACCCCCCAAAAAACCCCACTGGTGTACCTAGTAGACAACATACATTTCTGTTTAGATGGATAACAATAACGCAAAAGTTGCTTATTTTTGGCTGATGTCTCTTTTGATTATTGCATGGTATTACAATGATTGACCCATAAAGTTTTGTCCATATATGTTGCACTTGAAGTAGATGTTTTTAACATACACAGGCATGGGGAAGAAATATATTTCTATGTATTTATGCTGAAACTGTAGATCTCTAACAATATACTACTTAATTTTACCACAGTGATTGCCAAGGTTTTCTCTGTCATTGGCTGCATCACTAATATAGTGTTTACTAATAGCTCTATAGAGGAACAGTATTTCCATAGCAACAAATGAACGATACTAGAGATATTAATCGTTTCTACATTATCTGTGTACAGTTTGCTGTAAAGCAACATTTTCTAGTTTGATAATTGCTAGACTGGAGTGATTGTACATTAGGAGATGATTAGCATAAACACTTAAGAAGATGAAGAATGCCTGTTGTAAAGGAGAGAAAACTGACGAAAAAGTAGTACTATATTGCAAATATTACCATAAGAACCAGCAGGAAGAACTAACTTTAACATCAGTCACTTTGTCTGGTATTAGCCATCTGCTACGGATTCATCCATGGAAGAAGATCTTTCCTAACGTTAGCAACACGGAGAGATGCATCTCATTCAGCCACCCAGTTTCTCACTGAAAATATCTCTTTCAGTGGAAAAAATTCAGTCTGTCTTGACCACAGGGTCATCAATCATACAATATATGTGTGTAATCCAGGGCTTTAATCAGAGACATTCCACAATAATTGTAAGCAATCTTAATTTTTTGTAAGCAATCCATAATGCTGAAACTAGCAGTGTTGTTAATACATGAAGAGACATTCTTCTAAGGCTATAGTTTGTTTCTCAAGTTATTTCATCAGGAACACAGCACCAAGTATGTTTGTTATCATGCCTTGCTAAATATGGTGGATTTTACTGTAGCGTGATAATGGTAGAAAAATCTAAGTAAAGTTTCAATGCTTTTTTATTATATTTTTACATGTCTGGAAACTAACTATAATGGTCTACTGTAGAGATTAAATACAAACTACTACAAGTTTGAAAAGAACGACTGCAGCCATTAGTACATAATGCTGCAGAAAGAAGGTAATTTTAAACAATCATGTCATCATTGTTTTAATGTGGAATATGTTAATAATGCAGAAACTTGCTGGCTGTATTTTCTGAAGGTGTGGAACAATGAAGAACTATAGGGGGAAGGGAAGGGAAGGGAAGGGAAGGGAAGGGAAGGGAAGGGAAGGGAAGGGAAGGGAAGGGAAGGGAAGGGAAGGGAAGGGAAGGGAAGGGAAGGGAAGGGAAGGGAAGGGAAGGGAAGGGAAGGGAAGGGAAGGGAAGGGAAGGGAAGGGAAGGGAAGGGAAGGGAAGGGAAGGGAAGGGAAGGGAAGGGAAGGGAAGGGAAGGGAAGGGAAGGGAAGGGAAGGGAAGGGAAGGGAAGGGAAGGGAGGAAACAGCTCCATAAATATTCAGTGTTTACAAATTTTGCAAAATGACAGTGAGCAATATTAACAAAGGCCCTCTGGGTGCACAGAGTCTCTAGGAGCAGATGCTGCAAATTTGTAAGACAGCTCTCATGTCCTTTATAATAGTGTAAAACCATAGCTACTCTGCCATGATCAAGAATATGCCCTGATTCAAAAGGAAGTAGAATCTGGACCATGTATTTTATTTTTATTCTAAACAGCATTGTGTATTAAAAATAATATATCAGGGTATAATACAGAAGAACAGAATATTGTTCAAGTGCAGCTGTTAAGTAATCAGAGCCTCATTGTCTGAACTGCGCTTGAAGACTTTGTATGTATGTAGACAAGTGTGACATGTTCAACATTTAACAGTTTTGCAATAAATATACTGCCTGGGTTTTTAAGTTCATTAAAACCCAGCTCAGGATTAATCTAATTATGTGAATTTAATAATGAGACCGGTTTAAGTCTATAGGAACTTCAATGATTATAATGAGCCCTGCCAGTGACCAGAATAAACCTCATACAGCAAAGTTAGAGCAGTTTTCCAGGTGCAGGTTAACCCTACTAAACCTTTCTGCTCAATAAATCACCCATTTCTTTTACCATTTTTATCTATTGCTTTCTAGCACAGCTTTTATAAGACAAATGTACAAAATCAACCGCATTCTTTTAAAATTAATCTACATATTTTTTTATTTATTGTCTTCTGTTTTTGTTTTTGTTTTTCTGGGTTGTTTCTATTCTCCCTTTGCTCTCACTGTGATGTGGTTAAAAGTGCTGCAACTATTCTTATACCTGATACATTCTTCCCATCCACAATTTGCTCCCCATGAGTAACAATCTTCTGGGAGAAATGCATCAGTAGAAGCTCTCTCCTATGTTACCAACATCTTGAGAATCTACAATTTCTAAAGTCCCTGAAACTTTTCCTGCACATTAAGCAGAAAAGGGATAGATCCGGGTTAATTCCCTACTAGTATTGATTGCTTTGGTGACAAGATATAAAACAAATTCAGATTCTGTTTATTTTCAATAGATACAGAAAGTTATGCTATAGGTTTTGAAAGGGTCAACTCCATTAAGTCAATTTCAGGACTAACATACAAAAAGGAAAAAATAGAGGTTAAACATCTGACCAACAATATTTAACATCTCTACCTGATACTACTACCATTTAAGAAAGCTGCTAACTGAGGCTTTGAAAGGTTAAGAAAAGGTCATGAGAATCATACAATGTTATTTCATTAACTTTTGTTCAAATGGAGATATTGTTCAATGAAAGAAATGTTATGAAGATGTAAGTTTTGTGATTAATCCATTGTTCCTTGCATCTAGTCCTTTGCAGACAGTATTTATATGAGAGATTTGTAGAGTTGTTTTTCTGAACTTTGACATCTGCTTACCATGTGACTCTTTTTCAGGAGGTCATGTGGCCAGAAGTCTGGTATTACCACACACTGCAAACACCTTTATCAAACCAGGTAAAAAGATGTTCCACAAGGAGCTAGTCAATTAAGGACACTCTGTACATTGACTACATTTCTACAGGATTTCTGGTGTTACCGTCAGCCTTACATTTGTCATGGTTTAGCCGGCAACTCAGCCCCACACAGTCGCTCGCTCACTCCCCCACCCGTGGGATGGGGGGGACAATCAGAAAAAACAACAAAAATACAATGGAAAGGAAAACGAGAGGTGCAAAACCCGGGGGGGAGGAAAGGGAAATGAACTGCCGAAATAAAACGCATGCGACGCAGCTGCCTGCCAACCCGACGCCGTGCCTCCCCGAGCCGCCAACTGCCCCTCCTTAATATACTGGTCATGTTGTCACATGGTATGGAATGAACGTGCCATCGGCCAGTCGGGGTCAGCCGCCCCCGCCATGGCCCTGCCCCTCCCAGCCCCCCCACCACATGGCAGGGCGCGGGAAGCTGGAAAGGTAGCTGACCCCCACAGTGAAAAGAATTAACCCCTTCTCAGCCAAAACAGCACACATTACGAAGTCACATTAAAGTGTTATGGGGAACCTACATAAATGGATTTTCCGAGAATAGTCTGATCACTGCTGTAGCTAGCTGAGTGTATTTATGCTTGCTGCATTTTTAGTTGAGTTCCCCTGTCTTTCACAGAACTGCTAAGCTTAGCATTTTCTTGAGCTGTGTCATCTGCTTCTTTCACGTATGTCTTCAGTTTTCAGTACAAAAGCTGGACACCATTTTAAGAGATACTATAGCAGGTATTAGAAATTATCAGCTCTGTTCAACCTGTAATTAAACCCTTTCAATTACTTACTAGAAACATGCAATTTACTGTAAGAATATATAGGGATACATGACAATCATGGAAGGTAATTTCATTAACTTTTCTTCAAATGACACAAAATATAACTGTCAATGTGTACATATACTGATTCAAAGCTGCTGTAACAGATAACCATAAATTCATTTATCTTCTTTTCAGAAGGTCCACATCTCATCTTTAGTACATATTTGTGAGGTCATTTCTCCATTTTGTCTTGGTGCAATGTTGCCAATATCAAAACAAGGTGAAACTGTTTTGCAATATTATCCCCTTAATTGATGTCAGTTTCTTCTTGTGTTTCACCAATTCCCCAATGTTTTAGAAATTCCCAAAGTTATATTACATAATGCTTCTCTTACCTTCATACCTGATGTCATTACAAGATATCATTGACTTTTAGCCTTGAATCAAATCACTTCTTTCCTTTTTTTCTTCTTTTAATCTACTTGTCTTTTAATCTGCTTTAAGGATCCAAGCTTTCTAGTAACAGAGTTATGCAAAGATTTCATTAAAAAATTTGATAACATTTCACAGCAAATGATGCACTAAGGCATTGATTTGTTTTTCTCACTGCTGTATGCTAAATGAAAGGATAACTAGCTGGGACTGTGTTTTCTTTCAACTATTGTTGGTAGCAGCTGGAGCTGTTCCTATGGTGTTCAGAATCTAACCCCTTCTTCTTCATGGAATTTGGGACTCCCCAGCGGCACCTCATCAAAGGCTTGCTCTTCTATCTTTGTAAATTTTCTTTAAAGCTACTTCTCTGCATTAACACAATTTTAAACTAAATCTTCTAGTATTTAATATAAAACCCAATATCATTAGGAGAAACAGTGTTGCACTTTTGGGGTTTAATGCACATTTGTCAATGTTTAATTTAGCAAGAAAATAAAAAATATTAAAGCAGAAAAAAATCATAATTTAGCAAAATCTGTCTTGTAGTTGCTCATACCAGGTGCCCATGCTCCTTATTTCTTCCCTTTTCACCTTCTTACTACATATCCAAATCAATTTGTCACCAAATTAAGGCATAGTCTGTTGTCCTAATTTGAACTTTCCATCACCCTACACAAAGACTCCAGTCCTAAACTCTAACCCACATACAGTTTATCCCTCTGCTAACTCAAAAAAAGTTATCCTCAGGACTCAAATCAAGACCTTATCCCAAAAGACCTCTGTAACTAGCATGTAATATGGAAGGCAGTTAATCCATACTTTTACAGTGTATTAAGAACAACAAAATTACGACTACTGTAAACAAATTCTGCATTGCCAGAATGGTAGTTCCAATTCGGCAAAATGATGAGTTTTCCATCAAAGGAGGTGGCTTTCATAAAACTCTTATCTTAAAAAATGTACTGGAAGACATCTTTCAAATTGACAGATATGTCCTCATTCAAAACTTTCATATGAACTAGTTCCAGCTCAGAAATATGCATCACTTCAAAATCTGATTATATTTTAATTTTAAAAAATATAAACCCCTAGAAATATAAATTTTAAAAAGTTAAAACTACTGAAATGTTCTTTTTGAAAAAGCTTCAAAAAGCTTTTTCTCTCATGTTGCTTCTGCACTAAGCATTGAGGTTTTTTTTAAATTTTTTTTGTTATTTGGAACTCAAAAGCTTTCTGAACCATCCATAACTGTCATTATTACATTTTTCTAAGTACTTACTGTCTATCTGTGCAGAAAACTTCAGAAATCTTTAATTCTTTCTCTGTCACTTTAGAAAAACAATATTTAAATTAATATGAACAGGCACCAAACAGCTGTAGACACACCTGAAGCCTGTATTTCATATGCATTTCCATGGCTTTCCAAAGAAAGTTTTATTTTACTTTACTCAGTGATAGGGTGATAGACCTGTGCCATAAAAACTCAAAATCAGTGGAAGCATTTTGAACTAATTTGGAAAAGTAGGCACAATAACTGACAAGAAGGACTTAACTTTGATAACACTGCCTCTGTAGCTGAGTCATTTAGCAATTGTTTACTGTCTATTGGCAGAAATACATGTTATTACAAGCCTACAGGAGTTTCATTCTATCTACAAATATTGCACAAAACATTATACCATCTTGATCTCCAAGATAAATGAAAAATAGCAGTATCTCTAGTCCATTTCTTTTTCCCCTGCTGTGTCTTTTCTACCCACAGCTCCTTGTTTCCATAGTTGTCCACGGAAAAAGTACTTACATGTTCATCTACAACCTTCACAGATACATTTTCATCTTACAGTATATCAACACCGTGTGGCTCCTTATTTCCACACTGTTATAAAGATTCACATTGCTATAAACATTCACAGCAGAATAAGTGCCATTGCTGACTAAGTCTATTTGGCATTTTACTCGTGCATCTCTGTGAAAACACAAATAAGTTCTATAATCACTCATTGCTTTGTTAGTGCACAGGATGATCTAAATTCCCTTCTATTCAAGGTCTATTAGAAGTCCTGTTGAGATGACAGTGTTTCATGATGTGTTTTTTCTGCTCCTGAATCTAAATATTTTTATTAGTCTTTAGAGAAATTGCTGCTGGGTTTTATTGCTGTTGTTGTTTCTGTTTTATAGTGACACTGAATCTAAAATGAAAATAGATTTCATTATTTATTCATAGGATTTGATTCACCCTGATTGTTACATTATTTTCAATGCTGACAGTTGTTGGCGAATAGTGTGGAAAGCTAGAGGGCATTTATTTGACCATGAAATGCCATAAATTATAAACTGATGTCTTGTCTTCAGTTTGGGCTTTTCCATCTTCAAAACAAAAAATTAAAGTAAAAAGAATTAAATTAATCTTTGAGTTTTGCAACCTCCGTGTGAACTTCATGTCTTGCTATGCTACCTGTAGTGTACCAACATTAAATCTTACTAGAATTTGGATAATCCCTGTCAAGATACAAAAATAACAAAAAGAAACTTGATATCAAGACTTACCACTTGATTACAAAAAAAAAATGTTGCTTTTGTCTGTTTTTTTAATGGTGCAGGGACAGGAAGCTTGGGTAGTGAATGCAGAGAATTAATAAATACATGCAATAAAAATAAAAAAACTTAAAAGTCAGGAAACTAACTGTGTATTAAACTTTACTGCTTGAGCAAAAGGAAGAGTTGATTCCTGTCAGAATCCATTATAAATAAAATGTGTCTTTAAACTACATTTCTATGATTTAAATGGGTAGGAAAACATTATATGTAAGCTTCAGAATATAACTCTTGCACTTTGGTCAAGGAATAAGTTCTTCAGCAATACAACCACACAGTAATATAGTTAAATAGAAGAGCTGCATCAATGATTGGTGGTTTTAAGGATGAATGAAACTACAGGAAATTTTGAATTGTGTCTCAAAGCCGCTGCCGAGATTCGAACTATCCAGTTTATATCTGTCATGGGGAAAAACTGCTCACATAATTTAAACCAAAGCAGTTTTTTGAATTATTAATAGGACTTACTTAACAGGCAATCAGTAAACTGTACATTCAGGATCCATGTAATATAGCAGAAAAACCACAATGCTAGACAGCTACAAACCATTAATAAACACTTATGAATTTCTAAACACCCTTCTTTAGCTGATCCCAGGAGGTGCTGGTCACACACGCATGCACCCATGCCTACGTACATGCACAAACCCACACATACCCTCTGACATGCAGCCTGTGCCACAAGCAGCCCTCCTTATCAGGCGGTGTGGGTTCCCCGACTTGCAGACCCACAAAAGGCCGTACCCAGGACCCCAGCATCATACCCTGCACTGCCCCTCTGCCAGCTGGGTACATGTCCTGTCCTGGCAACCACCCTGCAAAGGATGGCAGCATCAAACCATGTCCAGGCTGGGGCTTCTCTGGCTGCTACAGTTGGTCATTTTTAACATGGGCAGTTTTGGCCAAACACCCTCTCACAGGGTTTTGCCTGTTTGTTGCAGACACGCTGTTTACGCTTCTATTTGCAACTTAACAGTGTGATTTTTGCCGGGGTTAGGTCATAAAAGCACCTCTGCAATATCTTTCGTGTTTTAGGGGGGTTGTATTCTGAAAATGGCATCCTTCTGTGTTGTAATACAAACCATGTGCCCACCATCAGTGAGCTTCAATATTATGAAATTGCATTGGTAATAAATCATGAAACAGGGGTCTTTCATGTTTCGTTTTACCAGTTAAATGTTCTAGTAAAGCTGTTAGGAAATGCCTTAACTCCCAAATTCTTCATTTGGATGATACACTCAGGCACATCTGAGGCACAAATAACTCCTGGAGGAAAAATTCCCAATACTGATATCACCCTGTGTGGAGGCATGTTTGCGCTAGTTCTGTGTGGGAGTCTCATTAGCGGAGGGCGCATATCAAAATATTTCATGCTGTGGTTTGACCCTGTCTTGTCACAGTGTGACTCTGGCTTCAGATGAAGTTGCATAACTCACGGCCAGCTTCCAAAGTGAATGGTGGATTTAACATGCCTGGTAGCCTTCATCTCGCTGAAAGGTAAGTTTAGAAATGCAGATGCCCACAGGTAGGGTCCACCTACAGCTGTTCAAAGCCATTTCAGCAGAACACTGTTCGACTCCAAAAATGCAGTTTTGTTGAAATTGGGTTATTCTACAGGAACATTTCAATTTTGAAGAAATTTTCCAGAGGAAAGTGTCAAAATGAATCATTTCATCTTTCTTGTTTCATTCTGATAATGCCAAAACATTTCATTTCAAAAGTATCACCCTGTTTCATTTTGTTTGACACTTAGATTATATGCTAATATTAATTTTAAGATAGTGTGTTTATACAGTACTATATGTATACACATATTGCATACTTTTAAATATGACTGTATCTGAATTGTTGATATTATATCATTTCTATGTTATCAAAACAAAACATTGGGATGTTGTCAACTGGAATTTGTGTGCTGGAGACTAAAAGATTAAAAAAAAAAATGAGCGTTAGTTCTGATTTGAAGTGGAAGAATTTCCTAAAAACTGTAAATTGATATTTCCGACCATTGGCACTGAGAAGGCCCTTTTTTCATGCAGTGGATGCTGGCAAAACCCTTGCAGAAAGGTAAACAACAAGGCAGTTATGTCTTATGCACAAAGTTACAACACTTTGGGTCAGTCTGTTTAAAATTATCTGCCCAGTTATCAGTCACTTTTAAGTCATGGGGACAAAGCCCAACGTTTCATCAAATCTCAGAGCTTTGTAGATCCAGAGAAAGGATGAATTCATGGACATCATATCTGTTTACCTTTCTCATTAGCTTAGCTAATTAGACTCAGATGTTAATATACATTAAATCATCCTTTTTCTTTTGAATGCCTGTGAAGAACACTCAAGAGACAGGATTAGAGAATGAAAGCCTTTATGCACAGAATGTCTGCGGTCACAGCCACAGCAATTCAAGCTCACACATATCAACCATCCAGGGAATCTCACAGTTGCCTGACAGGGATCAGGCAAGAGGATATATTAGGTAATAAAATCTCAGAGGCATATTCAGTCTTTGGCTCCTCTCCATCTGCCAGCAAGAGTGGAAACGACTACAACTTCTACTGTGATATACATCTGCCCACTGGTTTCATAATCAGGCCGGTGAAGAGCCACAACATCTGGAGGATTTCACCAAATATCTGCTTGGAGCCTGTTAGTCCCTCGATACACACCACAGCCGTCAAGATCATAATTAGGTTTTTTGTAGTGTCATGGTTTAACCCCAGCTGGCAACGAAGCACCACACAATTTGGAAACCACCTGATTGATTGTTTAGGTAGTTGCCAGAGTGCTCTGATGTCTCAGACACACAAACCTGATGAAAGTGCTGAGGAAAGTTCACACCACCCTGGGTGTTACTTTCCTCAGTCTGACTATAGTCACAGAAGAGTGACTTGCACACAGATGTTAGCTGCCACCAATCCCTACATACTCCTGATAAGCTAAACTCTAGCTAATAATTTCAGAGGCCATAACAAAACACTTCCCCCTTTTTTCCATGGCTTCTAAACTATTGACTTCAGGTACTGTGGCAACATTCAGCCACTTGCATTTCTTAAGCACTGTATTCTAGTTGGCGATACAAATCAAACACATTCATTATAAAGTTTGGGCAATCAACTTCGCTTATGTAATAACTAAAAATGTGTCTCCAAATAGCCAAGAGGCAAACTCATGGAGCAAGTTAACCTCAGCATCAATTCACGTCTAATTTCTTTCACTTACACTCCTAACATTGTTATGAAAGCTATTAAATTAACAGATTCCTGTGACAGTGTTTCATTTCTTATTATAACGAAAAGGCAAGCAGCTAACGTTGCAGAATTTTCATCAGCTAATGCCTTGTAGTAAATCCATTAGAAAGCCATTGGTATCTAATTGTCTAATCACAGCGAAGACCTGGGACTGACATGGCTGTAACGGGATTAAAGTAGATTGTAGTGCACTGCCTACATACTCTGATCCAGTCTGAAGATAGCAACGACCTTGCAGGTCATTTCAGTTAATTTAACCAGACTCGGAAGAAAAGAAGAAAAAACTGCTTTGATTAAATAGGTAAAAGAGCAGACATTGGTTTGTTTACACCCAAAAGAGATAAAGTGGACAGTACGGCTGGAAAAATGTGCCATTAACTTGAAAGTAATCTAACGTATAAGTGAAGAGCTGTTGGCAGGATCGAAGTTAGTTGCATATGAGGAATGGTAGCACGTGGTGAGATGAAGGAGGCAAAATTCTAGGTGTGCAGAAGGCGCTGACTTATCAAGCATGCACTTCATCAGTCCAGAGTAATATCACTTTGTGGTCTGCAGCTCTGAGGCAAGAAGCAACCTTCTGCCTAATGAATGTCATCCTCTAAATCTATGCAAGGCGACAACTTAAGGGAATGGGCTTGCAAAAGTTGCTTCAGTGACTCTGTGAGGTATTAGATTTCCTTACAGTGGATGCTGTGGAATAATGGGAGCCATTGCTTTGCTGAGAGCATTTCAGGCACCTTGGAACACTGCCTTGAAATCTGTTGTGACAAACATGGAAGGATGCTCTAGCCTTCATTTTAAAAAGATAAATGATTTCTACAGACTTGCTGAAGATTCCCAGGAAATCAATTTGTCTCTTTCCATCAGCAATTCCTTTTGGAATTTCTCTGTAGCTACTGACATATGGTAATTGTCAAGGTCACCAAAAAGGGGGAGGGAACGTGTGAGCAAGGGATAAGAGTATGGCAGAAAAATCACAACTAATTTGTATATATTTAATTGTTGTAACTACAGACTCTTGGTTCATCTTCCGAGTGTGGACATATCCAAAGTGATCTGTCAAAGAGGCTTATTATCTTAAGAACTGGGAACAGGCCCAATTTTAAAATAAAGCACTGTGGTATCACATGGTGATTATTCAAAATATTTCAATTTATCTAAGTGAGGCTGCAGTGTTTAAGATAATTACTGAAATGTATTATAATACTTTCAGAAAAGGAACAGACTACAAATCTGGCTTGCAGTCTGAGCAACATTATCTAGAATTTGCTTTTTTTTTTTTTGCACGCCAATGGCAGCTGTGCCATGATCAGCGCTAGTTTGAGAGCCTGCAAAACAATATTTGTAAAAATACTATTTTTCAGAATAGGAAAAAAAAAATTAAACACTGGCCTTCACCTACATAGGCCATGTTCAGAACTTTTAGGGAAATGTCACCATTGTTTCCAGCACATATCATACTAACATCCAAACTGAATGTTTCACTGAGTATATTTTTCCCTTTTTCATCTTACACTCACCTTGGAAATTCAGGAAATAAAAAAAAAATAGTTCAATCGGGCCACTTCAATTTGATGGAACACATATCAAAATTTAAAAAGGTTTTAAAACTTGAAAAATCAATATTTTCTGAATTTTTGGCAGGCCATTTTACTTGGATCTATCAGATAGTGCCTTTAACTATTAAGTTAAAGATTCAGTGCAAGACTTGTGATTCTTCACTAAAGAGCATGAGTAAAAAGTACTTTTTTAAGAAAATCAAACACTGAATGTAATTATCAGCAATGCTAGCCTATGATGAAAGGAGCAGAGATACATAGTGGTTTAGAAACAAGGAATTGAAGGCAAACAGTGGGACAGAGAGTGAGATATAGACAGAATATTGGCTTTGACAGGCTGTCCCAAACTGGGCGTCACTCCTAGAGCTACTGGGACCTTGTGAGAGTATGTCTGCAGCAGTAATTCCCTCTCTTAATGGCTGTGGGACCTGTTGGACCTATTCTGATTCCACTTTAGTGTAAGTGACCTCAAGGATTTACTCTTCATACAACTGGTAGTCAAAACAAAATTAAATCTAAATGAATATAAACTTGGCCAGGTTGCACCTGCTGGAAATCTGCTTCTGTAGTTTTAAATTTCTTCTTTGTTTACTTCAGCAACTTGATAATCTAAAACAGGCACTCTGGAAAGAAACATGAAAGCTTTAACGGTACATTTATATGTTCATCTCCAGCCTTCAAAAGCTTGAAACTGGAAATCTGTGTGCAAGATTCAGTGCACTTCTTCAGAGTAATTGGTTGTACTAGATCTAAAGAGTCCAGGTGTCACACAGTGTAATTTGTGTCTATGGGTGATATTATTGACTATGCTTATGCTCTACATACAAACTGAAGTGCTGTCTACTGCTTTTAGCATGACATCTCTCTTCATAAGTGGCCTCATTATTTCATTTCTGTGTTAAATATACAGAAGCAATATCCTTAAGCGTACTTGTCCAGTAATAGAGATGATTCCCATTCTACTGAAAGAAAAGACTTTTCCACAAATTCTATTATTTTATTTAATAAATAATAAGGAAAAATTTGCTGGGAGTTCAGTAATTTTTAGATTGTAGCATATATTAAGGTGATAAACAACATTGATAAAGCCATCTTTATAACTTTTCAACCCTTCAGAATCAAAAATTTCAAACACCTTTAAACTTTCCTCCCTATAATAGCAATTTGACAGTCTGGCAGTGCCTCTGTATTGTTAGAGATATAGCTCTGTACACTGGCAAAGATGCACCTCAAAGTTAATCTGAGTAGGCATCAAAATATATTATGAGTTCTTTATACCTCAGAGGCACCAATAAACTAAAAGCAATCCTCTGGCCCTACAGCTCACTAGCAAAGACCTCCTCACCAAGAAGGGAGTAGTGCTATCCAATGTAGTAAAGCATAAAACAGGACAGCTGGGCTTAGCTTTTATCCCAGTAACAGAACAACACAGAAAAAGCATTAGCAATTTTTTGTCTCAAAGTCATTTGGGTCACAAAATAATAATAATAAAAATCCTATTGGCAAGCAAGTAATTGGACTGATTTCAGCCTTGAGAAAGAGATCTCTGGAGATGCTGCTTCTAAAAGCTGGAGTTAGCAGAGGAAAATACAGGCTGGTAGCACAGCTGAAAATAAATATATGCATTTTATTCAAAGGAGAGGAGAGGAGAGGAGAGGAGAGGAGAGGAGAGGAGAGGAGAGGAGAGGAGAGGAGAGGAGAGGAGAGGAGAGGAGAGGAGAGGAGAGGAGAGGAGAGGAGAGGAGAGGAGAGGAGAGGGATCTAGCCATTACCTATGCCCATGCTTTCCCAAGCAGATTGACTCTGAAACATTATGACTGTGGGATGAATGCACTGAAAACTTTATCATTATGAAGAAAGATATTTAATTGTTTGTGAGCCATTTAATAATTAAGCAGTTCCTTAGCAAGGATTGTACGATGAAAATAGATATCTTTGATGCAATTACGTTTATTTACAAAAGATATTCTACTACTTCTGGATATGGAAGCAATCTCACAAACAGGCACACCACCCCCCCTCTGTGAAATGCAAAGCATTTTCGTCCTGAAACACCAAGTCCTTGTTCTTGATCTCAGCACAGCAACTTCTGATTACCTGTGCCAAACCTGGTTCTCTCTTTCAGTTTCTGTGTGCTCCTTACTCACAGCTTTAGAAACTGAACGGAGCAAAAGCACTCCATCCACGCTGTTCAAATTTCAGAGACGGTTCACAAATGCCCTTGTTTTAGTTGGTGAGATGTGCTTGAATTTTCACAGAATCATAGAATCATGGAATAGTTTGGGTTGGAAGGGACCTTTAAAGATCATCTTGTCCAGCCCCCCCTTGCAATGAGCAGGGGCATCTTCAACTAGATCAGGTTGCTCCCATGCAACCAGACACTGAACACTTCCAATGATGGGGCATCACAGCTTCTCTGGGCAACCTGTTCCAGTGTTTCACCACACTGATTGTAAAAAATTTCTTCCTTATGTCCAATCTAAATCTACCCTTTTTTAGTTTAAAACCGCTACTCCTTCTTCTATTGCAACAGGCCCTACTAAAAAGTTTGTTTCCATCTTTCTTATAATCCCCATTTATATATTGAAAGGCCACAATAATGTTTCCCTGGAGCCTTCTGTCTCCACACTGAATAACCCCAACTCTCTCAGCCTTCCTTCATAAGGCAGGTGTACCATCCTTCCGATCATTTTTGTGGCCCTCCTCCAGACCCAATCCAAGAAGCCCATGTCTTTCCTGTGCTGAAGGCTCCAGAGCTGGATGCAGTACCTCAGGTGGAGACTTATGAGAGCAGAGTAGAGGGACAGAATTGCTTCCCTTGACCTGCTGGCCACACTTCTTTTGATGCAGCCCGGGACATGGTTGGATTTCTAGGCCACAAGGGCACATTACTGGCTCATGTCCAATTTTTTGTCTACCAGTACCCCCAAGTCCTTCTCTGCAGGGCTATCTCAACCTCTTCATCCCCTAGCCTGTGTTGATACATGTGGTTGTCCTCACCCAGGTTCAGAACCTTGCACTTGGCCTTGTTGAACCTCATGAGGTTCTCAGAGGCTCACTTCTCCAATTTGTCTTGGTCCCTCTGGATGGCATCCTGTCCCTCAGGTGTGTCAACCACACCACTCAGCTTGGTGTCACCTGCAAAATTGCTGAGGGTACAATCAATCCCACTATGTCTTTGCTTAAGATATTAAACCATCCTGGTCCCAGTACAGACCCCTGTGGGACACCACTTGTCATTGATCCCTATCTGGACATTGAGCCATTGATCACTACCCCCTGGATGTGACCATCCAACCAATTCCTCATCCACTGAATAGTACACCCATCAATACCATATCTCTCCAGTTTAGAGAGAAGGATGTTGTGAAGGACCATGTCAAAGGCCTTACAGAAGTCCAGACAGATGTCATCCGTAGCTCTTCCCTTGCCCACTGATGTAGTCACTCTGTCATAGAAGGCCACTAGGTTGGTCAGGCAGGACTTACCCTTGGTGAACCCATGCTGGCTGCCTCATATCACCTCTCTGTCCTCCATGTGCCTTAGAATAGCTTCTAGGAGGATCTGTTCCATGATCTCCCCAGGCACAGAGGTCAGGCTGACAGGCTGGTAGTTCTCAGGCTCCTCATTTCTACCCTTTTTAAACATAGGCACAATGTTTCCCTTTTTCCCGTCACCAGGGACTTCACCTGACTGCCGTGACTTTTTGAATATCAAGGAGACTGGCTTGGCAAATACATCAGCCAATTCCCCCAGGACTCTGGGATGCATCTCATCAGGTCCCATAGACTTGTGTATGTTCAGGTTCCTCAGGTGGTCACGAACCTGAACTTCTCTTACAGTGGGAGGGACTTTGCTCCCCCAGTTCCTGTCCTGAAGTCCATCCACTCGAGAGGTGTGGGAAGAGAGGTTGCCAGTGAAGACTGAGGCAAAGAAGTTGTTGAATACCTCAGCCTTCTCCTCATCTGTTGTTACCAGTTTGCCAGTCATGTTCATCAGGAGGGGTACGCTTTCTTTGACCTTTCTTTTCTGGCTGACATACCTATAGAAACTCTTCTTATTATTCTTTGTGTCCCTTACCAAGTTCAGCTCCAGCCATGCCTTGGCCTTCCTGACCCCTACACAAACAGGGTGCGACCCTATACTCTTCCCAGGACACCTGTCCCTGCTTCCACTGCCTGTGCAGCTCCCTCTTGCTCTTTAGTTTGACCAGCAGGTCTCGACTCAGCCATGCTGGTCTCTTTCTTTCCTTTCCTGGTTTCTTACATCTGGGTATTGAGATCTCTTGCACTCTGTGGAAAGCATCCTTAAAGATCTGCCATCTCTGTTCTGCTCCCCTTGTCCCTGAGGGCAGTTTCCCTGGGCATCCTATTGACTAACTCCTTGAACAGCTGGAATTTTGCATTCCTGAAATTCAGGGTCCTGACTTTGCTCTTTGTGTGACTCATATCCCCCAGGAGTGTGAACTCAGGACTGATAACTGCAGCCCAAGCTTCCTCCAATCTTGATGTCACCACTTAGCTCACTTGCACTGGTGACCATCAGATCCAGTAACACATCCCCTCTGGCAGAGCTGTCTATTACCTGGCTACGTTTTGCACCTACATTTAACATCAGCAGTGGCTGTGACTGTATCCATCTATGTGTTGCGACCTCCGCAAAAGCACTCCTTCCCTTCTACCCACTTTTTCAAAATCCTGACTGAAAAGACATGCTTTGCAGCATGCTGAGGAGGTCAGTATCCGAACAGCTAGACAGCAGTTAAAATACTCTACAGAAAAGAATTAATGATTTCACTTGTGGTCACACTTCATATTAACCAGCTGTAAAAACAGAGTCTATAACTGGCTGAGAATAATAGATAATTCAGTAAACAGCTTATCAAATAACAAATTTTATAAGTTGTTTATAATTACTATGAGTTCTTTGATATTCTTAAAGAAACTTGGAAAACTGCTATTCATGCCTGGAAGATAACATTGGTTTATTGACTTTGGAACCTTAACAGAACTGGTGATCTTTCTTGCTAAACGTAAATAACAAGACTTTAAAATTAGTTTAGAATTAGCAAAGTATAGTCATTATGAAGTAAACTACAATTAAATATCTCCAAGACAAGCTTGTCAATGGTCTTTGTTATGAAATGAGGGGAAAAATGTAAATATATTCTTAAAAGCCTAATCTTCCAGCAATTTTTCCCCATCAGAAGACTCAGAAGCAAAACAATTCCTCCCACTCACCCCCCAAACCCCTGCTTCTCAAAAAAAATCATATGAAAAACAACTCTTTTTATATCTCATGAAAGAGAAAAAGATCTAAAAAAACCATTAATAGCTGAGAAGATACTTGGAAATTATTCAAGTTAGGTTTTTTAAGTAAACAATTATTATTTTCGAACTGAATAGATTCATTTGCATCTTGTGGGGGGAAAAAAATAAAGGACACAAAAAATGCTAAAATTCCTATTCCCAATTCCAGCAGGTTTCACAGTAATGCCCTTTGGTCTTCAGAGTTTCTCTCTGTTTTAAGATTATTTTTTTTTTTCATGCTTCCTGAAACCATATCACCCTCCTCATCTCATTTTAACAGGATGAGTTAATATACCACACTGAAACAGTGCAGTTTATCATGCTGAGAATAGGGATGTAATTTCTATTTCTTTGGTGTGTTTTCAAATAAAAAACAGTAAGGACAGATTTGCCCAAAGAAAGTTTTTACTCAGTTTTACATTCAGAGTTCTGGAAGAACATAAAATTGATAGAGAAGACTCAATGAGAAGATATTTAATAATAATAAAAAAGAGGTATATTGAATTTTTATAGGGTTTATTTAACTGAAAAAAGGACAGTACATTTATCTGAATAAAAGACCAAGAATTAAGGGCTGTGGGAAACCTGGAAAGTACCATGTGAAACTCTTTCATAAATGTACATGCCAGTGAAACTTGCTTAAGCAGGGGGTTGGACAGGATGATCTCCAGAGGTCCCTTCCAACCCCTATCATTCTGGGATTCTGGGATTCCAGGATTCTCTGTAACCCTGGGACTATTTCAGGATCATTTGTAAACAAATAGGTACCTATCAATTGATACTCCAAATGAAACACCATGTTTTAGTCCTAGATGGAGGGACCATTTGATTAATTTTCCGTCCCACATTTTTGGTGAGTAGCAACCAACAATTGCTGATGGAAGAGCAGGCCGAGACTTTTCCGCTCTAACAAAGCACTTCCAATTCCCTCTGGGAAACAAATAGTGCTAGAAAAGGTGTTATGGTTCAGCCCCAGTTGGCAACTAAACACCATACAGCTGCTCATTCATTCCCCCACCCCTGTGGGATGGGGGAGAGAATCGGAAGAGCAAAAGAAAAACAAAACTTGTGGGTTGAGACAAGAACAGTTTAATAATTAAAATAAAATAATAATTATAATATTGATTATTATAATAATAAGAAAAATGATGATATAATAAAAAGGAAAAGGTAAAAAAGGTAAAAAACAAAAACACAAACGATACAACCGCTCACCACCCGCTGACCGACGCTGCCTGTCCCTGAGCCGCAATTGCTGCCTCCCTCCCCTGGCCAGCTCCTCCCAGTTAACCTACTGGGCATGACGTTATGTGAGATGGAATATCCCTTTGGCGAGTTTGAATCTGCTCTCTTGGCTGTGCCCCCTCCCCTCCTGGCTTCTTGTGCCCCCGGCAGAGCATGGGAAGCCGGAAAAGTCCTTGACTAGTACAAGCACTACGCAGCAACAACCAAAACATCAGTGTGTTATCAACATTGTTTTCATACTAAGTCCAAAGCACAGCACTATGCCAGCTGCAGTGAAGAAAATTAACTCTATCCCAGCTAAAACCATGACAAAAGGAAAAGAAGCAGAAAACTGCCAAATGTTGGAGCAATTTTGTTTCATTTCTGCATCCTGCAAACAAAATAGTAGCATAGCACTTCTTTCCTGCTCTTCTTCCTATTCTCCAGTTTCTTCTCCTGTTCTTGTGCCAGGGATACCGAAGAAGAAACACCTGCAGTATTAGTTTCAAGAGGCCTGGTGGAAAGATCTGTGGAAGCTTTGAGGAAGCAGATTTGAGGATGTTTGGAATAGGGTGATGGGGTTTGATGTGCTCACTGGGATCCAGAACTGATGTGCATAATGCTGAGGCTGGAACTGCAACAATTTTTTCAGGTATGAACCTAGCCCAGGCTTGTTCTTTACAAAGAAATGACTGATCCCCTGTAAGACGATTATTTTGGAACTCATTAAAGTACTGGAGCCATAGTTTTAGTGGCAAGACTGTATCTCTGTTAAGAATGACCTTATATTGCTAGATCTTGAGAAGATTTATCATAATCCAGACATTCCTAAAAACATTATGACACTTGCATGATTCTTTTGAATTTAGTAGTCGTCTTTCTTGCTTTTTCATGCTACACCTCTGTCTCCAAGAACACCCCTTGTTGCATTTGTCACCAAGAACACTCCTTGTTGCATTTGTCTCCAAATATTCTCAGTTTAATTAATTTTTTGAAATTAACTAATTGTGGAAACATTGTAGGAATTACCACATTTCTGCTGACCAGTTGGAATTAAGAAAGTATTCACTTTTTTCTTCAGGACTAAAAAATTCTTGTATTAGACCTCACAAGAATCCCCTGTGAGGAAGAGTTCAGAAATGTAATGTTTGACTCTACACTGCATTACTGAAATATCGTAATGATTCCTTTTACCTTTGGTACTTATTCCATGGGAAAATTTACCAGATGAACAGCGCCTCAGAGGTCATGATGTCTACAGCTGAATATTAGCTGTTTCCGGGTTTTCTCTCTACAATAACACACTTTTTAACTGAAAACTGTTGGTAGTAGACACATCAAGTATGAATGTGGTCCAGGGAAATCTGCTTATACAGTGAACTCTGCTAGTGATGTTATCGCTTTTCAGTGCCACTGTTGCACTGCAGCTTGAGCTGCGTGCTTGAGCTGTGTGCTCAAGGGACTTGAGCAGGATTACAAAGCCAAAAAGACCAAAAAAGCCTTTCTTTTAACAGAGCATTTGTGTGCTAATATACAGAAGGAAATTGCCAAAGCGTGAAATATAACCTCTGCACAAGTAGCTACTCCTCACATCTAGCATCTAGTGAGTTCACAGGCTTTATCCTTCTCTCATTGTCTGGCTCAATCATTTATTTTTTCCTTTGCATTCAGTTTGCCTATTTTATTATTTTTCTTAAGCTTTTGTCTTCAAGTCTAGTGTCACTACATGAAGTCAGAGAGCAGCAATTCTCAAACTCAACAGTAATCCTTTCTCTCCTGAGGATTCAAAATTTCTACTAATGGAAGTAGAATCATTTCTGGGGGAATATTTTGAACTGTTTAACAAGAGCAAAGAATGAGCTGATATTCATTAACTTCCAGATTTTTCATTTGAAAGCAAAGAATAAAAATCACTTAAAGAAGACAGATGTGAGAAAAGTACGACACAAGAAGGTTCTTAAACTTGGAAAATTATTTCTAAAAGACTATGCAAATTATTATTTCCAAAAGAAAAAGAAGAGCCACCTCTTTCGCAGCATGCTCAAAAGGAATATACTGGATAATACATGTTAAATAAAGTATTATTTATTTGCCTTGATATAGGTTAGATCAGTCAAATACAGATATTATAAAGTATATAGAATGTAATATTCAGCAAAATAGACAATTCAATACCTCTTTGACCATCCAGGAATGCAAATGCCCAAATAAATGCACAAAAGACAAAAGGTCTTTTGTCTTTTGATTCCATCACCTAGAAAATTTGATGAAGGTACAAGATGTATATTGGAGTGGTTGATTATTTACACTGAATAAGAGAAAACTGGAGAAAGGGAAAACAAGAATTCAGATGGAGTGTTTCTTATAAATCACAGAACTCTTTAAATAAAAGTTTGGAAGACAAGCAAGATTTTAATGTTTTGGTTCAGCAATTTCAGTCAATACATTTAAGACAGCTAGATGCATTTTTGACGGTGTCTTTGATCATACGAGTTTGTTTAAACAGCATTTGTTTATGAGATTTGTTTATTTGTTCATGAAAAACGGCCATTTTACAAGGATCTGTTGGTACAAATGACTCATCAGCCTGCACTCACTATCTGCAGACGACAGAAGCACTCTGCCCCTCTATATAAGTTTTTGCTCTGTCACACAATAAAATTGCCTGCTTCTTCTGATTGATTTTTAAATTTAAAATATGAAGAGTTTTTGTAAAAGGGCATCACAGACTCACACGTGTCAAAAAGGCTGTTTTGAAAAAGCTGGGTAGGAAATGTGTTAAAAGTGAATGAGGTGCAGAAGCCTATGTGGATCCGAAAAAAGATAACAATCTTTGGAGACTTTCACCTTTTTATCCAACAGATCTGAATTCAGCGTAGTTCAATGAAGCACCAAAAATGAATGGTTATTTACTGGGCTACATAATACAGGTCTATGTGCTTCATCAATGTTGTGTGATATTTTTGTTACCTAATCCACCAACTTAATTTGCAGAGTTGTTGTTGGTTGTCTTAACAATGTCATGTCCATTTCATACTGTGAGGTTCACTTGGAGATGTTCAACAGTTCTCAACTATTGTCTCCTCACAGCAGAAGTGCTACTTTAATCCTCCTGGAAGGAATTTTGCCCTAAAAGTACAAGCTAAGTAATAGTTGTCCTATCTCTTGTCCTTTCCACCCACCTCGTTCTTCTCTAGTGCTTATCAGAGTTTGTATTACTCCACAGATATAGCTCTTACTCAGTCCTTTTGATAGCAATTCTTATTTCCAGTTCAAATGGTGATGCTTGAACATGAACTGCAATAGCTCATCTCAAGTCTATAAAAAATTTATCAATTGTTCATCAAATTGCAGCCTATATGGAGGCAGCTTTTACCAGCAGCACACAGAAAGCAATATGGCTTCTCTCTCTGTACAAACATTTTTTCTTTCTTCTCCTGAATACTGAAAATGAAACAAAAATTCTCTAGATCATTTTGACACCTCATGAACTGCAATGCAAGATAAGTTGCTTATGAGATTGCCTCTATGTTTGCTTAACAGGAAAAGTATTGAACATGCTTTTTAAATTACGTCAGTAGCAAAATTATCAGTGATGCCTTTCTTGAGACATCATTGCATGAATGCGGTACACCAAATTAAATAGAAAACAGATCACTACTTGGATTTCTGACACTTCTGGTGTTGGACCAGCATGTGCCTTTTCATACTATACCTTAGCTATATGCTCAGATCTCAAAAGACCCAAAGACTAATTATTCCTTTAAGGTCATAAAAATATGGCTACTCCTGACTTTCCACATATTTGAGAATATCCATTTGTCTTGTTGCTCCTCTTCCTGTGACAATTGAGTTGCCAAGCTACAATTAAGTTGCAAACAAGTCTAACAAATGTTCTGAGGTCATGTTGCTCCATTTATCCTTCCGAAGTTCATTCCCAATTGACTGAGACAGCGTAGAAAAATTCAGCAGTTTGTTTCTCTTCTTTTAATTTTTCTAGTGCTGAGTTGTTTTATGGGCACTGAAAATTTAGAGAGATGCAGAAGGACAAGAAGCATCAGCCGACCTAAACGTCAGTCAGAGTAAGCATTCAGGGGCTTAAAGCCCCCTGAAAACAAAATCCCAACTTTTGGAGTGTGTTTAGAGTAATAACTATAAAACACTAAACCAACATATTGGCAGCTTCTCTGCCCACTATTGTGCACCAATAAAACAATGTTTAACTAATAAAGTTTAAAATTTCTTGAAAGTTCTAAAAAAAAAAAAGTTATTGAACACAAAATCATGCAATCACATCCATTCAACTGTTCCGAAGAAAAAAGTTGTTCAGACTTTTATTAGTTTTAATGGGTAAACAGCTTTTTTTTTTCCTCCCATGAAATCTGTTTTCACACTAATAAAAGCAAAAACAATGTTTTTCAGTAAACATGGATACTGCTTTTTAAAAATTGCAACTCAATGACTGATAGACAACTCATTCTGCTACTCTGTAGCCATTATGAACCTTTATAAACACCTCCGAACACACAAACTGAGTATTCTACTGCACATTGATTCTGCAACACAAATTTTTACTTTTTAATGGAAAGCTTTTTATATATTTACTTGGACTAATTCAGTACTTACATTGAGTTAATACAGTAAAGCTTCTTCTGACTACATATTTAGTGGGAACACATTGCCACACACAGCATGAATCCTGAGAGAAATGTACTTACAGAATAAAAGCCTCGTCTACCCCATTTGCTGTACAAAATACATCTACGCACATACAAAATCCTTAAAATGCAGAGATGTGTGAACACTGTATATTTGAAAGAGTTTTTCCATTATAGTAGCTCTAATTGCCCATGAACTTAACCTTTATGGTTCAAAAATTATTCACGTGTTATGATCCGGACAGTTCTAAAAGCTTGCAGAGCTTTGATGCTAGACTTACTTATATTTTTATTTAATTTCTAATAATCTGCACAAATTCACATTACAAATAAATAGCATCTTACACCTTTAATTGGGAAAGTCGGGAATTCAGTGTAATGTGTGCCTCCCAGTCCACCAACTGAAATCAACAGCCATGCTCTAGTTTCCAGAAGAAAAAAATTCTTTAGCCGTTGCTAAGTTACGCTGAATACCCATTGAATTACACATGAAACCTATGTTAATTCCAAATACAGTCATTATGAGTGGCAGTATTACAAAGAATACTGAATAGATTCAAAATAATAGAAAACCAAATTAAAGAACTGCTGTCACCTTTTGCTACATTTTCCTCAGCATTGCTGGATTTTTTAAAAGATAGCTTAGCTGTCAGGTGAAAAAAAAAAATTAAGTAGTCTCATTCGTTCTTTTACAGTACAAACCAATCCTCTGCCTCTTTGGTACAGGGAGCAACTAAAATTTCAAAGTACAAATCAGAGAATGAAAACAAGGAAGAACAGCTGGGCTATGCTGATATATATACACTAAATTCAGCCACAAAACAGCTATATTTTTCTGTGTTTTTAAAACATGTTCTAACTTGTCACTGTTTCTTCTGCCACTGTTAGAATTACAGCTTGGACTGAGCCCAAGGAAGTTTTAAAGTAGGGCACCTCTTACCAAGCAGGTGATGGTAATCACTCTTCACTGACATAGTCCTGACACTCCTGTCCATGGCTCTGTGATTTGGAGCAGCACTGACACTTCTGTGGCAGGCCAGAGCTGCACTCACTACCAGTGCTTTCCTGTGCAGGAGAAATACTGTATTTCAAGAACACAAGGGAAAAAAATCTAAACTACATCCACAATGAAACTATATAAATGTCAGTGAGATTACATGCTGTAGTTGCTCCAGTAGCAGGGGCTGAACTTAATGACCAAGATGATCATATCCAGGCCTTTTCCTTATGCTTTGGTGGCCTGCCTAGCTATACCTGCTTGAACTGCCCATGAGGCCAAGGAAATGACATAGCACATTTATAAATTCCCAAATAGATATTCTTAGAAACTTAGCTTAGGACACTCCCACTGGGAGCCAGAAGTGGAAGGTCTTCCTGTGCTTCTCATAAAGGAATGATGGAGGTTGTTATCCAGCTGTGTATAGGGCACGCCCTCCACAAGTACAAGAGTTTTGGAGATTACATTACTTAAGCTCTAGTTAATAACTGCATCAGTACATATCACAGTCTGTCTTCCTCTTCAGCTAAAATCCTGATGTAGATGAAATGAATATTGCTACTTGCCCTTGTAAGTGATGCCTCGACGATTGTGGTAATTCTACTTGTGCTGCTGGCAGCAAAGCTGTAGTCTTTACAGGGTCTGCCTTCTCTTTGCATAATATTTCAGTAGACCACAGATTCTACTTCCAGGGACTACACATAGCTGCATAAGTAAGAGTGCTGTCCAGAGTGTTAACAAGTGTTAGAAAAGACCATTGTCTAATAGTTTCCATAAGATCTGTTGTACTCTACCAGTACAATTACAGCACAAGGTTACCACTGATCACTCATGCTTTAGAACAGAATAGACTAGTTCAGTAGGAAGGGACCTACAATGATCATCCAGTCCAACTGCCTGACAAATCTGGGGCTGACCAAGTTAAAGCATGTTATTAAGGGCATTGTCCAAACACCTTTTAAAGACTGACAGTCTTGGGGCATTGACCAGCACTCTAGGAAGCCTCTTCCGGTGTTTGACCACCCTCTCAGTAAAGAAATGCTTCCCGATGTCCAGTCTACACCTCCCCTGGTGCAGCTTGGAACCATTCCCACATGTCCTGTCACTGGATCCCAGGGAGAAGAGATCAGCACCTCCCTCTCCACTTCCCCTCTTCAGGGAGCTGTAGAGCTCAATGAGGTCACACCCCAGCCTCCTTTTCTCCAAACTAGACAAACCCAAAGTCCTCAGCCACCCCTTGTAGCACATTCCTTCCAGCCCTTTGCTAAAAGTCTTACAGCAGCCCCTCTTCTGAGAAGTGTGAGCCTGATGTTTCTTTCTTATTCTATCAATCACCCAGCTCCGATGTACTATGTCATGATTTACAGTTCTTGGTCCTTAAAAGACTTGCAAAAGAAAATCACTGATTAGACCCCTCTCACTCACAGCAGTGAAGATAAGTCTCTGATTGTGCTTAAGGAGTTTAGAAAACAAAGGTTAAGGCTTAACTATCTGAATATAATATTCAGCTAGGCCATTGATAGTACAGCTGATGATAGCACACACTGCAGATGGCAGATGTGCAAATCCAGTCACCCCCAAATTTTTCAAAGCATGCTGTAGTCCATGATCCAAAATGCAAATATCATGTCTGGAAATTGTCATAATTTGACTCACTGCAGCGCTGACAAACATACTGCTTTGTTCAGGTATTTAAAAGCATGACTGTAACAAGCTATCAGCAAATAGCAGTTTCCTCTGTGCTCAAGTAGAGCAGCTGCCAGTTTTTGTCAGAACTCACTGAAGTGCAGCGCTGACTGCCACAGGTTCTCCACAATCCTGCCTTGGCTAGTTTGCACAAATGCAACATTTCCACTTGCATGTCCATATTAAGTTAATAAAATATTTCATGACTGATTTTAGCATTATACCATGTATTCACAGATACTTTTCAGACTAATTCCACTGAAAATGTTGCTAAAAGTCAGATACAGTCATGCTCTTTAGGCAAATCTGTTTTCTCATTCTGAAAATCTCTCAAGACCTTGTCTTGGGGCAAGGTATCCTGACCTTATTTTTGCCTTTGAAAGTGTCAAAGTGTTGCTTTGACACTCCTTTTTCTCTTAACCTGTGTCCTGACATATTGGCAGACACTGATAAACAGTATAGCATTTTATACGCATTCGCTCCACCTCTTTTGTATAATCTCCTCCTGCAAAAGTGTGCAAGTGAAGATCTGCAATTAAGGTTTATATTTCACTCCTGCCATTTAGTTTGGAGTTACACTTCTGAGGTTTTAAGATGAAAATCTGAGGGCTTTGTGTTCCAAATGCTGAGATTTTGTTAAGAAAACTTTAACCTTATCTGCTGTTCATATGCAGCTGGACCTATAAAAATGCTTACTACTAATAGTTTACAACGCTTACTAGTACTAGCAAAATGTGTCTCTCTATGCTGCTACATTGACATCTCTTGAACTCTTCCTGCAGTAATGCTTCTCTTATAGATGCATAGGAAGTCTCTATCAGTACTTTGGTTATTATTATATTGTTTTCACTGAATTGCGTAATGGGATTTTATTTCGGAAGCAATGGTGTCCTTCAGACTTGGTGCAGATCATTACACTGAACAATTTATTTCTTGCTTTCCCTTCACTCTTTCAGTACCTGCCTTTCCATTTCTCAGAGAAGTTCTTTGAACTTCATTAACCTCAGTGTGGATTTTAACTGGCCATCATCTCAAATAAACTTCTAGCTCTTTTGGGTGGTGTAAGAACTAGTAAATGTTTTATTGTTTTCACTATTTTGTGTGAGATCTAATGCTTCCTTTTTCTAAGGAATGATCAAAGTAATTCATATGCGCTACTCTGATTTGCATTTTGTTGTGATTCAGGTTTGGGTGACATTTCCTGCACTTGTAAACACTGTGATTAAGTTTTTGTTGTGCACTTTTCTTGTGCTGCAATGTACCAAAATGTCATAAAAGTTACTTTGACTTCCATCAGAGCTTCTAGCACATCATTCTTCTAGAATATCTTTGTGCAGTTGAGTACTGTATGCTGAATAGTCTTTTCAAATGCCATCTTTAGAGTGGTGAAAATGGTTACCTCGCTACTTTCTTCTTCCTGACTTATATTTATGCTTTGGGTGTGATGAACTTGTTCATTTGGCAGGAATGTTGCAATGTAACAAAGGAGGGCTGTCAAGTTTTCTTATTATTATTTTGTTTCAAAGGTCTGTCCTGTCTAATACTTACTTATCTTCTGCAGTCACCAAGATTACGTGGTCAGATGTTCTCCCATTTTCCTAGTAATAAATACCCATTTAGTGCCAGAATTCCTTGTCCTTTTTGGCCCTAACTATTTCTGAAAATTTATATATTACAGGCAGCACAGGCACTAGAGGTATATGTAATTTTTCTGGTAGATATCCCATACAACCTAATGCCTTGCCAAAGCATTATTTTATTTATTTTCATTTACTTATTTTTAAAGATACCTTGCATAAAGTCCATGAACAGGTATGGTTTTAGTTTACTGATTTCGTTTCAGGGTTGTTTTTGTTAGGTACTTATTATACAGGTATCTATTTATTGACATCTTCCTTGAACATATTATTAATGCTTTATGTGGACTGAATATTCAATGAATGTGCTCAATCATATGCATACAATTGCTAGCAGTGGTGTGTTATGGTATGTCTTTTTTGTTAACTCAGTTTCAGGGATTCAATTACTTTGATGTTTTGAAAATTCTGAGTTTTTCCTTTAGACCCATTTTAATCTGGTAACACATAACTTAATCATTCTGTGTTTCTTAATCTGCCAAGAAGGACATAACATGAATGCTCCTGAGTTCCTCATCTACAATGGATCCTACAGCTGATGCCACTCTACACCTTGTACTATCCTGCCGATGTGTGCAACACATTCATGCCAGGAGGTTTGTGCTGTGACATATCAAGACCCTCTTCCCTACTTTTGTACTTGGGCAGTAAGATGAACTGATATTCATAACAAGCCTGTCATGTCACTGCCTTTTCTATATTTTTCCTTGGAATAATATGCATAGCATATTACTCTGAACCTTTTGGTCCCTTCTATCTTCTGTGCTTGCTTGCTCATACCACTACATGCCCATCATTATTGCAAGAAATCTCACCTGTTCTTCAGAAGACTTATGTACACTTCTCTTTCAGAAAAAAATTTTGTCCACAGTATTTTTTCTGTAACACCTTTTGAGTTTGATGTCATTAAGATTGCCTCCTTCATTACTTCACACTAATCTGTGAAATCTATACAGCCAGATATCCCCTTATTAAGTGTCATAGCAGGCCCTGGTTCTCTGCACAGAAAACTTTTCTTACTGAGGACTGTATTTCTGCTTCAGTGAGCGTAACTTTAGACATTCATTTCTGCAGAAATTGCTGTCTGTTTGTCTGCAAGGAACTAAGCTTAAAATGCTAACTCAATTACTTTCTTCCACTTTGATTTTTGCTCTTTAGGGGCTTCTGATTTCCAGTTTCATAAGGGCCATCTTTTGTGGTTTTTCACATTCATTATAAGTTTGGTTGGTTTGCTTTTTCCTGAATCTTCCTCTTTTCTTTTTTCCAGCTTTCTTACAGAAGTATTGACTTCTACAGGATGAGGGAAACTATATATGTTTTTTTCTTAAAATTATTCAAATAAAGTTCCTTGTTAACATCACAGAGGTGCTTCACTCTAGAAGATTTTGTGTTAGAAACAATTATAGAAGCAACATTACATTTTGCGATGCAGTTTGATTTGTTTTGGGACTACCTATATGTCTACACCAAACAATTTTTTTCAAATGAAGACTATGTTTATGCAAAGCAAAGAGAAATTAGGACACTGATTGATGTGAAATTTTCCAGGTGATTTTCAAAATGAGAGAACATAATAAGGAGATGTGGGAGGAAAGTAGAAGTAAAGGAAAGCAATAATAAAAAAAAAAAAAAAAAAAAAAGAAAAGAAAAGAAGGAATATACTAGCATTAAAGAATAAAGCTGTTCATATGTTCTAGGTACTCCTGGTATAACAAAATAAAAGTCCCATAGAGAAGCAATATAATTTGGTGTAATTTACAAGCTGAACCAGGCTACTTTAAAAGCCTAGATTCCTCTGTAACAATTTCCTGCCATTACATTTCCAATCTCCTTTTAAAATGTGACCTTATTCCACTTTTAAAGACTTAACAAAAAATGACCAATTTAGTGTTACCTTTAGCATTTGATGTTTTGTTATACCAGATTATTTTACATACATAACAAGGTGGGCTGAGAGCATTAAGACATGCATTTTACTTATCTCCCAAATTGGGCAGACAAATAGGAAGGAAAAATAAACTAGACATACTAGATTTTTTTACTAAGTCAAGTCCAAAGAAATTGGGCCTTCTCTGTACAACTCTGGGAACCTTTATCCAGTAGAGGTTATAACTTCCATTATGACAAATTATTATTTTTGAAGTCCCACAGAAAATAGCTCATACATCATAGCATGGGAAAAATTTTACAGCTACAATCTGTCGATGAAGTCTGAGAGCAGCTAGGGGACCCTTCCATTTTCACCATTATTTTCAGAACAATATAAATAAGGCTTCAGGCAGATACAATAACACATGATAGTTCAACATACTTCATATTTAATCTGAGGTTATCACATTAAAATCTTACTTTTATAATATCAGTCCTGCTGTGCAATATAATTTCTTTCAGCAGATGAGGTCCTTGAAGGGAAGTTTGCTTGCTTACCTAGGCCAAATAATTATCTGTCCTCTGTCTTGAATGCCATGTCAGATCACGATCTTTGCTTATTCCTCAGATTTTACCAGTGTGATTAATTTTTAATCCACCATGGTCTGAACAAGACTAAAGACCAATACTTTTTCCACTTCATAAGTGACAGAAAGCTATAAGTGCTTCAGACTAGTGCATTTATTGAGTCCATTTGCTTTCTATCATCCTGTAAGAAATACCTTTATTGTTCACACAGCTGGGCATTTCAGAAACTACTGTATCAATAAATAAATAGTCACACTTCCCACCCCCCACCCCCAACCAGTCCCTCTGGGCTTGAAGAATTGCATATAACCTCCCTGTAATAACTGAATTTCAAAACATTGCTATTATAAACCATGTTTACTTTTTCTCCTTAGGACACTGACACATGCAATTTCCCCTTCTTGATTGTAGTCATTGTGTTGGGGTGAGAGGCAGAGCACAAGCAAGAGACTGCCCAGTAAAATATCATCCTTCCTCTATCATTCTCACTGTCAAGAATATCTGGGATGAGTGCCTTGGCTTTGTCTTGCAGAATAAATAACAACTTGATTCTTTTTTTTGAGGGCATATTTTCAATTACTTTTCCCAGGTGTTATTAGAGAGAGATTTCCAGCTCTTCTGAGCAAGGCAGAGCCAGAAGAAAGAGAAAACCCCTAGAATTATGAACGTGAAACTGTAAGTTATTGAGCAAACAAACACAAGGCATTGCAGCATTATTGCATGAGAGTCAGCCGGAGAATGAAGCTTTCACAGCAATGATTTGTGGAAATGCCAAGTAGTAACACTCTCTACATTCATGACCTTATCCAAATTTTGTCCCTGGCAGCCACTTCTGTAAATGATTCAAACACCAACTCAGATTCATCAAGTTTTAAATCAGTGTATCAGTGTGAACAAATCAGCATCCCTCTTCTGTCACCAGTCTTTGCAGGGTCCTTGCTTAATTTTCTTGATTGTTGCACAGGATTAAAACTATTTTTTTGTCAAGAACAAGGTTTAATAACTGTACTTTGACCATTCTTTGAATACCATCAAAAAAGGTGCCTTTTTTTCCAAGGCCAATTGAATGTCTTACTATCCTACTGTACCATGTCCAATTACTCACACAGCAGAGAGCTCTACATGACTCCATCTAGGATTAAAACGTATTAAACAATGTCTAACCATTTCTGCCATTACTTTCCAGTTTGCCAGGTGCAACATAAAAATGCAGACATTGATATAGTGTAAGAAGTGGTGGCCAAACTATGACTTCGCAGCATTGTTCGATGTTTTCTCAGATATTTGTGTTAAACATGACTGTACTGCTGGTTGTCATAAAGGACCTGGGGATGACAGATGTCTCTTTTCTGAAGTGAATTTCCATTCTCTTTTGGGTTTTGTGCCTCTGGCATCAGTTCAGTGCATGATGAACAGTAAGCTGAAAAACAAACATGGGCAAGAAGAGGAACACAAGAAAAATGAGAGAATAAAAATGTGGTAGAACCTAGAAGGGGAAAAAATGGGAAGATAAGAGTGTAATTGAAAGAAAATAATTCAGTGGAATATCAGGAATTAAAAGAAAGGAAAGGGAAAATTGGAAGACTGTGAAGAGCATTTTCTGAGGAAACTGTAAATTGGCTTGCCCTGAATGAATTTTCCAGTGTGCTGAGATGCCTTCACTGGATTCTGCAAGAACTGAAGGCATACAGGGATATCACAGGGATGCTATCACAGCCAAAAGCTCTTCTTTATTTAGGCTTCAAGTGTCATGTCCCCATTGGCAGAGACAACTTAATTTTTTCTAATAATAATAATTTTCTAATAATTGTCATTTTTTTCTGTTGGTGCTGGGTTGCAGAGGTTCTTTGCATGTGTGTCTACATGCCACGTCCTTTATTGAGGTCACTCATTAATTTTAAGTAAAATTAATGAAAAGCCTATGCCTTGAAAGAAAAATATGAAAGTACTATAAAAGATACAGATACGTGTTTTCATGTCTGTATGTACATGTCTGTACTCAAGGATGGCAAAGGTAACTGTTTTCCTCATTCCTTCTTTCATTAGCTGCCTGTAGGTCACTTTCTTTTTGCAAATGTTTCCTTCTCTTCCTTGTCTTCTTCCAAATTCTGGTCATTCTGATTCTTTAAAATACCTCTTTCAGGTACCTTTACCTCTTTGGATAACATTGAAAATACTTTTGAGTAATATATTTTTTTGCACCAAACAGAGAAAATCTCAAAGTCATGGTACAGTATCAACATGGGCACGCTCCAGCCTGTCTCCTTACAGCCTGGAATTTTGTATTCCAGAACTTTTGAGTTCTACAGCCTCATACTTACTTAACTTATTAATTCTAACCTCATATTTAGGTTCTAAAGAAAGAAAAAAAGGACAAGGTACAAGCATGAAGACACAGTGGAACTGTGACCAGCTAATGAGGTGGCTGGTCTACACAAGAATGGGCTGAAGCGTCATTTACATTTCCCTGAGGGTATGAGAATGTACATTTATTAGGGAGGGTAAGCTGCCCATTCTGTCTACAATGAGCAATTTATGCATCTGTAACTAATAGAGAAGTATGAAAAACTCCATACATTTGCATCGCTAAGGTAAAATTCTGTCATCTCAGTGGAACAACTTTTATTCTTTCCATGTGGTAAACAATGAAGTTTCTTGGCCCTTAAGAAAAGGACATCTTACACCAGAGTCTGCTTCTCAGTTAGAATCTTACTTAGAGAAAAACTTTTCAGCAGAATGTATTACAAGAAAAAAAAAAGCCTAAATCCATATGGTGTTTCTTTCTTTTCCAAGAAATTAGTATCTCAGTGATCAATGCCACTAAACTTGAATTTTGATTGACATTACACACAACATTGCAGATGTAAGTCTATGTACTGAATGCAGACTTTGTTTGGGTTGCATTCAAGTAATCTGATAACATGCTGCTATTTTGCGATTTATCAAAAGTTATGCACAAAATCGTTTACTCCATTAATTCAATATTTATCACAATAAGGTAATTATGAACTTATTAGACATCATTTATTCATGGAAACAGATTTACACAGAATTTTGTTTTCTTTGATGAAGAGCCTACTCAGATATTTATTTTTATTATTATTCATATTCTTCTCTGGAGGTAAATTGTGCTCTGCATTATAATTTAATACTGCATCTGTGAGAATCACATTAAGAGGATCTACACTTTAGACTGAGATAGATTATTACAGGAAAAGCAATGAACCACTTCCTGTAGCAATTCCTTTTATACACAACTCATCAATTTTTTAAGAAAAGTATTGACCTTAAAATTGAGTTATCATCATCATAATTTATCTAGTGTGTTTCATTCTTAAACCGTTTTAAACAGCTAGCAAGTTATATATGAATGATAACAAATTATCTGTGGCAGAATGTGTTTAAGTTGCTCAGCATGACCTTCAGTGGAACCACCAATAAAAAAAAAAACAACCCAAAGAATTTCAGAAGTGACATTTACCAGTATTACTTCATAAAATGGACTTTGTTTAGATGAGAATACCTAATTCTAAATCAAATCCTGAGCATAACCAAATAATATTAGTATAATTATTCTCTTCATCATGAAAGGAAATATTCTTGACTAGGATAATCTTATTGGGAAAATCAGTTTAACTTCTAAACGAAATAACATGAAGTCTTTGCCTGTGTCTTGGCTATTTCAAGAAAAGAAAGAGAAAGGAATATATAAATGTAATTTCTAGTGAAGGGAACAAAAAAAAGAAAAAGTAAGCCAGTTTTCTAGAAAGGCTGATTTGGAAAGACTTGTGCTTCATTGTTCATCATTATAATTTGGTGAGTTGGTGATTTTTGAGACTAATACAAAGAATATTTCATAGTATATGTGCCATCTTGATGTATTCTTGACTATATGCAATCTGCTTCCTTACCACCTGTAAGGGAGGAGCTGCATGAATTAGTGAGCAATATGGAGTTGCCTAATATTGTCCAGAAAGCCTGAGGCAGGTGTGGGGTTTGTTTATTCAGCTAATTTCATTACTTATGAAGCGCTTATTCTGCAGGTTTTCTTCAGGAAACAGAAAGAACTCTTTCACCCCATGTTGTGTTTCCTGTGCATGTTCAGTGTTTAGGTCTAAAACCCTGAGATAAAGACCAATACAAACAGATACCCTGACAATAATAGATTATTTGAGGGCCAGGAAGAAATCGTTTGTTCGCACTTTGCAGAGGCTAGTGATGTTTCTCTCCTGAAATCAATCTGTGTTCTGTAAATAAATTGTTAATAAACACGCCTGCTTATTGGCATCAGCCAGAGAAACAGATAAAATCCCCAGGCAATTACTCCACTCTTTTAGGAATCATGTTGTTGGCTGATTTGCAGTCAGATACACAGGCTGTCTGTCCTTCGGGGGTTCTCTGTGGGAATGCTTTGTGAACTGCATACATGTCACCCTATCAGAAGAAAAAGGGAAAAAAAGAATAAAAGCACCTCAGCAAGCTGCAAGGATCCAGCTCGCAGAGTGTCAAAGGGAAAGGCTCAAGGTGCCAAACTTTCATGCTCACTTTCCTGAGAGACACAGAATTTGCTGCTACTAAACCAGGTCTGTTGAAAAAGGACAGCTCATGAAAGTGGCATGAGGGAAAAACAAGTCTCTGATGACTCTCCCCAACCAATTGAAGCAAAGCATTTGATTTCACCATTTATATTGACAGCAGTTTACACAACACTTTGTAGATGGGATTTCCTGCTGAACCATTTCTATGCGAGGTTAGCAGATTAGTAGGAGAAAGCTTTTTCATTCCTCCAATGGCTTTGATTATGAAGAGACAAATGTGTGGCGCAATTACATTGCAAAAGCTGGAGTCCAGTTTCCTGGATGTCTTTATAAGGAGTTTTGTAAGAAAGCCAAACTTTCTGCCGGAAGAGTTTTTCCCAGATCTACAAGTTCTTATGGAAGTAATGTAAAAAATGCACTTTATTTTGCTACCATACTGAGAGAATGATTCACTATGAATCATTTATTAAATGAGTTCAGCCTCTTTTTCTATCTGCAGAATGTCTACAAACATATCACAATTTTCTTGCATATATTTGTCATTCTAAATTACTTGACAGGTCTTTTTTGTGTGTGAATTTGTTTACTCTATAGGTTGCAATGTAGATTCTGAAATTATAATTTACCTATCAGTTTGTGACTGGTTATCTAAATCAGGCAGCTTTGTTTTGTTTTCCTAATTGTCAGAATGCTTGCGTTATGTAGGACAAGTCTCTTGGTATGGACACTGCTCCATCTGAGGTTAAGGATGCAGGTCTGTGCATACAATATCAGCTATCTGGAATAGAAGCAGAAATCTGCTGTTAAAGCATATAGGTAGAAGTTTAATGTGTTGGGTTTTTTATTTTCTTTAATGAATTTTTTTCTAAAAGATTACATCTTAATTTACCACAGGTAAGAGGAAACCCTCTTACACAAAAATCTGAGTACTATCATTTTTTCATTACAAGCTTAGAGTCTTTGTTGTTGCAAAACTCTGTAAAATTACCTACGCAAATAATTTGGTAGCCAGTGAATTCTAAGTGTTGGATGTGTATATTTGGGGGGAAAAAATAAAGGTAAGGGATTTCGACCTAGATGTGAAGCTTCTTCTGGGCATCGTTCAGGCAATTGCTAAGGGAAGGTGATTCATGTCATCTCTTAGATCAATGGGAAGAGATGGAACCCCCAATACTTTCTGAGACCCTTTTCTTTCTAGCACCATTATTTAGTTATTAATTAGAGAAATAAAAATATTTTAATTCATCTCAGGCAAAGAACAGTATTCCTAGTAAATTGGAATTCTGGATTCTTCATTTAAAATATGGCTTTAAAAGAGTATTTTATATATAATAATCCTGCATCATCTTACTGGGTGTGTCTGGAGCACTTGACATAAATGCATCCCAAATACCCCCTTCCAATCTCTTTGGAACTGTTCATGGAGACTTCTAAGAGCCTTATCCAAAAGCCAGTGAAACTAAAAATCCAGGAATTGAATCCCATTCTGTTTTTACCTTTTTCATACTGATATACCACTACTGATTTTAGTGGAAGAAAATCAAATAAGAACCTCACTGATTTTGTCAGTGCAAGCTTTAACTTCACACACATGTGCAAAAGGATGTTCTCATTTACCCCAGAGGGGTGAAAAAACTTGTGGTAAGAGGAAGGGAAGAAAAAAATCTATCACTGTGAGGTATTTATCCATTGTCCTCAGTGAGACTAAGCTACAATGGCCATCACAAGCTGAATGTTCATATATTAAAACTAGGAAAAAGTTAATTTTAAAAGCCAACCTGAAACAAAGGGAAAACACTTCTGTTGAAATACTGAGTGGATTAGCTGTGGACATGAAAGGAATGGGAGCAATTAGTTGTTTTCTAGCCAGGGACTTAAAATTTAAGCACACAATTAGACTGTGGTAGTTTCCAGATCTCATTTGCACCTTCACTTCAGGAGAAGGAAGGCTGGTGGGAAAACAGGCCTAGGAGTATTATCCACAGTGATAATAAGCATAGGTTGCCCCAAGGAGAAAGAAAGGGAAATTAGAAATACAGCATACGTTAGAGCTGGTATATACTGCTGACTGAGAATTAGGCACTGACAGGCAGCAACTCCAGGGGAGCTGTCAGGGGCTCCACTAAGCTTTTCTAGCAGGTGTCACTGTAAGATAGTGGCATCAAATAAGCTGGAGACAGGTCGGAGGAAAAACTGCAAAAGCAGCATAATGGAAGGGATGCATTTGTGTGTGCATGTGTGTCCACGCGTATGTAATATCTTTGTTGTCTCTGATATCTGATTTAGTAACTAACCTTTCTTTCTATGTAACGTCTTATTCTGATCAGGAAATAACTTGAGGCATGTTTCCAAGATCTGTCATTTTTTTAATCCACGCTGGAAGACGTAGAATTAAACCAAAGCAACCGCCTGTTCACAGACCCTTATATGGTAGATAGAATCATCTTAATGACACAGTGCACGCTGAGGTGTATAAACGTGAAGCTGTGCATATGCACCAGCATGTTCTTTCAAACCAGCCTCGATGTATCACTACTACTGAGTCTAAACTAAAGGCAAACCAGTGTGGTACCGTTTCAGTAGCAGCCATGCCTACTGTATATAGCTTCAGGGGACAGGTATGTTCTATTTTTAGGCTGTACTCCTCATTTTCTAATTTTCTTTCATTGCAATATAATTTTATTGTGTAGGTTTTATACTTCTTATTCCTCCATTACCTTGGCCTTTAGACACTATTTCGATTTGTGTTCTGCCTGACTGGATCCACAGTATCAGACGCCTCCTTGTCAGACAGTCAGTAGAGACTCTAGTTTTATTGCCCATAACAAATAAAATTTTCTTCCCTCTTTAAAGCCTATCTGTGACTTGGAGAGTCTACAAGTTCAACAGCACACTGCTGATGGAAGGCTATAATATCAATGAGCAGATGAGACAATTAGACTGTAACCATTTGTTTAAAGGATTTAGGGTCTCTTTACAGCCTCTGTGAGCCATTATTAGTGTTTTATTGCTTTGCTCTGTGATGGAAGGACACATAAGACAAAAGACAATTTTTCAGGGTTTGTGGGGGTTTTTTTGTGGACAATCTGATAGGAAAATCAACACAAACTTATGAGGTACCTGTGCTGTCCCTGTGAAGCAGCCTCTTGCTGGGAAAATATTCTCTAAGGAAAAGAGTCCTTTCTTGTCTCTCTTGTTTTCTCAGTAGCAAACAATTTTATAATCCAGAAATCTGTGTTGCAATCATTCCCTTAGAAACTGTACTTACAGACCTCCTTTCAGATTTGTTGAGAAGTCACATGGATATAAGATTAATTAGAAGCAATTTTATTATCTTCATTTTGTGGCAATTAAAGGAAAAAAATTATGCTCTTAATCCTGGGGAAAAGGGTGGTGTTCAAGAGAGAAGGAGGGATGGGGTGGGAGGGCTAAACACCAAGACAAAAATGAAGTAAAGTTTTCAAAGGGCAGAAAATCTAGCACACAGTTTTTTATTACAAGCAGCTAAATCTTGACCTTAGCCCCCAGCCTCTCAAAGAGCTGGAGGTCCCTTGTCAAAGGTGGCAGATATACAGGTCAGGGACAAAGGTGTTTTGAGTCAGCACTACCCTCTGTTTCCACTGGCATGGTTCAATATCTATGGACAGCAAATGGTTCAGATAGCCAGCTGTGTATTGACACATTACAGAGAATTCACTTTCATTTTATGCCTCCTATAAGGATATTTCCAAATAAAGCGAAAACATTCCATGGGATACACGGGGTTCTTTGGCTCACAGGCTGCTCCCAGAAAATTGCACGTTTGAGAACTTTGAGATGCTCAGAGACTGAAAGAAAGCAGCCTCACAAGCTACAGTACCATTTAATGTTATTTTTCCCTTTAATTTATAGGCATCACAAACTCCAGAGTTCAAAGCTTGTTCAAGCCTTTCAGCTTGAAATGTTAAGAGCTTTACAAAGCAAACATGTTTTCATCCTCAAAGAATGACATTTGAAAAAAAGTGTCTTAAAGGCTAATAGCACATTTAGATTTTTGTTTATATTTCTAGGCCAAGTAGTAGAGTATCTTTTTTTGTAAGACAGTGACAGAATGCCAGTGCTTTAATTTATTTATTTTTGGCTAAGAAGAAATGAAGATAAGAATTTTACAGTAAAATATGCAATCACAGAGTGACAGAAAATGTGACATTGAGAAAAAAATTCTATAATTGTCTATTATCTTACATTGAAAATTGTTATTTGCTGCTACTTTTAATTACTACAAGTAAACCTATTCAGCTATTTCAAATAGCTGTGTAAGAGCATTATAGTTTGATATCTCAGTAATTAACATAATGCAAATTAGGAGACAGAAAATTAAGATACTGTAAATAGCATGATGGGCCCAAAAATACTTATTTTAGGATATGGCAGATAAAACTTGCCTGGTTTCCATTAGCCACTTGTTTTTCCAGAGCTGGATGGCACCATCAAAAGGAAGAAAACAGACAAAAAAGTCATCTTATACTATTCATTACTAATAATTAAAAAGTCACCAAGAATGGAAAGTAAAACTAGATTGAAATTAAAGGGAGAAACTAGCCAATTAACATCATTAATAGATTAAAAATATCCTTAGAAGTTAGAATGTTTTGATCAAAATCCTGTTTCCAGTACAATAAGGAAGCATCACCTTGTGGGAATCATGATCCATGTGAAAGATCTATTCTCATCTGCTAAAAGGAGAATCAGACTGGAAAAAGGAGTCATGTCTCTAAACTGATGAAATATCTGAGCTAAAATAAAAAGGGTGGTCTTAAGAGACCACACCGCTGTTCATTCTGTGCCAGGTACGTAAGAGCTGGGACAAACTCCAATACATTTTCAACATCTCCTTAGGCAAACATCCCTGCAGACACCTGCGACCCTTTTAGAAACACCCTTGCTCAGCAACCTACATAACCAAATTTTGTCCTTGACTGGAACTCTGGGTGACCTCTAGTAAGTCTACTGATTTCAGCATGAGCAGAAGAGATCATAATCTTTTAGTTATGCCAAAAGACAGGAGCAAGACGCTACTTTGGAGGTCTACTTGTAATATATATAGTCAACCATAAAGTAAGTCTCTAAAATGTTTGTAATAATTTCACATCAGCTGATGACCTGTTTCTGATGCTTTTAGAACAAGGGCGAATTAGTGGAAAAGCAAATGGGTGAGAGTGAACATAAGTGATGAATTCTCAGTAGGTGTAATAACTTACGGAAAAGACAAACAGCAGTGAGTGCTTATTTTGAGTGTTTTCATGGAAACAAACAAAAAAAAAAAAAAACAAAAACAAAACCAAACACCTCCAAAACTAATGTTGCTAGCAACAGTATCTTACAACAGTGAATATTCTAACCCACGCGTCATGGATTGAAACGGCAAGGTAAACCTGGGATGTGTTTTGCTATGATATTTGTTCTCAAAAGAAGCAGAACCAATGTTTGATGACAGGTGAACGTTATTTAGATGATTTACAGAAAGAAATAGTGCACAGAAAGAGACTAGAGAAACCTCTCCCTGTGGAGATCAGGGATGTCTGATAAGACAGACAGGAGATGGAATCTTTTTTTAAAGCATCCATCCACAGTGAGATTTATGGTATTCTGGGAAAGAAAGGAGTGATGCCATGTAGACTATTTCTCTGCCTCATGGCAGGGTCAGCTATAGCTATGTTATTCCAGAGAGATATTTGGTTAAGCTGTGTAATGGATATTCTGCGTTACTCCTAGGCTTTGTATCTCATTAATTGGTTGTTTTTGTCTTTTTTTTTTCTAGTCTGCAACTGGAATATTTCTTGTTGTGCTGTAAGACTGTATCTTATTATCCTACACATAGTAGACCTGGAAGATAATTTATCACCTTCATCTTTACATATCTGAATACCTTCTTTTCACCAGTCTATGATCTGCTGTAATGCACAAATCCGCCTCTGGAGACCTGCTGCATAGACCACCATTCAGCACTCTGTACTCCTGCAGCTCGCTGTTTTTACTACTTGGTACATCTTGAAGAACAATCTTTTTAGTTAATTTTTGCAAATTCTTAGGGTCATGTATAAATCTATTCTTTTCCTCTGGATTGCTTGGTAGCCCACTCACCTTGGTCTCAATAGTAAATTTGCAACTACCACATCTATTACAAATTTTAATTAAAATAGTGACGAGTTCTGCTACCTTCAGAGCGTGACTGGAACATGACATATTGTTGATCATACAGTACTGATAGATAAATGGCTTTGAATTCTATGACTACACAGAACATATAGTGATAACTGCATGTCCACATTCTTTGAATATATTTTTACAACTGCTTGTCTATCTATATTATAAAAGTTCTATCTAAATCACATTTCCTTGTTTATAATACTGTCAGAAGAACAGTGTGAAATCTATGGAAAATAAAAACTTATCACATTTGTTGTTCTTTCACTCCAAAAATTCTCTTAACCTGTGATAGAAAGTAATTAGGGTGGTTTGAAGTGTTTTAATCTCGACAAATGTATATTGTCTTTTACTCTTGTTACACTCTAGCTGTTTACAAATTTATTACCCAGTCAAGATTTTTAGGGTATGGGATCACTTTGCTTTGTTTTTTTTTTCCATTTGCTTTGTTTTCACAGGAATTAAGATCAGTGTTACTGTTCTGCAAATCCATCGTTCCTTTGTTACCCTCCAACTCTTTTAAAGATGAGCAGGATGGGCCAGATTCTGACAGCCTGCATTTTACTGCAATTCCTACTACTGGTGCTCCATACTGACTGGGTGTATCTCAGGGTCTAGAGGCTTGAAAAGAAACATGAGACAGAAGCCTTTGCATGTTTACTTATACATTGATATGTATGATTATGATCTTGTGTTTTCTTTTTCCAGCCTTCTGGAATGTCTAGATATGAAAGGAATAAATTCCAATGATTTAGAATTGTTATTCCTTTTAACATTTATTTTTTTGCACAAAGAAGAGCCACTAGGACTACTGACTAAAAACCAGGGAAGATTTCAGGTTTAAAAACAGAAGGCTAAATTTTCAGTTTTGGCTTTTAGATTTGGTGAATGCAATTTTATACTCTCAGACATACAGACTCGTCACTTAAAAAATTAGACTTTTTAGACCCCTTTTGATATGTAATCAAACTTGTGATTTGTAAGAAAAACATCTGCAAGAAGACAGTAAAGGAACTTCCATTTTTTCTGAAATTCACATAAACGTGGACTTAACATGAAAATATGGTTTTGGCCTAAAAGCTAATATATTAAAGTACATGTCTTTTTCTAGAAAGGCATATCTGGAGTGGGGAAAATAATGGAAATTTCATACAACACAGAATTTAGAAAAATTGACCTTGTTCTTTGGATGATTTTGAGGCATTTAAGCTTCATTTTTTTCCTAAGGGAAACCAGCTTCTTTGTAACTATTATAATCATATCTTCCAAATAACCAACAAGACAATTTTGCAGCACTGAAAAGACAAGAGTATTCTGGAAGATAAAAATGGATTGAAGGTCAGATCAAAGAATTTGGAGTACATTTTTGATTTAGTGTCTAAATTGCCAGAATTAAGATCAACCTTCTTTTACATGTTGACATTAGGAGTCAAAGCACAACTTCCAGACTCTTGTCTGGGAATTATAACACTACTATCCACAACGTCTGCATTAAATTGAATAAATAATCTATCTAAAAATAATTGTAAAGATGACAAAATCATTCTTTTACATTCACAGAGCATGCTGGCAGTGAAAAGAAAATTAACTTATATGAAAATCAGACAAACTCCTACTTAGTATAAGCAAGAAATTAAAATTAAAGATCAATTAAATTAGGATATAATCTTATTAAGCATTTATTGTTTGGAGCTTTTAAGTAACAGGAGAGGATAAGTGAAGAATGCATTTGAGGAAAATGCTATCAGTAATTTAAAGAAAAATCACAGCAGACTCTCTCCTGAAAATCAAAGCAAGAGGGGAAAAAAAAAGAAAAAAAAGATAAAACATTTCTAAGTTAAAGTTCAGGGTACACTGAACTTCAGTCTCACTTCTAAGTGAGATTTAGAATTTATCTTAACTGTCACTGTATTTATATGTTTGGCATTTGAAAAGCAAATGATGCTGTATTCATTAAGTGGGATTAGCTACCTGTCACAATTTTCAACAGCTTAATATTGCTCTGAAAGTTAGCGGGGTGAGAAACACCTATAACATCAAACTCCAAAATATATTGTCTTATGTTTCATTTCCACGTCATCATCAGATTACACCTCTGGATAACAAAGGATTTTGAATAAAAGACCTACTCTTTCTTTATACCTTTAAAAGGATATTGCAAAAAGACCTTTTAGTTTTGCAGTAATAAAAAGCAACTACCTTGCTGCACACCCGTGTACTGTAGTCTATCTACACTATTAAACTGGCAAGCTTTGACAACGGTCTAAGAAAAACTGTATATTAAAAGCCATTGTTTACTTTTCTTATCACTTTTATTTTATCAGTATATAGGAATTTCAGAAAATAATATACTAGAGCCACAGCTTGAGATTGATCTTTCTGATATATGTCTAGATTGGATTCAAAATTCACGAGTGGAGCAGGTCAAGTGATCTCTCTGGAGGGTGCTGATGCCATCGAGGCTGCTTCTTGTAATTTCCTATGGGGCTGTCTTCAAGTGAGTTCATATTCAGTCTTTAGTGTTCTCATTTTAGCTTTTTACCAGTTCAAAAAAGGCAGGAAAGAAAAAATCATTCTTAATCAGAGTCACTTTGCCTGTTTTTCCCATAAGACACATGCAATTTTTTCTTAATTTTTTCTCTTTTGGCTGGAAACACAGCTTTGTGCTTGATAAGAAAACATTTCTTGAGTGTAAGAAAATACAATTTGTGTCAAAAGGTAAAGGATAAACTTCACTATCAGTGGATTAACAGTCTGGAACTTGCCAAATCTCAGTCTGGAGGAGTCCAGAGAAAGCAGTTCATTGTAGTGATTTCAGTCTGGAGATGAAAGCCTATACACTGCATAAGAAATTCAGGTGTGATCTAAAAACTATAATATTTTGGTCTATTGCATTGGTCTGAAAAGAAATGAACAAAAAAGCCATGATCGTTCATGCTCAAAATGTGTGATGCAGCTGTTCAGATGGGGTTACTGATGGTGATCTGTCTCCATAATGAAACATTTAGCTGAAGTTATCCAGGTCTTTTTTCAGTCAATAATGCTTTTGAGAATACATTTCATCACGGCATTTTCATTACGGCTTCGGGTAGACCAAAGTAATGAAACAAAGGACTTCTTCATAGCATAGCCTTGAATTATCTTCCTATGCTGCAGGAACTTGAAAGCCGAGTTACGCAGAACTTAGTGTATTGTGTCAGGGGGGTTATGTAAATATTTGCTTAATAGCTATTTGTCATGCATTTTTTGTAAATATTTGTTTGGATTTCAATGTGACTTGGTGTGTACCCTGTCAGCAGTAACAACTTGTTTTGAGAAAATATTTGTGTGAACTTTGCAAACCAAAAGCCTCTTGTGCAGCTGAAATTCACACTTTTTTCTTGGCCAGCCCCATGAATAAGAAATATGGTGTTGCCTGAAACGAGGCTTGTCTTGCATTTCTTTGAGTGTTTCTGAAAAAAGGCTGTGCTAGAAATGTTACAAGCACAAAGGCAGGTAGACTTTTAAAAATAAACATGAGAAAAAACATCAAACTTCAGACAATTTGTTAATTGTCATTATGCAAACTAGAATTACAGATACATTTACTTAAATTACTTAGATTACAAATTGTAGGAAGCTGGAATTCTCTTTTGTCTGATGTTCATAAATCACCTAGCACAATACAGACTCTGCTTTGTCCATCAAACCTTAAATACAGTTGAGTATTACATGGCAGTATAAATATTAAAAACACTCCTGATTCATTTTGGTTTTACACAATAAATTCAAAACACATAGAATCTAGTTTCTTGGGACACTATTTTCTGGCAGTTCCACGTATTCAGGTCTTAAAGGCAGCTGTTTGAGATAACTGAGGAGAGTCAGGGCACCAACAAGACTGAACTGATTTGAGGTAGCTAAGATACATCAATTATCTGAGCTAGATCAGAGAAGTCTCACTATTTCTTTCATGATTTGTAAGAAACTACTGAACAGAGGGAAAAAAAAAAGTCAGTTTTCCACAGAGTCAGTCAGGTGAATGGCCATGTATATAAGTTTTTTGTATGTTCAGAATAATAGAATCTATACAATTTGACTTTCTTCACTTTGCAAATTATTTGAGTACAGGTTATGAATTTTACAGATATATTCTCCTATTTACAGTTCTTCAGTAAATAGCTTGTGTCAATATATTTTAACTCATGATTTGTTCATGAGCTGATTATTGAAAATATTATTTATACTATATAATTTGTACTCTAAATTACATGGCATTATTTATGTTCCCTGAATAGGTAATTTATAAATAACTATATAAATAAAATGAACTGTATTTTCCTTTATCAGATTAACTGCAAACTTTCCTAGTTGTTCAAATCTATCATCCAAACAATAAGAACAACCTGTGAATCACATGCTGATCCCCACAATTCCAATAAAACTAATGGTGCCTTTGTTGTTGATTTTTTATTTAGAAAATATTGAAAATAAACATTTATGTGTTGGAATGTAGGTAAATTACTGAATGGGAGAAATTACAAACAAAATAGTTTGAGGTATTATGAGATCTATTTTTATAGAAGCAATAACGTGGTTCTTGTACTGAGGTATGTGAAAACATTATAGGGGAGAAATATAGGGTAATTTGAATCAAACTTAAGATTTTCAGGGCCGTTATTGTGCTTACAAGAGCAGACATATTTCTCCTCTTGGTTTACTTTGAGAAGGAAGACAGTTTCTTAAAGTGTGAAACATTCTACAAAATAAGAGAAGTGAAGGGGGCCAAAAATTATGGGGAGGGGGGTTAAAAATCACATAGCAACAAACCCTCCAAATTACAGTTTTCTTTTCAGTGCTGCCTAACCCATGAGCAGTAACAAGCAGTGCACAAAACAGCAGGGTGCAATCCAAAAGCCACTGGTCCTGGGGATAGCAATGTCCCTGAAACAATGAGAGGAGGTGGCACAGCTGTAACATTTCCCTCAGACTTGCATTTTACAGAGGTATTTAGAGAAGCAGTGGCATCTGGGCCCTCCAGCTCTACTGCACAACACGGTAGGGGTTGGATAAAAAAAAAAGGAAGCAATGTACTTGGTTGGAGTCCCACATCTGCCTAGCACTTAAATACCATTGAAAGTGCCAAAAGCCCATTACTTTGGGATTTCTTTAAATAATAAAACCAACAAAACCCCTCGCTATGAACAAAAAAATAAAGTTTTCATTTAATTATTTTTCTAACAAAAAGAGACAATGAAACAACAGGGAAGGAAATGCAACCAATTTGTTGCAGGAATGTGCTTTATTGAAATCACCTTGGGTGCAAGGGAAGGCAGCAGCCTGAGCAGGCTACTCTACAACAGGAAGCAAGCTGGGACCCAGCAAGGTCTGCGGGGCAGTGCCCTCAGTGGCAAGGGATGCAGTCCCACAGTGCCCAAAGAAGAGGAGCATAGCAGGTTTGGTGACAGTAGCCAGTAAACTACAACACGTGGCAGACCCAGGACCAGAGCTTAAATGTGGGGTCCAAACCAAAGAGCAGAGGATGCATAGGCAGAGGCCCCAGACAAGCTCCTCGTGGGTTTTTCCCACAGCCTGTTTTTTTTTCACAGACAGATACACCATATATGAGCTCACCATTGACACTGATGGCTACAGGGCATTTAGGGACTGTAGGTGATCTCAGGACTCTGACAAGCACAACCATCCAGAATTTTCCTTAGATGTCATTGTGTATTTTATTATTTATTTTTGAAATCAAGGTTTGTACTGAGTGCTAAAGGAGCTGGGTAAAATATTTCAATATTTGATTGCCTTTATGGAATCCCTGCAAGTTCTTTCAAAAGTGATTCTTTTACTACAGTTTGGGGTATTGCTAAATAAACCCAATGTGCTGTCTGCCCACCTGGCCCAGACCTCAGGAAATTAAGTTAACTCCACCAGAAATATGGTGAAAAGGAGAAATTTCCTTGCTGAGACATGGCAGCCAGGCAAGAAGAAAAAATTAAGGGGCAAAACTCTCCCATCTGTTATGATCATGAATATAGGCAGACACTGGGATGAGAGATGGGGAGAGCATTGCCCTCCTCAGACTGTCCATATTTCTTCCCCAAGCCACTGGAGTGAACAACTCCTTCCAAAACATAAGAATCAGCTCTGTCTATGCCTTCCTTTGCTCCCAGCTGCACAGAGATTATTGAATGATGAAGCTGGGTTTTGAGATGATTAGTCTTTCCCCTCACCAGTTAAATGCCTGGTTTTGGGAAAACACTAATGGGTAATTGTGTGGTGTCTTATGACAGCCAAATACTTTGCCATGATTCTCTGTCTGTATCAAGTACTGCACTTTTATTCCATTACAAAGAATTATAAACTACTTTGATTAGACCAATAGATGAGGGGGTGGAATCTAACAAGCATGGGTGAGGCAGTAAAACTATCCATGTTTTCTGCACCTCTGAAAGTATTCTTTCTTTTGTGCCAGGAGCTATGAAGATAAAACACCTCTGTTAGCCACTGAATAGTCTGAATTAATAAGAAAAACTGTAATCTTTAAGGAATATTAAATGCCCCTTAGAAATGTTTATTAAAATAATATTTGGTGATTGGGAAGCTGATCATGAGAACCAACCAAAACAATTAAAAATTTTTTAAAAAGTATAGGGCAAAACAAACCCCAGCACTGAGTAAAGAGATTACAGGATATTTGCATATTTTTCTAGTTACTATCAATCCAAACTGGGGGAAATTGCATTAGAGGTCAGTGTGGTAGAATAACAATACGAAGGTTACTATTTAAGTAATGCATAGAACACTTTAAAAATGATCCAAAGCAACAAAACAGAGGCAAATTAAAATCATTATTGTAGGAGAAAGCAAATATAAAAAGTCAAACTGAAGCAGATATTTCAGCCTAATGTGTCAAGTGGAAGGTCACTGTAATTGGTTTAGAAAGGTTCTACCAATTTTGCTTTCAGGGTATAATTTTTCATTTGATAATGTAAACCAGTGGTATGCTGCAGCCCACTGCTGAACTGCTGAGGGGCAGATCCAACTTACCTCTTGGGTTGCAAGAATTAGTTGCTGCAGCACTTATTCATTCGAAAGCAGGGCACCTAAGAGCCTGGTGATCTAGGCAGTGGTTCCTATAAATAAGCTCAATTCAAAAAACACTGCATTGGGTTGAGCTGGGAAAGGGGTAGCAAAGGTTTTTCACCAAAGTGTTTAAATGTTTTTCTTCTTTGTTTCCCAATACTCAAATCAGAAATTAAATGTTTTATATTAAGATAAATTCCCCAAGTTGAGCCTGTCTTATCTGCAGTCATAATTGGTGAGTGACTTCCCTGTCTTTATTTTGACTCACAAGTTTTCTTGCTCTTGTTCTTCCTGTTTTCTTTCCCATCCCACCATGGGGAGGGAGGAAGTGAGCGGCTATGTGAATGCTTGGCTGCTGGCCAGGCCAACCCACCACAAACACAAATCTTTTAACATTCATGAACCACCTATCTCACTGTAAAGGAATGGTCCAGCATTCCAGATAGCGAGCTACAGCTTTTGCCCATTCATATTTTCTTCCCATGAAAGCCAAAGTAGGGAAGGGTTTCAAGAAGATTATGTTTACGTGCCTTGTTCTGGTTATAGAGGGGAATGTGAGCAAGACATATCGATGCATGAATTCATGGGTTTTGAAGCTTATTGTAGCTATAGGCACCTGCAGAGTGAATGGTGTTTAGTCCTGTGTTTGAAACTTTGAATCTTCCAGAGCAGCTGCCTATTCCTCTCCACTGAATATGTAGGGTACCTAGGATGACTGTTCTGATACCTTGCACACCTCAGCTGCCTAAGCTTAGGCACAAGTAGGTTATGAAGAAGAGCTGACCTACAGGGGAAAAAACAGGGTTGTGATCTATCTAATAATCCAGCCCCATGAGTGTTCCCTGGAGTTGGTAGGAAATCCACTTGGGATCCTTAGTCCAGAAATCCTGAACTCAAGGCAGTTCAGAGGCTTTCCTTGGGTGAGTAGGGTAGGAATAATTTCTGCTTCTGAAAACATGATTGGGCCTTTTCTACGCAATAGCCCAGTTACTGCAATATTCTGCTGGACCATGAGATAAACCAGTGCAATTCCTTCTCTTGCTGTCTTGCAAGATGCCCATTTACTTGGAAAATACCTTGGATAAAGTGTTGGTTACTGTCCTGGAAACCAGGACCACAATGAAGACCTCTCCCACAAGCTGGTGAGTATCCTGAGGGTTAGACTGCTGTTTGCTCTCCCTGGTAACTTTACAGAAAGCAACAGTTCTGGCAAGATGAGCAGAAATTTGTTTTTCCTTCTAAAAACACTTGTCTTTCCCATATGTCTGACCTCTCTTCATGAGCACTGAGTTGTGTCCTTATAACTTACTAGATGAAAAAGATGCTCTTTGGGTTTCTGTGCACACCCACAGTAATTAATCCCACAGTGCTCCTTGCAGCTGCAGCATGGTGCTGTGTTGGGATGATGAGACCTCCACTTGGCTCTCCCCTGGAAGCAAGCCCACGCATGCAGGCAGGGGAGGTACTTGTAAGGGATCCCTGGTACAGGCAACTGCCACTTGGAGACTATGGGGCATGCTGCAGAATGCACTTACATTGTCATACAGGCACAGCATTTTAGGCTTAAGCACTAGCTACACCTGCATTGCATAACTGAGGTGAAACTGCCAGATATTAACATCATTTGAAGACTATAGGGTCTGAGAGTTTAGAACTCAAATTTGACTGGAATTGCACTTTTTAGCCTCTAAAAACTTTTTAAAAGTGCCCTCATGTATTGTGGGTTTGGTGTTTGGTTGGTTGGTTGGTTTTAATCTGATCTTCTCCTTTGTCCTGCCACAGACGATGTAAACCAGTACCAAGGTTCAGTTTAACAGCTGCTTAACTGTATAGGCAGATGGGACCAAAATAATCAGAGAGATTGAAAACAATAGTCTAATAAGTATTTCAGGCTAAACAGCTGTAGAATATCTGTGTACATACAAGATGCTATGAACTTAGAAGTCACAGTAAAGAATTTGATTCCAAAACCAAATTGAAAGATAATTATGTTCTTTAGTAAACAGTATCAGCTAGGTTTTTCTATCACATTGTTTTGAGGTTTAAGTTAAGAGGTTTTCCTCAGCCTAGAGCACCCGTTATAAGCAATTGGACTGAAATGAGACTTTATGACTATTTTAATAAAATTCATTTTTTAAAAAATGAAGAAAAATGGGAAACTCTTGAGATGACCTAAATGACATCTAGAATTATGAGAGGGGAATGATAGCAAAGGTAGGACAAAATATTCACAGTATGAATGATTCAGTCATTAGAGACCACAATTTAAATGCAGAGAGATATAGCACACAAAGAGCTCAAGCAGAGAATTTCACTTAGTACAGTTGCCAAGTAAAGCCATCAAAGCAAATAGCTCAAATGAGTTTGAGAGAGAACTCTGCATGTCTGAGCCGGGAGGGAATCAAAGGATATAGTTACTAAACAAGAAAATGGGTGTGAGAGAAACTTAAAGGGAATGGCTTATTGGGTCAGGTGTCCTTTTGTCTCTCTGGCAGTGTCTCGTGTCCTTCTTTCCTAATCTTTCATAAAAGGAGGATTGAAAATAGTCATAAGGAAAAGCCCTACAAAGACTATAATTAAAATGTATTGCAAATGTTTTAATCTGACTGACTTGTGTTTTGATTTGGGGTTTTTACATTAATTAGAGAGACTATAAAGGCTGCAACAACCATTTCATCAAAGACAAAGGCTTAAAGAACAGCCCAAGACTGATAGATTCCTTCCTAATGAACATATCTTCAATACATGAACTAAGAAAATTTTGAAATCATGGGTCTGAAGAAGGAAATCTACATAGAAGTGAAAGGTGGAACATAAAAACTGTACTTTGGAGAATTTAGTCTAAAGCACATAAATCAGAGAGTAAAGTCTCTGTTAGAATTCAGTCTACCTGACAAAATACTAAGCATAGGTTGCAATACTAGGTATTGTACATCAATATATATTTTTTAATTTGCATCCCAATTGAAACTAATTTGCATGTTATAATTATCTTTCCAACTGTCTTTCGGGAGATAAAAACAGAGCTATTAACAAAACTTCAATGTATCAGAGTTTCTAGACTAAATAAATTTGCTCTATGATATTGTCTAGCAATCTTTCCTGAAAATGGCAAAAAGCATAAATATGCTTCATTAAACAAAAAGAACTGGAAACATTTGAGGTTTAAAATATTAGTGCTTAAAGCATATTTTGTACCACCAATCATTTTAATGATTTGCTTTCAAAAATAAAACTGCAGTTTTATTTAATAGCTTGATTATATACTTCCTTACAATTTGGGGGCTGATATAAGCTACACTGTTTAGTGCTTACCCATAAAGTGCATTAAAAACAACTTATTAATCCTTGGAATGCCTTCACAAAGGATAAGCTGTGTCCATCAGTACTAAAATCAATGTTTCTTATGTAACCAGATGGAAGTGGGGTATTCTGAAATGCTGAGGGTTATAACAGATGTCGCTCCTTGGGCTGAAGCTAACTGGGAGCCAGGGTCTATCTTTTAGATCATCAGATCATTTATAATCGTTTACATCACCCACTTTAGCCATATAGACCAGAGGCAAAAGATCAGACATAATTGTATAGCGGGGGCCTACATGATTTGAGATGAATTTCTAACCTGTAAATAGCTTTCTGTGTCTCCTCTGATGAGTTTTAGCCATTGCAGGGATTAGACCACTGGGTCGCATGTTCTCCTTGCTGAACAGCTTGAGTTTGTGTGTGGACGCAGAGTATAGGTCTTTCCTGCTTTCACAGTACTGAATTTCAGAATATTGTTCTTTACTATCCCTAACTTGGAAGAGAGAGGTAATGTGAACCCCAGGTTAAATATGTAGCCACTCAATTGGGATCAGATGGCATAGTCAGACAGACCCAGGATTCTTTTCCTTCCTTCCTTCCTTCCTTCCTTCCTTCCTTCCTTCCTTCCTTCCTTCCTTCCTTCCTTCCTTCCTTCCTTCCTTCCTTCCTTCCTTCCTTCCTTCCTTCCTTCCTTCCTTCCTTCCTTCCTTCCTTCCTTCCTTCCTTCCTTCCTTCCTTCCTTCCTTCCTTCCTTCCTTCCTTCCTTCCTTCCTTCCTTCCTTCCTTCCTTCCTTCCTTCCTTCCTTCCTTCCTTCCTTCCTTCCTTTCTTTTTTCTTTCTTCCTTTCTTCTTTCCTTTCTTCCTTCCTTTTTTCCTTCCTTTCTTCCTTCCTTCCTGCCTTCCTTACTTTCTGCCTTCCTTCCTGCCTGCCTTTCTTTTTTCCTGCCTTCCTACTTTGCCTCGCCTCACCTCGCCTCGCCTTGTCTCCCCTCACATCCTCTTCCCTTCCCTTCCCTTCCTTTTCTTTTCTTTCCCTTCCCTTTTCCATTTCCTTTTCCTTTCTTTTCTTTTCCTTTCCTTTCATTTCCTTTCATTTCTTTTCCTTTTTCAATTTCTTTATATTTCTTTTTATTTCATTTATGGAATCTGCTTACAGAAGTTTAAAAAAAGCCTTGCAGGAGACTGGGGTGTTGATGTTAACTGTGCTACAGTGAGACAACTTTTAAAGTACATTGATTTTTATTGAATCTATCTAATTTCGTGGTTCAGGCTTACCAGAGATGTTCAGAGAAAGGTAATTTTCATTTATGGGGTTGGTTTTTTTTTTGCATTTTGCTTTTCCTCAGGACCACAAAATTCTTCATGGAAAACAGGCATTAGGTTTTCCCAACTGAAGCTCCAGTCCACTTGACTGAAAGCCCTCAGTATTGATACTGGGAGACTGGTCTGTTAAAAAGCAGCACAGGTGATTTGGAAGAAAATCAAGTAAGTCAGACTGACAAGTTAGTAGCTTTCCATAATATCTTTGTCAAAATTACAGTCTACAGACTGGTTTGATTTTTACGGTATGGTATTCCCTAACAGAAAAGCACTTTGAGAAAATACAACCAACTCCAGCATGCAGACACACTGTGGTGAATCTCGCTATGGTAATTTAAGACGGTAATTTATAATCCATGCAGGAGAGAAGAAAAGCATACTTGAAGCACTCCAGTCACAGTCTGGTGTAATCGCTTAAGCTGCCAGCAATGGTAGTTTGTGCTGGTATGCCGGAATGAGGCAGATGAAATGTGCTCACAGAGTCCCTTTTGCCAGCTCTGCTATGAGGGTTTAACCTCCAGGAAATGCATGAGGAGGCAGCAGAGCAGTGGTAATGTCTTAAGTAGCTCCAGCGATCTGCTTTACTAAGCGTGAGCAAGAGTCTTTAGCTCATGGCCAGGCTGTGTATTTTTGCTGTTGGAAGTAGGCAATTCTGTGTGCAATAGCTGATGAGTGGAGAGCAGAAATATATATTTCTAATTAACTTCTTGGTAAGAGAGTAGAATGAGACCACAGTATTTTGCTTATTTTCATTCTGGATTTGAGATAGGTTTGAAATTCTGCCTCTACATGTACTCTAAACAAGTGATATAATGATTCCCTGTGTTGCCTAAAAGTCTTCCAATCCACATGATCTGATCTTTTGTAAATATAATTTTATCAAGAGAACGCTTGAGTTTCATATATTTGCATTAAAAAGTGTAGTGTGTTACTTGTTCTTATATCTCAACTGGAAAGAAATACTGGGTAAAATCTAACAAGGCACTTTTCCACAAAGTAAAAGTAAATATAAATTTTTGTCAGCAAATAGATTAATCTTCACAAATTTTTTTTCAAAATAAGCTCTTTATTTCAAATCCAAAATACAAATGTACATTAATATATTAGAACTTATTTTACATTCTGAGTGGAACACTCAAATTTCTCTCACATCCTCATGAGTTTGCCTGTAAGTTTAAAATACAGGCCTTTCTCTTTTAATCTGTGTTGTCTTATAATTCCCTTCTCCAGTGTCTGTCTCAAAAATATAATGTAAATAAATATTATCACTCAGGTTGCTGAGGGCAATGCTTAGAGATATGCAAGTAGATCTGTTTTGCTAAGTGTCGTTAAGAAGCTTTATGATGTTACACCTTCAGCCCAGGGAGGCTAGTTGAAGTCATATTAAGTTTCTAATACTGACGCCAAAAACTGACAATAACATTAAGGAAAAATACTTTGTCAGTTTACACTGTAAATGTATATGATATCTCTAGAGAAAAGGTCAGTTTTCATTCCATTGTTCTTCCAAGCTCGTATTATTCACACTTGATAACACTCTAAAGGTATTTTGAATCCCTGTGGCTGTGATTTTCTTTGACAATGCATTCAAAGCTCAGACAAGCTGATTCAATTAAACAAAGATCTGAGGCTGTCAGTATAGGAAGAAGTTGAATAGTCATTTTATAGAATTAATTGTACATCTGAAGCACACAATGAACCAGCCTGCAATATAAGAATATTCTTTTTTCTTTAATACAATTGTTTTGCTGAGAAGAAAGTCCTGCATAGCTCTGCGAGATTCGGTATATGCAAGAAAATATAGCAACAAGACAGATATTCTATTTAGGTTTGGTCTTTTGTTGTTGTTTTATACCCAACAGTAAGCAACTTTGTTACTTTTTCTATAAAGATCAGCTGTAGAAATTGGAAATCATTCATAACCATAGGGTCTATAAAGTTATACTACAACCTACCTCTCCTGTTTTTGTACTACCACTGCAAAGTGGATGGAAGAACAAAGAGGATAGAAGGAAACAAAAGATATCAAAGAACAAAGTGAAAAATATACTTTTCCAAACATATTTAAAACATGCTGTCTTTCTTCTCCCCACTATTCTTCAAGATGTGGGGTACTCCACATCCCACTTGAGGATCCATGGAAGAAATATCATAGCCAATATGATGAGAAATACTTCTGAACAATGTAGGAACATGATAGAGCATCTGCAAGCTCCAGATTGTCCAATGTCCATCTGTGCTGTCTTCATCAGCAAGCAGTGTAGCGCATCTGTAGATTGAAACACTGGCACTGAGGACCGAAGACCTACAGATTTGGGAAGGTTGCCTGAGACAAGCTCTAGGCCAGTCTCATGCACTGGACACCCATCAGCAGCCACAGCACATTACATGAGCTCCTGGAGCACAGCTTCCAGTTAAAATGGAAAGGAATACAGCTTGTGTGCTTAAGTATCTCCATGGGATGTGAACCAAACCAACTGGGGGACTCTTTCATGCCTGTAGTGCTGCTCCACATGAAAATGCTAATGTCCCTTAACAGTGCCCAGTACTGTGAAGCAAGCCGACAAACCTTGTGTGATAATGTGCCTGACATTAGGATGGGATAAAGGTGTTCACACTCAGTCACATCAAAGTTTCAGTTTACCTAGTGTTATGTCTGTGAAAGTGACCACAGCAATCGTGCTTCCTTGGTACACTCTTCCATAGGTGACAGAGAACCTTGCATTTCACTGCCTGCAATATAAACCCTGAACTTCCTTACTGAATATTAGCAACTCTTTCAGATCCCCTTACGGTATATGTAAGGTTAGAATTGTTTTTCTACATAGTCAGGTTTTTACATTTATTAAAAGTTAACTTCATCAGCGGTTTTATAACACATATTCTGTTTAGTGTAACAAAATGCTTGACAAACATTTCCAGTGTTCAGTGCCCTGAGGGGTTAGTAGTGATAACCTCAGCCTTTTTCATGCCACCTTAATCTGAAAAGTCAGAACCTGACTTGAGCCTTACTCAAAGAAGATACTGCATAAATATGTTTCCAACAATGTTTCAGTGAACCCTGTGTTAATTATTTCCACTGTTATCTTATACTTTTCCTAAAAAAACAGTTTGTTAATGTTAGATGTACCATCTTTCCAGACATCCCCTAGGTAGGATGGGATGGGACAACGAGAACACTATCTTAACATTCTTTCTCTAGAACATCTTTTTCTTTATAAGTTAAAATCACATTATCTCCTTTCTAGATAAGCACTTCCAGTACTCTTGGCCTTTTGTTCAGAGATCATTTTTTTTTCACACACAATTTCTGGCACAGAAAGAAAATTACAAGCTCAGCCACTTTTACTGCATTTTGTCATTGTTATTGCTTCCAGACCAACTTCTTCTGAGTCAGAAATTAGAAGGGCAGATTCACAGCAATAGCTCTACAAATCCAAGACCTTCAGTTCTGACAGTTCTAGGGGCTGAACTTAATGCACATTGAACTATATCATTAAATGTTGTAAATGGGCATGTCTCCACTGAAAGCAAAGGAGAGATGTACCTGACACTGTAAGACTGTCTGACTCATACTGATGACATGTCAGATGTCACAGGACTCAGCTACAAAATAGCTTGTCTTGAATATACTTGAAAGAATATGGTAATTTTAACTAAAAATGTAAATTCATTTAAAAATAGTTTTGGGAAATGTCAGTTTCCAGTTGGGTGTGAGGTAGTTGTCAACTCTGAATCATAAATTACTATAAAATGGAGACAAACTATCATAGATACATTTTTCTTTTATATGGACACTAGCTATATGGAACGTCAAAGTGTGTGGATTGTGGTTTGGTCCTGAGAAAGGATGCAGTGCTAATAATCCAGGGCATCATGACAGCTCAGTTCTCAGGGCTTTCAGAACACTCCTGATGAATCCCTGTGAGTATCAATCACTCCACACCACTGGAAGTTAAGTGCGCAGTAACAAAAGAGGTTGCTGTTCAGACTCCATGAAATGATTAAGTATTCTTGTTTAAATCGCTTTGACTATAAGCAACACATACAGTGGAAAGAGGCTACATTAACTTATCAGCCAATTAATCTGCCAACAAACAATAATTTGGGCAAATCTCATTCCTAATTTGGGGAGCTTTACTACGCCTCATGTAAAAAACATGACTCTGCAGCAATGTCCTTTGGTGCCATTGGTCTAACATCTTGTAGAGCCAGTGGGAGGGCAACTTAAAGAATCAACTGATGCTGCTGCCAATATACATCCTAGACGTAGAAGAAAGTAGCTGTAGTCACATGTACTTAGCCTCCTTTATAATCATAGAATCATAGAATGTCCTGAGTTGGAAGGGACCCACAAGGATCACCAAGTCCAACTCCTGTCCCTGCACAGGACAGCCCCAAATTCACACCAGATCTCTGAGGGCGTTGTCCAAGTGCTTCCTGAACAGTGTCAGGCTTGGTGCCGTGACTGCCTCCCTGGGGAGCCTGTGCCAGTGCTCCACCACCCTCTGGGTGAAGAACCTTTTCCTAATACCCAACCTAAACCATCCCTGGCACATCTTCCTGACATTCCCTTGGTCCTGTCATCGGTCACCCAAGAGAAGAGATCAGCGCCTGCCCCTCCTCCTCCCCTTGTGAGGAAGCTGCAGACCATGACAAGGTCTCCCCTTCTCCAGGCTGAACAAACCAAGTGACTTTATCTGCTCCTCATACGGTTTCTCCTCTAAACCCTTCATCAACCTTGTGGCCCTTCTTTGGACACTCTCTACATCCTTTATATCCTTAATATACTGTGGCGCCCGAAACAGCACACAGTACTCAAGGTGAGGCCGCGCCAGCACAGAGCAGAGCGGGACAATCACCTCCCTTGACTGGCTGCAATGCAGTGCTTAGTGTGGGGGTGTAACTGGGGGGTGTCTCCTGGTGGTAGGCAGGTAAGTAGGTTCATATTGCTAAAAGGGTAAGGAGCATCTGTGGCTCTATGGCTGCTGACAACTAGCTACTAAACAAGGCTGCATTTGTTTGTCTTTTTCCAGTGGCTCCTGTGATCAAATTTTATGTATTTATTTATTTCTGTTGTTTCTTACTGCTTGTCTGCATTACTCTGACGCTGATGTACCTGTGCTGTGTTTATGCTCATGATGTACTAATTTACTTTGTAGTTGACATATGTTTATTTCCATTGGGTGTCTGATATTCTCCCCTGTTTTTCTGCTAACTTGCATTTTTATTTTCTGAGATTTCTTTCTACCTGTACTACATTGTCCTGATAGATTTATCCTGACAATACAATTTTCTTGGGCCTTTAAATAAATAAATTCCAGTATTTCTTTTGATACTATTGTGTTTTATTACGTGCTTTGTGTTTCAGATAATACACCCTGGTCGACTGTAGGGAAAAATCGTTTTGGCCTATTGTATACACCTTTTAAATTCTTACAGGAGGTGATTGTGTTCCCCTTCTGATGTCATCTGACTGGGTTATTCAGCTCTTTTAATATGTCCTCATAAGTTGGCCTTTCCATTGCCCTAATAATTTTTATTGCTTATATGCCAAATCCTTCTCAGAGCTGAGTGCAGTTTTACTTGCAGTGAAAGGTTTACCTGCCTACTTTTTATATTATGTAGTTTGATTGTTTTAGTCTTTTTCTTTTTTTTCCCCACTGTATTACATTGCACCTTAATCCCCAATCTTCTGTAAATTTGGGGGTTAAGTCCTTCCAAATACTTCCCTCTCCATTAGAATTCTGTATTCTCATACTTTTTTTCCCTGTAACGTATGAAGTCATCTTTTTCAGACTGAACTTCCTGCCTCTGACTCTTTCTGATTTACCTCTTTGGCCTCCTTGTCGTTTGTAACACTTCACAATAAATAGGGCCTGAATACTTTAATTAATGTGCTGTTTACTGGTTCATTCAATTCAGTAGTAAAAAAAATGATGGTTAAGATATTAAGACTATTCTTGACAAAGGGCAAATGTATTTCAATACTAATGTGAAAGACTGAAGCTCAGGAAAATTACTACATAGCAGGAACTCATTTTAGCTGAGAAAAATAAGTGTCTTGCCAAGAGAGGCTGTGAGCCTTCGTCTCTCTGTATATAGAGTGACAAAACTAACCAAACAAAAAATGCAGGACCTATTGGAAATATAAATCAGAGTTAGAGCGATGTCATACGCTATCACCCTTTTTATCTCACAAAAATGTGAGCTGAAGTAATGAAAGTAATGAACAGTGTGAATATGAAATATTTATAGCAGTTTCTTGGAAGACTTGCAGTAGTGTCAGGATGGTGGTCCAAAGCATCAAGCAGCATTACTTGGCAGCTTAGAGAAACCTAGATGTCCATGCAGCATTACTACTTCTAGATTTCTCAGTAGCTAAATCTCAGTACCCACCATAACAATATCAGAACTAATTTCCTTTTCTTCTTTTATTATCATTTTAAATATCTCTTTCTCTATCATCTTCCAACCTACAATATCAGTATCACAATAAACCATTCTGTTTTCCACCCTCTATCATCTGAGTATCAGTAAAGTCATCGCTTCTGGTCTCCCTTCTCCCTTTCTAAACCAACATTTTTTTACATCCACTAACATAAATCCAACTTTCCCCCACCTTTTTTTTTGGGGGGGGGCAATATTGAATTAGGAAAAAATTCAAAATTCAGGCTTTTTGGGTTTTTTTGCTTTTGGTAACACTATACTAAGGACTTAATACTGGGGAAGGAAAAAGGAGAACAATATGGTGTAGTCCCAGATTCTTCTTGGTTTTGGAATTCTTATTAAAAACTCAGTCACCTTTTTGCCACATTTTATAACTGCTGACAACTGAAATATAATGCTGTCCGCATGGTTAATAAACCAATAGTAAAGTGTCTTCACTGAACTTAAACCAAGTTGTGCTTGGGAAAACTGGAGAGTGTTCCAGTATTCCTTCAGGTACTGTGCTTGCACCACATACAAATATATGTATCATATTAATCCATACATAGAGAGATATATGGATTTATATATCCTAAATAACATATAATATTCAGATGTATACATATACACATACACACACATACTTACATCATTTATGGACTCAAACCTTCCCCATCTCGGGGAGAATCTTTTTGTCATTGTGAGCCTTTGGGCAAGGTACTCAATTAATGTAAATTGCTTTGGCTTCATCTCTGATCTGATAACTCCAGAAAAGAGGCAGAGTGGCTGAACAGCACTGGCCAGCAGGTAGTGCGTGACACTGATGTATTCCCCGACTCTTCTACATGTAAAGGATTAACCTCCATGAACAACATCAGAGCCACTGGCATCTGCTGGTTTAAAAACAGGTTAGACGGGCAAAATACCTTTAAACTACATACACATACCAATGACTTCTGTGTGATTTTTTATTTCTTTGAAGTTCAGAGCAGTCTCAAAGTCCATGAAACCAGTCACACCAATTTTAAATGAGGTTTTTTTTTTTCTTGGGGGAGGAAAAAAGAAACAAACAAAAAAGAAAAGAAACACCAGAATATAGTTCCCTACTCCTATACTACAGCACTGAAACAAACACATTTTATAAAATGAAAGCCATTCTAAAGAATTCCCTCGAGGAGATAACGGCCACACAAGGCAGCTATTACTTGTACTCACAATTGCATCAATCTTTGATCTTTATTGTTACGGTATTATTTCTATTCTGGTGCTATAAAAATGTTCCTTGTGGATTTTCCTTAAATAATAAATGTGCCTACCCTAAAACTGCTTGGAAAAAGAGACAGTTGCAGATCAGTGCTGCAAATAAAAGCTAAGGAGCTCTTTTATTTAATTTCATCCAGAAATTACAGTGAGATTACTATCTTGAGAGAGGACCAAAAATTAAGTTTTCACAATTTCCTTTTTCCATGACAATCTGTACCACGCAGAATAGATTTTATGCCATTTCCTGTTCTTACTACAACTTTCATCCTGAGAATTGGGACTGCAATAGAATTTTAATTTCCAAATACATCATGTAAAATACCAGCGGCCTGTACTTTCTGACAGTTCCATTAAGCTGTATTTTATGTTTTGATATATTGATAATTAATTTATCTAAAACTTATTGGACACTCCAAATGAGGGTAAAATTAGAATGCAGAAGGAGAGAAGGGTTTTCCAATTTGGCTTATGTAAAAACTAGGGTAAAAACATTCAGAAGATTAACAAAAAGATGGTCAGCAATAATACAGAAGAGGAAATTCTTACTGTCCACGCTGCTTATAGCCTACTGCCAAGTAGACATAGGAGTGTTTACACCAATCTTCTTTATCAGATGTTACATTCAGCTGAAGACTCAATGTCGTATTAGTTTTAGGAAACAGAAAAACAAAGATCATATGCATGCAAAAAGCATATTTTGATAACTTTCTCGTTTTACATACTTTTCCTAATATTCCTACAGATTGCTCTGTATTTACAAATGTTTTGCAGATCACAGACTATTTTCTGCATTTCTTAATGTATGTGAACTTAATGATACTGGGAGAATTGTATATTAACTTGCCACTTACGTGTTCATTATTCCCTGGATTATGTAATGCACAAAAAAAAATATGATTAGGAAAAGGAAAAAGTGATGGTCTTGTGAATTCAGCCTGGGAAATTTCCATGTAGAAGGTAGCATGAGAGAAAGTATGATTGCAAAGGCACCAATATACATCTGATTGTAACATTTTTCCCTCCAATATGTTTAGAAAGTAAATTAAAATAATTACTTTAAATATTCCCACTACTACTGGATACATGGGCAACATGGAATGTCATAGAAACTCTGATGCAAGCACTTATGGAGCTGCTTATCACATGGAAGTTCTCAGCAGTATGCAATCTCAAATATGAAATACCTTCAACTATATAAGCAGCAAAAGTCTGGTGTGAACTGAGAGTAAGGTTTCGTATTAATTTTCCTTCATTCCACTTTCCCTGGAAATATCTAGACAAAGAGATGAGAACAGTTAGACAAATTTCACACTCCCATAACTTCTCCAGTGTCACCTGATTCAGTGATGTTATTTGACTACACTGAGAAGAACATCAAATAGCTGAAAGTTGGTTTGTCCTCCATGCAGCAGTGGATGGCTCTATGACGATATGGTTAACAATATCAAGGTGAATAAATGGGAGGAAAAATAACTTTTTAGTGTGAAATATTCTGTTCTCAGGCTTCTTTTCATGGTGTCTGGAAGGATACATTTGTCTTGAAAGATCCACGATATCTCATTTAATATTATATCAATCTCTTTTCCATTAATGGAAGGGAATCAGTCTCTGAAGTCCTTAATATGCCTGTTTTATCACTATGTAGCTGTTCCAGTAGTTGGTTCTTCATTTATGAGTGACAAGTAATCTCTGCCAACATGCAGAGAGAGAATTTGGGCCCATCAAAATCTCCAAATGATGATCCAACTCCATAAAACTAGTGTGATCAGTGTGAGATTCTAACTGTTTTAATGAAGAAGGGAAGTAATTTCTTACGAAGTCCAAATGGCTGCCAAATGGTGGACAGGCAAAACTGTAGTGTTTGGCATTACAGTTATTTTAAACACTGGTGGAACACATCTGGTTTTTTTTCTCTTCCCAGCACTTATCCCGCCTCTCACTGCACTCAAGAGAATAAATCCCTCTTCTCGAACTGGAGTTTGTTATTAGTTTTGGCTCATAACAACCTCTCTCTTAGCAGCTCACTTTGATCTGTGTAGCTCAAAATCATTATCTAGTCATTAAAGTAAATAAACCTGAATTCCTCCCATATTCGGAGTGCAAAACTGCAGGATGTTGCTGTAACATTAGGCATAATGGTACAGAATTATTACTGTAATATTTCAGTAATGTACTATAGAGCTATCATAGCCAGGACAAACCACCTGACCGAGAGGCAGAAAAAGAAAGCAGCAGATCCAAAAAGTTTAACTGTAAATGTTAGAAGGGCTGTGCTTTTTCCTTTGAAAGGAGTAAAATTGGAAAAAGCTGGAGCAGCAGACAGAAAGAAAATGTAAAGTGTCTTAATTTTTGCATTGTTTGAAAATTTAATTGACTAAAAGTATATAGGAAAAATAATTAAACTTTAATTACCATATTTTGTGTTTATGAACAGAGATTACAACTTACATATGTCGGATAAAATTTGCAACAGTATGTTTCAAGCACTACATATTTGGTTTTAGAGCAAATTAGCAGAGGACCCAATTTTACACTTGTGCTTATCAATGCAATCTGGAACCAAGCTTGAGAACCTGCGTAAGAAATGCAAATAAAGTCTATAATAAGTTACACCTGCAGAAATGGAAGTTTCATTAAAGCCAGGAGGAAAATCCATCACCTTGAAAGAAAAAAGGTGTGTATATATATAGGTCATAAAAATGTCCCAATTTACCATGTCCTTCCAGACCCTCTGGATACTCAGTGTTTAAATATATCTAAAAGGGCATAAAAATACTTGTGTAAGTTGATGTAACTGCCTCCTAAGAATGGATAACAGTTATATCTCATTTCAAAACTTTACTCTAGAGTTTTTACAGGCTTCTTTTAACAATCTTTTTGCACTACACTGTCTTATGAGCTATCTATACTATTTTTAGCCTCAGAAATTCTACACTGTTGGTATGCAATGCTTATGGTTCACATTTATTTTAGATCTGGATACATCATCTTTCTGAACAAGCCTCCTTACAGGCTGCACATCTAATATACACTTAGGAGGTTTGTTTTTCATTTTCCAAAACCTGCCACAGGAACAGCACTGGATAGTTATATGATAGACAGACATGGAAGATAAAGCCTCAGACACAATGTGAAGCTCTATGTGGGGAGATGTTATCTTCCTGTAAGAGATACCTGTGCAATGAGTCTCTTTTACACTTCAGCAATGCTTCTGTATATCTTACCATGCTAATAAAGTAGCATTGAATACAATTGACATCCCATACAAAGCTGCAAAAGGACAGTGAGAATAAAAACTTCACTGCATACTTAACTTCATAGCTAGCAGCTTGAAAATGCAGTATTTTAAAGCAGCAGGAAACAACACACTTTCCAGTAAAAGGCAGGTGACATTTAGATTCAGAGCAATTTACTCGTAGTCAGAATGAAATTTTCCTTTGTATGAGGACAAGTTCATAGTCATACCTTCTGGCAGATATACCTCTGGTACATTTTCAGTAAAACATTGCAGAGAAACTAGGAGAAATGAACATCCCATCATCCCATACATTGTGTTCTTGCCTGTGTACATATGTATATACACGCACAAGAACTAGAGTGATATAGAACAATACACAAAAAGAAGTACATGATTTTCAGAAGGTTATGAAGGCAACATTTTTTAAGCTTACCATGTGGGAAATTCCACAGGAGAGGCCCAATTCCCAAGAGGACTGAAGAGTTCACCTAAAAGTGCAAAAATTAGTTGGTTCCTAGGAAAGGAAAGTGGTATGTGGTGAGATACTAATGTTTTCTACTCTAACTTATTCTATGATTTGAAACTAGTTTAGAAAGGCTTCTTTTTATTCTCACTCTAATGCCCGACATGCTTTTCTGAGCCTCAAGAGGCTTGAAAAACTGTGATCTGCTTTGACAAAAATAGCAAGCTACTTCTTCAGGGGGTTTTCATTTTTTTATCTCCATTTTAATACATTTTTCAAGATATGGATACAATAGCTTAATAAAAAAGCCAATAATCTTTTTCTATTCAAGTAGTGTCACTCATACCTTTAAAAATGAGGAAAATCCTAATGATTGAGTTGGAATTCATGGATTCATGTAACAAGAAAAAACATGATAGTATTCATATTTCCTTGCAGATAGCCATTAAAAATTAAAACAAAAGACATTTGTCAAATTATATCAAACATCATGCTTTAAATCTTACCATTGTATTAAATATGACACTCAGACAAAACATTGGAACTTGGTTATTTTGAACATGAATAGCACGGCTCAGAGAACTACATTTCATATGCATGCACTTTTGAGAAGTTGAAAATTTTTTTTTCTTTAAATGTCCTGTAAAATGTAACTGTTCCTGGGTCTGTTATCTTGCTGCAGAGATCTGTTGCAAAGCACACTTTGATCTGCTACCAATGTGGAATCTGACCTTAAGCATAAAGTTTTGTACTGCCAAAAGAAATCTGTCCAGAAAAAAGTAGAGTACCCGCCTACATTAACCCTCAAGCATTGCAATGAATACTGCACCTTCTCTCTCTTCTTTCCTCTGAAAAAGAAAAGTTGTTGTGGTGCTTTATGGTCCTACAATGAGTGGAGTGGAGTGGAGTGGAGTGGAGTGGAGTGGAGTGGAGTGGAGTGGAGTGGAGTGGAGCGGAGTGGAGTGGAGCGGAGTGGAGTGGAGTAGAGTGGAGGGGAGTGGAAGAGGCCTTTGCAGAAGGAACCATCTTCAACTTACCAGCTTGAACACATCCATTGGGTGTCTGAACTTGATGCTCCACCTTACCCTTGTTGTGCTTGTCAAAGAAGCAGAATCAGAGTTTAGACTGGTTTAAGTCTTCATTTACTTTGATCTAGGTTTCGGCCTGTAGCCTGCAATGACTTAATGGCTGTTATTTCATCCATGTGTTCATTGACAAGTCCCCCTCTAAAAGTTCTTATACAGCTACCACGTTTCACAAGACTAAAGAGGGAATCCTATAAAGTTTAGCTGTTCTTTTAGTGTCATCTGTAGAGCATGTGGCACAGCAACAGACACTGAACTCAGACTAGAGCCATCAAGCCCTTCATTATAAAATGATCTGACAGGATAACAGCCTAGGTATATCAGCTTGAAATTCATCATCAGTTGGCTTGATTTCTGAGGTAACTGCCCAATAATCAGCTGACTGCTTACATGTGCTAAATTTTGAAAACATAATTAATACTTTATTATTGTGAAGTAGTTTATCAACATATTGTCTTACAAATTCAAAATCCAGCTTCCATTAGATTAAGAAAAATCAATGAAATATTTTAAGAAAATTCTCATTTTAAAGAGAATATAAAACATTATCAGCTCTTCAATGTGACAGAATAAGAAATATTGCCAACATATGATATCAATTAAAAACAAAAAAGAAATGGAATGAAATGACATTTCATTATTTTAATCTAATTAAAGAATAGAAATATACTGACTTTCCACATCTGTTTATTGTATTCTCTTCTGGTATACTACTGCTTGTTAGGACTGCATTATTCATGCTCCTATTAAATTACATATAAATATGTTAAATAGAAATAGAAGTTTTACAAAACATTTAATAGATATAAATATTCCAGTAGATTAATAAATTACATATATAATACTTACCACCATGACACAGAAGAGTTTACAATAGTTTTCATAAATTTGCTTATAGCATGCATATGCACATGGTTATAATACCTATGACGATGTATTAATGGAAATTTTTAATGCTTACTGCTTGAAATTTATTACAAGAACAATATAACCAAGGCATTTCACAATGTACATATACATGTGTAATATTATAATGTAGAAGTACTTTTTTTCTATTTATACTCAAAAAGACTCTGATGAATGGAAATAATGTAATTCTTTTCCTGCCAGATTTCATATTATTGTTACGCATAACTGCTCTTCCACCTCTGTAGACCTGATCTGTTCACATTCTTTTTCCCCATTATACAAGAAGTATTATCTCTTGCTTTCAGGAAGCATTATGTCAGTTTCTGAAAGAACTGAGAAACTACAGAGACTAAACTGTCAATAAAATATACAAATCATACACATTCTATATTACCTTTGTGTCAAATACAAAACATGCTCCTTTGCCTTACTATGTGAATGCTATCTTTGTTAAAAAACAAGCCAAACAAAAGAAAAAAATGGCTATACTGAACAGCCTGAACATCCTTAACTCTGAACAGTTCTCTGGCATGCAGTTTCATAACAGTTTAAACCCACATAAACTGGCACTGCTGCTGCCATCATTGGACCCTTGTCTTGTACTCTACTTTGCCAGCATTAATCATCATCTGGTCTTTCCATGATTCAGTATAGGCAGTTAAACCAACAGAAAAGCACACATTGTTTTTTCTTGCAAAGGTTAGAACAAATGAATCTTCAGACTGGGACTCATTTTTGGCTTTCTCTGTGCAACCTGAAACCCAAAAATAACATGACAGAAATAATTTCCTCTACTGCACACCCTCTTCTATCACCTTTTGGCTTTTAGCCATCTGTACATGTGATCTGGTCTTCACAACCACAAGTTGCTTTGTCTGGAAATACATACAACCCTCTCTAAAAACTTCCTGGTGTAAAATGAAGGTGTATGATCAGCAGTTGAGCTTACTATGCAGTTACAACCCCTGTAATTACAATTCTGCACATTATATTTGTGGTAGGACTTGCTCAGGCATAACTAGTGCCACCAGTCCCTTGTTAGATATTCCTTAAGATGCATATGCGGGTTTGGCAGTTATGACACAGACCTGTGAGAGCCATTCCATCCCTCTGAAATAAAATGTGGGATCCTATATAAAGCCTAAACTGGTTGTAGACATCACAGTTTAGCAACTAAATTCTAACACGTGTGTCTTATTGAGTATGGAGTGTACTTGAAAGAATTGATGAGAATTATGACCGACTCTGCCTCCAAAATCATGGTAATTGCAAACCATACAATGATGAAAATATCAGCCATTGAGGAAATACTGTGAATCCAGGAGATTCAGTATTGACAGGTAGGAGAAGCTGAAAAGAATGACCAGCACAACAATACACATACAAAAAAGAAATTCTAGTAATGAACTAAAACTGGATGCTCCCATAGTCTCTTCCAGGGACTAGAGAGCATCCAGAACAGGGCTAGATATGTTGGACCACTCAGATTTAGCTGCACTCCTGAGGGAATAAAATTTTCCACTAAATTTGGCAAAAAATTTGGAAGACCAGTAAACCAAAGGAAACAAGTACCAAAGACCAATGTGTACAGATAAGCATATTTGGCTCTAAATATTCAAAGTCACATCATGCAGAGTCAAATTACAAGCTACTGTTAGTGACAGAAATGAGATGTCTGAAGGCAAGAAACCCAAGATAGCAAAGTAAAAGGAAACAGAGGTATTTGGAAAAAGTCTAAGCCATTGCTTGGTTTTACAAAGCACAGTGAACAACAGCATAGAATGAAATTACTATGAAAAGCAAGAGATAGAACTACATCTCACAAAGAAGCAAGGGTGTCAGCACATGGTGGGAACTGAAGATCAATCCTTTGAAGTATTTGATGTTAACTAGGCCATACTGATGGCAGTAAAGGCCACATATTCATGGTAAACTGAATTCTAGAAAGCTGTGGACCTGCCAAGCAATGTGTCAGTAAATGTTCATACCCATTATTCCACATTAGCAGAACTTGTTAAAAGCAATCTACTGACTTTGAACAGAGTAACACAGGTTACTGACGTATGCTAAGGCAAGAGCTGAGAAAAGCTGGTCTGTGTGCACTTAGCTGGAATGGTAAAAACAGTTCCTACTTCTCAGAAAATAATTCTCTTTTTTAAAGAGAACAGGTTTTTAAAAATGTTCAAGAATGAAGTGCTAAAATAGCTATTTAACTGGTGTTGGCTGCACAAGCTTCTACAAGTCTACGAGTCTTATACAGGTAACTGCATCACTGTACATTACAATGATACTGGTGCTTAAATAAAATTAGTACTGCCTGTAGCATTCTTGTGATATTACACAGCATCAGCAACACGCAGCAGTCATGAAATCCACCATTGTCAGAATTAAATTCTTTTTCCTATCCCTCACTCCCCAAAACTGAACAAAACATAACTCCATGAGTCACTTTTCCTTTCACTTACATAAAAGAAAAAGCAAAATCAGGCAAATGTCCATTTTCACATCCTTAATGCCATAATATTTCTTGGAAGCTTTAGTAGATGTCATTCAATGTAGTTCTCTCCATCTCTGACGTCGGAGATGCACATCACTTAAACTCATTTATTACTTCTTCACATCCAGTCAGCTGCCCTAATTTTCTTCCTTCCTACTTAAACTGGCATCTCTAAATCCTTAGTATATCCTTTGAGCCAAGACTGGTTTGGAAAGAATAAAGTCCAATATCCTAGTGAGAGCAAAGCCTGTTGTATTTTTCACTAAAAAGCTTCCCTTTGTGTCCCAAGGATCCCGGGTGATACATGCAAAAGTACATTATCTCTTGTCATTGTTTTATCTCCTAGTATTTCCTTTTTAAAAGCCTTTGATTTAACTCCTTCCATTCAGGCTTGATAAGTTCATACGGAAAAGTGGAGGTCCAAATAATATTTATAAAAATAATAGCAATGCAGCCTGCAGGAGTTACTTAAACCAATGATGAAAAGTTTTTCCTCAGAAACAGATTACAAAGAAACAAAAAGAAAACACCAATATTAGATTAAACACTAGAAAATAGAGGGATTATGGGTAAGAAATGGGACGTTTGCCTGGTTTATGTCAGACTGGGTGCAGTGAGGAGGAGTAGCTGTGGGGTCTGGAGCATGCAGAATTTGACAGGTAACACAAAGCCAAAATGCATGACCTGAAACACTGCCACCATCCAACACACTCTGCTATGCTCCAGTTTAATCCTCCAGGACTATTCTCAGAAGAGCTTTTCCTGAGAAAAAATGAGAATTGTATTGAATTTTGACATTTTTTTGTCTTGGAAACTGCAGAGATCATAGAATCATAGAATGTCCTGAGTTGGAAGGGACCCACAAGGATCACCAAGTCCAACTCCTGTCCCTGCACAGGACAACGCCAAATTCACACCAGATCTCTGAGGGCATTGTCCAAGTGATTCCTGAACAGTGTCAGGCTTGGTGCCGTGACTGCCTCCCTGGGGAGCCTGTGCCAGTGCTCCACCACCCAAAGTAGATTGATTGACACTACCATTTTCATTCCTAGCCACCCTTCCTGTTTTTGTGAAATTAAATTTCAGTCTGTTTATGCTTAAATAGCCTTATTCTGAAATTGTTGTATATTGAGAACCCATCCACCTTTTCACCCTATGAGTGGGTCTTTTCTGGGTTATGTTGCTATGAATAAAGGCTCATTCTTCTGAAAGCTCTAGAGTCACCCTGGTGTAAAGCAGTATAAACTCAGGGTACCAGAGACTCAAATTCTTTCTCTGATGGCTGGCTAACTGTGACCATAACAAAGACATAAAGTATGCAGAACCACATTGTTTTGATCTTCATAGGTAGCTTGCAGAGTTAAAAGAAGTGTAACTGAAAAACAAGACATTTTTTGAATAGCTTATACATTCCTTCTCTGAAGCTTTCAGCAAATCTGTCTCACAGCAGAAATTAGTTTTAGATCATGGTATTAGAAGCTGTTTCAAAAAAAATCTTTCACCTTAATTTCACTGAGTGATTGTATATGTGAATAATAGGGCACCTTATTAGACTGTTTCTCTGCCATAGCTCTGCTCAAGATTTTCTTTCTTTTAAGAAGTCTCAGATATGGACAGTACGACATACTCTCTCTTTTCCATTTCCTTCAGTTGCATTGGGAACAGAGGCTCTAAGCTGGGTATTGCAAGCCTTGTCTTGGTGATGGAATTAATCACTGACTATAACTCCTCTGGTGTCAAAGAAATATGTAATATGAGACCATCCTCTCATTCACTGGGGTCTATGGACACCACCTATTTACTCATATAACTTCTCATATGAAATCTTATATGATAAGTCTTTTTAGGTAGACATGGCAATTGTCATTTGCAAATCCATGTCAAAAGTATATCTTTCCCAAAGGGGAAGTGCAAGTCTGAAGGCGTAAGGTAGATTTGGCTTTATTTGCCTGGTCTGTATCAGCAGTTTAGATCAGTTGACAGGCCCAGCCAGGATGTAGGCATGAATGAGGGACTGTTGCAAATAGCAGCAGAGGTAAGCCTTCTTATAAGGAGGCACCAGGCCAGATTTACAGTCCTATTGTGGTAAACTTAATTAGAATTAGAAGTTTAAACATTAAATAGAAAAGTCTCTTTGTACAATAGACTTCTTAAGCAACTATTTCATTGCGGCTCCTTTTTTTCTTTGTCACAGCCCAAAGCACTTTGTCAGCATGGATAGAAAGGGGACTCCAGGGATGAGCCCTAACTACATCATTCTTCTGGGGTCCTCATAACCACTTTGAGAAACAGCAGTCTTCAGCATGCCCTGTACTGCAGAGGGGAACTAAACAGGAGGTGTTATATCCGGAGTCTTGTTTTTGCCTGTCACCCACATACTTTCGTTAACAATAAGTGGCTGTCCATTCTGTGGGAGAGGTAAATCCTGACTGGTTCTTCCTAGAAAACCCAACAGTAACAAAGGACATGTTAACATTTGGCAGTTTTGAGATGCCAGCTTACTGTGTGGCTTCTTGATTATTGTGTAAACTTCAGACATGGATATACTCTTGACACAAACAACAATGGGCCTATCAGGGATTACAACAAAGCTAAATGGTTTGAAATTTGGATTCCACTGTGGTACTATTACATTAAGTTATATTTGAAGAGTGCTCAGAGAATGCTAGTTTAAGAGAATCAAAATAGAATAAAAAATAATACTAAGATTTTTATAATCAATTGTTTTACAAGTTAACATTGTGGGGCTTAGTTACTGAAACAGTATTTCACAAAAAAATATTCCACAGTTATGTAGTTTCTTTGTCATATTTTGAAGAAAAATGGAAAAGGTGATGAAATTACCACTAGCTTACAGGTCTGTGACATTGGAGCAAGGGAGAAATTGCAGTGCGTCTGGCTGTCTGAGGTAAGCACATTAGCTGCTGAATGTGTAAATTGCAAAAATAACTTAGAAGCCAAAAGTGAGAACAAATGAGCAAGCAAGTGATCTAATCTCTGTTGGAACACATCACCCATGCGATTTGCAGGGTCCCTTGGAAACAAAGGAACAGATGAAGCAGGAGGAGCATTTGTGTTATCAGCAATGGAGAAAAATCAATAACAGATACAGTCTGAGTGTCAGCAAAACAAAGGAGCTTTCCATTCCTCTCTGAAAAACTGACACATTTGAAGCAGGGAAAGTCTGGTGCTTCATTACAACAAGATATTTCCTGAGCTCTGTGCACTGGCCACATTGCATATTTAGTTACTGTCATATGTGGTTTTAAGGTTGATAAAGCTTAACTATAATTCTTACCTTTTGAGGTAACAGCCTCAAAAGAGAGCATCTATTTTGGAGATAAAGTTGTAAATGTAAAACATTGCCATTTGTGGAGCAAATCAGAGAAAGGAGACATGCTTGTCTTGTAGACCCTGAGAAACTATGAAATCCAGAAATAGTCTTATTTAGGACACAAACTGTTCTTCCTCACACCAGAGCAGCTGCTCTCTAAGTGCTGCTGCAATACAAGTTGCAGAGTGTAATTAATTGGATTTCACAGTCTGCTAGAACTGTGGGCAGCCAGCACTTTAAGCTGCAGGAAACCCTGCTCACAGATATGGAGCTCCTGAGTAGCTCCAAGGAATCACAGTATGAGACCCACCTGTCAGGAAACCTCCAGTTTCAGTGAAAGAGGAAATACAAGAGGGCCAGAAATAAACTGCTTTTTAAAAGATTTTGGGCTGGAAAGATGTCTCAGTGTAAGCCAGGTAACCCTCCACATGAGTGTAGTTCTTAGAAAGAACATGAAACTGTCCTTTTTGTTGGTCCTGGATGGGCTGGAGGCACTTGCAACTGACTCTTCCATTTTTGTTTTAGGCAGTGGACAACAATCACATATTTGAACCCTGTACACTGTTGTTTTCTTCTATGTTTGCTCTCTACAAACTTAAAAGAAAATAACAGGCAGAGTGCTAAGCTTTAAAAGATAACATTTACTACAGAGTTATCTTTCAGCGATGTCCAAAATTACTATACTTTTCCATGTAATTGGAACTGGAGATATCTGTGATAATTGATTAGGAAAATATTGACTGTCTGTTTGTTGGTTGGTTTTTTTATTCTTGTACATGGAAGACAGCGTATTTCCAATTAATGGTGTCTCGTCAAGACTAAAAGGCTCAGATTTAAACCTGAGCATCCAGGAAGCAGTATAACCAAGACATAGAGTTGGTTGTTTGTATAGGAAAGATACTGAAGGAGATGGGGAAGTTACCCTCAGGTAGGTAATACTGAAACAGAAGCTGAGATTAGTTACTGCAAGGCTCTCCAGAGATAAAAAACTCAAACTCAGCGAGTGTTACATTTGCCTTCTCAAGAGTCAAGTGGGTAGCAAGGCTGAGAGATGCAACTACAACTAGTGGTAGGACCCAGGACAGACTGTTACCAGGCCTGAAATAAACCCTCTGTGAAGACTCAGATTCATAAAAGGTGTCTACTAATACTGAAGAGGTCAAACAAACTACTATCTTATGGAATGACAAAGAAAATTGGTTACACTTTTAGAGAGCACAATGTATTAGAATAATAACTTATTGTGCTTCACAACACTGGAACCTGACATTTTTTGACCCAACAGTGAAAAAGAGTAGTATCTTCAATCTGCTTTAGTCATAGTATTTTTGTCTATAAAGTCCTCGTCAATCTTATCTTGAAATCTGGGAGTCTTAACTCTTGTTCTACAGTTTGTATTTTCACTGGACTTGGAAACCGTTGCTATCTATGGGGATACAATTGCTTTCAGTGTTATCTATAAACAGTAGTAAAAGATGATCACTGTACGGTTTGGGATATTTTGCAGAATTTACATTTTAATATTGCACACTACATTTGAACTCAGAAAAAAACGTCCTTATGCAGTGGCACCTTGCAGAAATATTAGAGCATTAAAACCCACAATACCCCTTCCTCTGAGGGCTAGAAGACCCATGATTTTTCAACACTTTCTTTCAGCTGGGACCACACTCAAGCCATTCCAGGTGCACTGTAGCTATTTTAGACCACTGCTAGCTTGTGCTGAGAGAATGAAACTGAAGAGAAAATGTGATTCTCAGCTGCGGAAAAGAAGAGTAGGGGTTAAAATTTTCTCCACTGTTGACCAAGCTGAAAACAGCGCAGTTCGTGATAGCTGTATTTTTTTTTCCCTTGTGACTAGCTTTTTGTGTCAGAACTTGTCCCACTGTTTCTGTGTTCACACAATTTCAAGGAACAGCTACCTGTGATATGGAAAGACAAGCTTGGTGCTTATTTTCTAATTAAACCCCTTTTATCTGGCCCAAAAGTTGCTTTCAGCACCTTTTTGGCAAGAAACTTTAATTACTATGTCAATCATAGGCACAAATCCAAGATATAAAGTAAACTGGATTTAGATTCGAGTAGCTATGACTCAGGCATGCTATTGCTTTCGAGCAATAGGATAAAAATTCTAAGCACCACATACGAAAAAAGAACACCAAGTAGATGCTAGCAAAAAATACAGTCATAAGTAACCTCGTGGATACATCTGTGATCTTTGGTGTAGGTAAACCAGGTTACATCCCAAGGTTATATAGATTGTTTTGTAGATTTATTTTTTTTTCTCTAAATTAGAAGATGGTTTCCAAAGCTCAGTTATCAGATGTACAACTTTGCAAGTGAAAAAGTGGTATAAAAAGAAGGCGTTGTAGTAACACTGAAGAAAATGTGCCCACATTTGTTGCTCATTATGCTAGATTATGGGGCTTTCACAGTGATTGTTATTGAGGTCCCAGAAACACCTGCAAACAGAAAAGAGAGCTCGAACATTTCCTAACAGATCTTATACTCTGAGTGCACTGACTTCAGGATGACTTCAGTGGATGTACTCATAACTGGTGTAAATCAGTTAAAAGTACCTGAGCTGTAAGGCTGTAGTCAATAACCTTTTTTTTTCTTTTTCCATTTTCCCATCAGTTCATGCCAGGTGCTTAGTGTTAGAGGTCACAGCCATATTAGATCATCTCTTGTTTCCTGCATGCATTTTTTTGTCCTTCATCACAAAGTAAGCATTTGATGAAGCTAATAATGCCGCAAATAATGTACTGCTGATTCTTGAGAAGATAATTAAAAGAATGGTACAATGACTTTTACAGTTCAAGGAATAGATGCACTGATAAAGTTATAAATCATATCACCACTTGGCAAGCAAATGTAAAATGGTGAAACATTACATGAACGGGTATTTAATATGTGTGCATTCAGAATATCTGAGAGGCAAACTAAAACATGATTTTATTACAGTTATGGGAAATAAAAGGTACATTTTGAGAAAAGAAAAAACCGACAGTGACATGAGTGGAAAAAAACCACCCATAAACACAAGAACAATGGGAGAGGAAAAGGCAGGATACTCTGAGCTTTTTTTATTTACCTGATTGTTGTCACTGATTTACTCCAACATCTTTTCATTTTTTAAAATTCTTTTCTTTGCTTGTTGTTGTTATACTGGATGCATCATCTCTGAACCCATATGCTTCAAAGTCAATGCAGGCATAATATGGATGCAGGAGGAATGTTATATAGATAACATTTTCAAGTTTAATTACTGGTTAGGCTACAGAGAAAGAGTCCTAGTGGTCCAAGTGAGGTGGGGCTGAGAAGGGATTCCCAGGGTTGTGAAGTCAGGTCCTGTTGTTGCCTATATCTTCATGCAATGGGTTATAGTTTGGTGAGGGAAATCATTATTACAAAACTATATAAACTCATTTGCTTATATGGATCATATAAATGTAAAGCAAAATGATCTAAAAATCACAGCTGCTTTGAAAAACATGCATCATGAAACAGGTGATAGAATCTTTCCCTCTTTTTTTTTTTTTAGAGAGCACTATTGAAACTTCATAGAAGAGCTTTTTAATGGGTCATCTACCATACATTAGATCAAATGGAAATTTGTATTTCTCATGGTTTTTGAATCCCAAGTATGAAACTCATACTTAACTACCTTGTAGACACATTTAAGACTTAATTATCATACATTTCTGAAGCATTTGTTCATGAATAAGAGGGATACAAAGTAAATGCAAAACAGTTTTAATATAATTTGCTGCTATATTTAACTTACATAATTGGAAGAAGTACACAAAAGAGTAACAATATCAATATTGGTCACACACATGAATACACATATTTAGGAACTAAATCTGGTTCTAATATGAAAATATTAATACAGTATGAGCTTTTACTGAGCCAAACCACATATTCTGTCTTCTGCAGCATACAGTTTTCATTCATGAACACTAGCAGGGACTTGGGGAAGCATCAGAAGGAACAAGGTGAGAACAGTGATCCCCTTCCAGGTACATCCCACTGGCTTATCAATTGCCTGGTTTAGAACTTCCTGGAGAAAATCATCACATATATTTCTATGCAGAGTTTACTGCAGGTTGAGAAAGTAAGTTTCTAATTGCTATTATAAACTAAAGTACCTTTCTCTTCTTCCCTTTCCAGCCACAATGCAGCTGTATGTATTGTTTATGTAGGAATATATCTGGGATCAGAAATGCAGCAGTTTATGGAAGGCAGCTGAAGCTCTGGCATTAGAATTTGGATCAATAAAGCCCTCATTTAAAAAAAAAAAAAAAAAAAAGAAAAGAGAAAAAAGAAAGAAAGAAAAAGCGTAACCACACATTTTTGACAGTATTGTGCATAATACCAAATGGTGAGGAAAATCTGCTTCAGAGCACATCTTTCACTGATACCCCATTTGTAAATATATTTTATATATCATATAGATTCTCTGGTAGGTATATGGTGATTAAGTATTTACGCTCCCTGACATAGAAAGGGTGACTGCAGTTCCTCATCAGTCAGTTATTACCACAGTGAGGTGGGCTTAAAAGGAAAATGCAGATTCTGTTATAGAAGAAATTTGTCCTTTCCCAGAAACAGGCATGCTGCATTCATGAGATGAAGATGAACGAAAGGATTCTTGAGAAAGAAAACACTTTAGATATTATTTCGTAATCACAAACTACCTTGCAGTTGTGAGAAAAGAAAGAAGAAAATTAAAAATCTGAACAATATAAGTTCAATTACTTATACTGTTCTGTTAGGATATAACAAATCCTGGAGGAGAGTGCTGGAAGTTATTCTTCTGCAGAGAGTGAAATATGATCATCTTCCTCTGGTGTATATCAAATTTACAAGCTGCTGGAGAGCGAATACCAAGACAAGACTGTCCAAAACTATCGTTCAATAGAGATTTTCTGAAAATGAATAAAGAGAATTAGAAGAATGCTACTTATCTAAAGAAAGAAATTTAAACGAATGTGTTTAAACAGATTCTTCAAAGTGTGAATTTTAAAAGCAGGCACCTTTCTTGGTACAATCTGATTTCACTGTCATCATACTTCTAAGTGGCTTAAAACATGTTGCCCTTTCCATAAGGTTGTGAAGTCCCTGAAGGATTATGAAAATCTGAATTCTATTTCTTCTGACCAAATGTTTGAGGAACAGGAGAAGGACAAAAGTCAAAATCCTAGATGTGACATTTATCTCTTGACACATGTTTTGTGAACGGCTTTGGGAGCTAAATCCAATTCTGAATGTCTTATCTCTCCATTTTATGATGAGTTGAACCAACACATTTAAATTTGGAATGGAAATGTTCTTAGATGAATAAAACTTCCCTATCATCATTACTAGCTGGCCAGCGTAAGCTAGAGTGTTATTTTTCAGTTCAAAATTCAGACTGGAGAATAAGATCCTATAGAACAGATTCCCCCTGTATGTAGAAGGTCAGGAATTGTGTCAGGGACAGTGGAAGAATTTTAATAATATTTATAAAAATCAAAAGCAAATAAAAAGTTAAATACTGACAATGATGTTTAATTTTTCCTGATAAAAAGAACTACTTAAACAACAAATAAACAAACGAAGGAATGAACAGTATCAGCCTAAATTCAGATGCTTCGGAAGAAAACTTTGTGAATCTAGGCCATCTCTGAAGTGTAAGGTATTGTATCTGAAAGTCTGAGAACACGCTATGAATATTCCATATGAAAGAGTTGTTGGAATTGTTTGGGGGGTTTATGGCTATATGAATATTTAGTCCATTGGAAACCAGTATGAGTTTGCTGAGTTGGAACACGTATTTCAATCACATATCGCAGATTCTTGCCTTATTGTGCTATTGTCGGAGTGGCTGCTTTGTTCCTGCCTTGCCCTAGCTTTCAGGGCTTAACTAATGTAAGCACCGTGCACAGCCATACAAAATCATTTAAATTATGTATGATTTTCTTCCACAGGTGCTAAATTACTATATTCATTTTTATTTAATTAAACACAGAAACTAAACATCCCCTTTAACACATGCTGCATATTGCCAATTTAGCATTATAGATGATAAAATACTTCTACAGAGCTTTCCTACATCCGTTCCCTGAGATTTTCTCATCTAAATCTCTTGTGGTAGATTGATTCTATGCACGTCTGCTTGATGTGTGAATCTGACACACTTTTAAATCTCTGTTTTCATTATATATGAACTGAGCTTTGATAACCCTGGAGTAATTCTGGGTATATCGAGCTGACTTTACACCCAGCGGATCCCTGGGATGTCCGTAACCTTGAAAGAAACACACCTCAAACCTACTTTCGCACAGAGAACTCATCTCAAGCTGTGGTGTCCATGGCATAAGCTGCCCAAAACAAGAGAACCTGCACGACTCCTTCAGCAGGGACAGCTTTCTTCTTTGTACTGCCTCTGGTGTAGGTGGACAATGCAGTTACCTGGGTCACCTTTGGGTGGTAAATACAATGAGTTGTAGCATGCTGGCCTCCTGCTGTAAAGCTCTCTGAAGTGAGGAACCGATATTGCATCTGTCTTCTTTGTGTCATTTGGAAGTGACCATTTGTAGCCCCTCCAGTAAAGGTTATCTGACTCAGTCCTCACAGAAAATACCCTCAGTGATCTGAGGAGAAACCTGTAAGAGATTTTTGCTTTGTGCTGAATTTTATTCCCTGTGGCCTCACAGAGTTTTTATGAGATATATGGCTTATTTCAGAATATGTATTCAAGGAGTAGGTGAGGGGACTGGTGGTGGGATCATAAATGGCAGCGGTAACTTTAAAGTGACATATGAGCAGGAGCCACAAACTCTTTCTGTATGGCTACAGTTCATTTGTATAATCACTTGGGGTTTATGCTTTCCCTTTTAAAGCTTCCCTAAGGACAACAGGGAAGCTTTGGGAAAAATAGGGAAAATCAAATCTTCATCCCCATATTCCTTTATTCCAAGAATTTCTAAAGGACTTGCCCTTTTGATCCTGCCTGATTCATCTGTCAATTCCTTCAGAGATATTTGGTTGCTAAAATGACATTTACAACACTTATCCAACATGTCCCAAGAAAGCATAAATGGCAGAAGGGAGCTAAGGGTAAAATTTCTGCTCTGTTCCTTCCCTTGTGCTGGAGAGAGCTGCTAGATTCTGAAGTTCTTTGATGATACTCAGATTTGTACGAAGGATTGGCCTCTCATCTATACATCTAAGGAGCATTTCTGAATTCTAACCACAACTTCTACATTTCAGCAAATGTTTATCCCCGTGGAATACCTAAAATGTAGAAGATGCAAGACTACTGCCTGCTTTGATTCTGACATTGCTCTGTTATCAATTCCAAGTGTTTCTCTTTGAGTGTTTTGTTTCCTTTGCTTTTAGAAGTGAAATGTGAGAAGTATTTGGGATTATTTTCTGTTTCAGAATGTAAACTCTCACTCAAAACTTTGAGAGAATTGTTGTCAAGCTGTAGCAAACTTACACTCCACAGTCTGATGAAATAATCCTTTCTATAGACACAGCTGACATTTGTACAGGCATGAAACTTACCCTGTCTTGTGCAGCTGAGAACTTTCTTTCCCTACAGTACCCTAGCTCTAGGAAAAGGATTCTTCCTGTTCCTGTTCTTCCTGTATCTTCTGTGTGGTTTTGATGGTATGACACTCATCCCTTCATTATGTATTTTGTCTACCAAGAATAAGATTTGCATTTTCCTGTATATATTATTAGAGTACATAGTTACAGGAACAAAAGTACTACTGTAATATGAACCACAGCTGCAATAATAATATTCACACTGGAGTTCATAAAGGACTAGTCATTGAATGTTTAAAGGTAGTAGGGACCTGCCAGTAAACATATAATCAAGCTTATTAAATATTTTTTAGTCTTAGACCACCAGAAACTGAAATAAAACATGATTCACCACGTTAAAATTATTGTCTAAAAACATAGCTTTTTCAGAGAGTTTCTTAATCAGTCCCCTTATTGTTGTCACCAGAAAATCCACTGCCAGCACAATAATTGTCCCCAGAACAACAGATTAGAACCTTTATTTGAGAATTAGGAAGAGTGTGAGGATTACATGGCGACCTAAAGCATATATATCTATAAAAATAATCCTTTTATGGAAGAACATTATAAAAGAACATTGCCAAAAATACATGGAACTTATTCAGCTTCTGTTAAAAGAAAGAAGTTAAACTAAGCATGAAAGCCCTCTTAAAAAATTTGCTAAGTCCTACTTTAAGTCCTATTATTAGCTATTATATCCAGGATAATAATTTAAATGACTTCCAAGTAATTTTATATCCAAGATGTTTATTTTTTGTTTCCTATTCTAAGCTTCTAAGAAGTTGATTTTTTAAATTCATGTGATTGTTTCAGCACTTTGTGTAAGGATTATAGCCATTAATTTAAAAATCTGTTGGTTTTTTTTTTTTCTTGTTGATGCAGAATGCTATATTCACTTAACCCCAGACTAAAAATTGCCGTATAGTCAAGGAAATGCCTTATACAGTAAATGTTCACCCATCTCTCTTGAAATAAGCTTAATGTTGTAGCAGATTGGCTGGCAGTTTCATGGGACTACTAACAGAAAAATATATGTGGGACCGAACAAATTCGGTTGTCTAAGTTAGATTCTCTACGTACTCCTAGTGGCATTTTTACACTCAAAGGCAGAAGAAAGAATAAGTAATATCTCTGTGCTAGCTGTTATCTGTGCCAACATCCTTATCTGAGGCACTTTTCTATCAAGTTTTCCTCCATAACAGGAGCCTTGTTCAGCGACTGCGCAGTCTTCAGGTTGTGAGATTGTTGCTTCTGACTTCAGTACTTCCTACAGTGTCAACATTTTTAAACCTTTTCCTCACTTTTCTTAATAAATGTAAATTTTTTTTTTTCAATACATGGTTCAAATAATTATTTATCTTCAGTTTGAAGATATATAAAAGTTAGGTTTGTTTCTTATTTATTTTACAAGCCACTTAGTTTTATTGCCAACCTGGATAGACTCATACTAATAGAATAGACAGGGCGAGGCCACAGGTACAAGCAGTGGCACACGATCATCATACAGGTAAAACATTAGAAAAATCCCTTGAGAAAGTTTTGGTCCATACCAGCCGTTGTGATCAAATACAATGCCCAGGTAAGGGCTGGAAGTAGTTTATCTAGTTGCTTAATAAAATGCCATTCTGGCTAATAACCTTCTCTAGTGACAGGAATATTTACCAACTCCTTTGTTTTTGCCCAAAAGGCACGAGTAAGGAATTATGGATAGCATACCCTTCTATTCTAACTCCATTTGATGCCTGACAAAAATTCAATTTTAATATCATTCAGGTTGCTACAACTTCTGCCAGAAAACCCGTTCAGAAAAAACTCTCTACCAGTCGTCTTTAGATTTTTCTTCAGTCACCTCTGAATTTCAGTAACAACGTCACATCACATTTGAAAATCTATTCCACTGACTTTGTCATATCTTAAGATAACAAGTCAGATACTGTTTCAAATTAATTTTTAGTGTCCACTTCCGTTTAATGTCTAAAAAATATTTGGAAACATGCTTTGTTATGTAAATCATTACTTGATATACACCCGGCAAAAAGAAATCTGTCTTGAGAATCATTTCTGACATAGAACTTTTTTTCTGTGTGGTTTTTACTGAAATCATACCCATACATTGGGGTACACATCATAATAATGTATATTTACAAAACACATTCATCAGATGCTCTGAAGTCTTGTCTTTTATAGCAGACTGAATGTGGTCCTGACTCGGAATGCTTCCAGATGTTACTATGGATTCTGAACAGAAGTTCAACATTCTAGTTTCATTCTCTTGTTTCATTTGCAGAGCTGTGTTGAATTTATTCCCAGCTAGCTTTAAATTCATATGTAAAAATTATTTAATTTAATTTCAATTGTGGTGCGTTTTTTTTCACACTCTTGGTAAAACTTTAGTACAGAAAAAATGAAAGCCAATATTTTTTTGTTTAGAGTGGTTCAAATGAACCCTCTCTGTTCTTTCAGTTCTCAGGTGTTCACTTCACCTGAATTTCACATCACAGCCTGAAACTCAAAAATCTAAAGGTCAAAACAAAATCAGAAAAATTCTTTATCTAAATTGGGACTGTAACATATGAAATCTCATGGAATACATAGCCTGAGAAAGACAAGGTTATTAAAATGATAATGTCACTGTGCAATAGTAAGCAGATAACTCTGATGTTCTCTGTACAGAGACCTCACCCTGCTCCACCCCATGAAAAAAATATGAGTACAAGAATTTTTAAACTGCTTTTAAGGAATACAACAAAAAATGGTTAAAACTGTTTACATTTAAATGTAAAGAATTAAGCAGAGATTTCACTCCTTTCCTTTTCCATTCACTGATAAATTTTCATAAAAAATCCTTACCTTCTTTAACAGTCTTATACACAGTATTAATGTCAGTAATTACTATCCTCTCTTGGAAAGAAAGAGAAATTTGATGAGAAGGGCTTGAGAAGTTGTTCCTGTTGGAATTCAATCCTATTTCCTGAGAACAAGCACAGAATCCAAGGACAAAAGAAAAAAAAAGGTGGTGGAAAAAAGAAAGGAGAAAAAAAAGGAGAAACAGCTTCAGTTTTGGTTCTTGATTCTTATGTACATGGTTGTTGCTAGGGAAAAATAACAGGCAGCGGATGTGGTTTTATCAGCTACTCCATGATCTGGCAAACTTGTATCAATGTCATAACATTTAAGACATTGCTTTAAACTTCTTTTTTGGTCACAAGCTCGCAGCAGAACTGCAAAAAGTCTGTCTTGGCTGGCAAAGTCAGACTGTTTTCAAACAGAAAGCAGGAAACATATAGGAAAGGAACCGCTGAATGGAGAAGAAAAAAAGAGAAATTAGAATGGATGTAAATTAGGAAAAAAAAAAAAAGTAGCGATTTCAGTCACAATGTCCAGGATAACATTAAGGATTTAACCAAGGCAAGTATAGGTATCATAATTCTTTGGCTCTTTTTATCTTATTTCTAAATATTGGGGTGGGGGAGGTTCATGATATTTGAGGACAACTGTTGTGATGCCAGGAGGCAATGGCAGGAAGAAACTGGCATGTAGCTGGCACAGTGGTACAGCCCACCTCTTCCTGTGCATTAATTCTCTCCAAACCAGTCAAATTTTGTCAAAGGGTTTAAAGAATAGTCCAATCTCCTACATTACTTTATAATTAAAGTCTGAACTTTGGACTGTCTGATTTTCTTTACTGTTTTCTGGTCCCCTCTTTCTTTTATTTATCAGTATTGGCCAGTGTAAATTATCCCTGGAACTACAAACCGTTAGATTAATTCAGTGTTTTAGGCACTCCAACATTTTTTGTCTTTCAAAAATAACATAATTGAAAAGACTGAATTTGAATTTTTTATCTTGAGTAATTTAGCATATAGACCCAAGACAGCTGAAATTAGGACAAGTCCTTCACTTTCAAAGTATCTTACACTGAATAAGACACAGATTTTGCTTTGGTTCTAGAAACTGGAAATTGGTCAATTTCTCCTGTATTTTATGTTTTATTAAGAAGTTTTGTACGTCTGTAGTCACCAAATTCAAAAAGAAGGTGACTGTTCACCACAATAAGGGAATAAATCAAGAATGCATCATTCACTATGACAATACAGTCACTAACAAAGATAGCTATTGCAATATATTTTGTCTTGCTGGTAGAATCCTGTATATTTCCAGTGCAGAAAAATAAATAACAGTAATCCTCCCCAAAACTCAGAGTGTTTTCAGGACCTAAAGGCAAAGTCATTACAGGGGGTATGTAGGTCACTTGGCTTTTTTACCTTTTTTTAAAATAAGCATATGTTACTAGTTAATGGCCATTAAAAACCCATAGTGTCTCGTTGCAGGCACTATTCTTTAAATTGTTTTCCATCACTGAAATCACAGAAGCCTAATATGGAAACATTGTTCTTCAAAGAACCTAAGGATAAATGTCAATAATCTCAGGAAGCCACTGAAAAAGCAAGAAATTGAATACTGTCTTTTCTTATCTCATCCCACTCATAAGAGGGGTAAGTTACTGGTAACAGGGTGTCTCCAGTTATAAATAATATTTATTATATCATTATGCTATATCACAGCTGCTAATAAAACCTGGGATAAAACTGTAAGGTAAAGTCTGCCTCCTGAAATGGTTCATGACCTGAATGAAAATCTGCTTTATAAACACAAGCTGAAAGTGCCAGAAAGGTATAAGTTGCCTGCTGGAGTACTGCTGATTTGGTGGAAAATTGCTTCAAAGAATGAGCTAAAATGAATATGTTCAAAGTAATCTAAGATGCAAATGTAATGCATTGCTCCAGGAACTCTCTACTTGTTTTTCAGCGTGACAGTTCACTGAACTGTACTGAGTGGTAGTCAGAAAATGAACAGATCTATTTTAACTTCAAGCAGATATCAATGGTTGCAACTGGCAAAAAGATGATTCTTAGCAGTTGGAGCTTATGTCCTCCTTCTCTGCTTCAGTAAAGCAGAAATGATTTGGAAAGTAAAAGTAGACCTCATTATATATCACACATGTAAACAGAAGTAATGGGGGAAGTTTTAATCCAGAGGAAATGCTAAAAAGAATGACTTACAATAAAACTTTGCTCGTTTATGCTGAAAAAAAAAAAAAAGAAATACATTTTTAAACACAGAAGTTGTGACTTTAAAACACAGAATATCATTGATCTTCCATTGAAACAACAAGAGAAAATGAAATGCAGACATTTTCTCATTAACAGAAAAATAAAGAAATAGTCACATTATGGTTTTTGTTTTGAAATAGATTCTGGTACGTTCACCTATTTTCGACAATACTTATGAAGCTGGTGGAAACAGTAATTGAATATAGTACTAGTTAATGTATGTAAAGACATCATAATGTATCCCATAAAACACACATCCTAGCGGAAATATATCAATTTCAATAGCTACTCTATATGACCCCAGTTATATTCGAAATAGAACCTCATTTCAATGACACCACTAGGACATACTATCAGTGTTTCTTAAAAATCTCTGTTTGGAATATTGTCAAATCTCAATCTTTTCATTTTATAGAAGCTTGTAAGCAAGTAACATGTTGTTAGGCCAGTTTTGTTCACAGTTGGAGTCACAAAATAACAAAGGACTGGATTTACAATTATGAAGAGAAAAATCATCAACAAAGATGGCATCATTAGAAAAAATTAGAATACACAATACTTGAAGTTCAACATTGTATTTAATCATGGGTATTTTATAATTAAAAGATTATAATTTTAAAATTATAATTTCAGCATTGAAAAGCTGATCTAAAATTCTGTAGAGAGGTAAAATTTTAAGATAGTTTAGGAAATATTTCATGTGAAGATCACATTTTGTATGATTTGCCAAATATTTTTATATTTACTCTCTAACTTCTAGAGTATATTCTAGTTCTCAAAATCCCTTGATTCCTATGAATCGAGTTTTACAACAAAGAACAGTTTCTGAGCTTCATCAGTTTTGCTGATCAAAAAAGTCTGGCAAATTACTTAATGTACATGCTTAAAATTCATTAGCTGATTTTCCTACCATTGACTAAATCCTATTAAAAAAGATGGAAAAGCCACTGTAGGCTTTCATGCATATGGAAATGTACTAAATATCTGTCTTGTCTGAGCTTTGTGGTGTAGTGGGCTGATACCCTGGAACTGAATAAAAGAGATATTTAAAGAAGGTGCAACAGAAGAGTGAAGTCTTGCAGTAAGACTGGGGGAAAAAAGATACAGGAGAGAGGACCGGCTACTTCACCTGGAAGATTTTGCCTGCTTTTTTAGGCTTTGTTTTGGAGCATGATGACTTCACTGGACCTTTAGTTTCTGATTATGCATTCCAGGTAGCAACAGTAGCTTAATTGTGCATGCTAGTAACAACACCTGGCCTGAACACTTACTTGTGATATATGTCTTTATAGGTACAGCTGGCATTATATATGGTGTTTCACCTTCAAGTTAATAATGTGTTTCTAAATTCCATTTTAAAAACTTGTGCTAACTTGAAAGAAAGGAGTATAATATTCTCTTACATATCACTTTTTCTGAACAATTTTTTTTTTTGCTTGAAAGTATTCAGGCAAGCAAGGTTTTATAGTAGGTATATGAAATACTGTTTGCCATACAAGGGTGGGGGAACTTCTCCCACAGAGACAATTAAATGAGCCAGACAAGGATCTGGCTGTCATCTTTACAGATAGGACAACATATAAACTCTCACATTTAATTGGTGCGAATGTGACAAGAGAAAACTGAACATAAGGTCTCTAGACAGCCAATAAATCTGGCTTGTGTCTTTCTCCCTCAATCAAAGACAGAAACGGGCTATTTTTATATCTTAGGTTCATGTATAATTTTTGTGTCTGTGCAAAAGGTGCAGGAAAGAAAGCTTTTAACTGGACAAAAGTTCTGTAAGCTTGCTTGTATTTCCCTAATGCCTAAAATATTTTCCCAACCCAACATCCTTCTGAATGGATCAAAACTGCTGTGATTTTTTTTTGGTTCTTTTTTTTAGTGTCTCCTCTTTTTTTTTTTTTAATTCTAGGTCACATAAGACAGAAGTTTATCATTCCATGGACATTTCATTATTCATTTTTTCTCTTGTGTTAGACACTGTACATCTCTAAGATAATATATGGTCTCTAAAGGAGTATAACATACACAGAGCAGAAGGGGAAACAAAGGCACATGCCCAAAGAACAACTGGCCCAAAGTCAAAGAATGGTTGTTATTGACAGAGGAAGAAATAAATCCCAGCTGCCCTGTGTTCCAGGCCAGAACCAGAATACTGAATGCATCACCTCTTTATCTGATAAGGCTATGATAAAATTTATGGAAGCTTAGAAGCAGAAGAAATGCTGAATTTTTGTTCGTTTCCATGGCTTTGTCTCTGCCTTTTACAAACAGCTCATACAAATCACATTCATGACTAAGAAATGGCCACTAGGTCAATTCCTGTTGATACACGGTCTGTCTGCTCCTACAATGCCCCATGAGAGTGTAACATATTCCCTGTGTGTAGAGTAGCCTGTATGGGTATCTTCCATGGGCACCACAAGATTTGCTTCCTTCAGCAAGGGTGACCTCTCCAGTAGTCAGCGCAGAGTGGGGCAAGGGATATAAAACTCATGGTCACTAATACCATCATGGGAAATAAAATAAATCATCTGTATAAGTAATACTTTAAGTAATACATAATAGAATACTCTCTATAGCTCTATAATAAAGCTTTCTTCAATAAATTTGGCATTTTGTCTCTCAGCTTAGTACACAACAGCAAAAACATTTGGGCTAAGAGTCTTTGAAGTATATGATAATGTAGAAATAGAAGCAAACCTTTTCCAGTTCTTCACATCAAACTTGCTTTCCTAGGTTCAGATTTTAGTGTCCTTCCATTCAAATTTCTCATTTCTTCCCCTGGGATGAAGTGCCAATGAAAGGGAATGGAAATGGAAGAAATTAAAAAAAGGACTTACTGTGGTAATAAGAGGAAGATCAGAAAAGTTTCTGTTCAGGGTAATGTAAGAAATGGTTCAAGATACTCTGTACATAAATTTTGCTAGTAAAATGACCTTTGAATGCACCTAGATTTCTGGATAGCTATATTTTAAATATTTCAAAATAAATAAAGGTCAATAACTCATAAGGAATAGAAGCAATTTCTGTTAATCTTCAATTAATTATTTAGATATGCAACCTTCCTTTAAAATGTTTCTGACAATCCTTTCCGTGAGCTAAACAGTACATTTGAAAAATGAGCCCTGAACAAACACAGTAATTTTCATAATATTCTTTTATTCTACATGAACTCCTAATTCATGTGATGAATGGGAAGTTTTGTAGTGTTAAAAATCATTATGTGAGGTAATAACTGTGAATACGTACTAATATTTTCCCCTTCAATATTCATATCTGCAGCTACCATTCCATAAACTACAAAAACTAGAAGGCAGAACTTAGTTCAAACTAGTAATTGAGCAAACAGAAATACTGCTTTTCAGAAACCTTTGACTTAACCCTTTCACCACTGAAAAGAATTTCAAGCTAAATACTAGTCATATATTGTAGTAAGGACACCTTAATCTGTTTTTTCTTTATTGTCTAGTTAGCATAGACGTCACTCGACACTATGACTTCTGTAGCCTTGCAATCCTACTTCGGTTACTCAGCTTCTGGATAACCATGCAATAATAGATTGAAAAATTTCTTCTTGCTGTGGATGGACCGAGAACTTTAGCCCTTGTATTCTCCTTAGAATAATGCATGCTCTTGTGAATTAGGCAGATGTTCTTAACTTTGATAACATTCTCAGACATAAGGTAGCAACTGTCATTCCTCTGCCAGAGGTGGGAGAATATTAAGAAGGGGGTTGCTGCAGAGTAACTTTATGATATATTCATCATCATGCCTCGGTGCTATGGAACAGAATTCTTATGGAATACTGACACATACTTAAAATTTGGTTATCCTTGAAATGGCAAAAAAAAATCATTGGAATTTTTACTCACGCACTCTTACGCCTTTAAGTTGACACCCCTTTATCACATCTGCAGTCTTCTGAAAGAGAGACACTGCCAGTAAAAAGTAAACACAAGACATACTGAATAAATGACAAACAAAAAATAAACAAAAGTACTCAGATCTTTCTCAGTAGGAGACTGTGCGAAACTAGACATTTGGCCTAAGTTTCCTAGAACAAAAGAAGAAAAGTAAAGGAAAAAAATGTAGTAAAAAGTAGAACAAGGAAGCAAACTAACAAACAGTGCTTCAATCCAGTGCTATCAGAGAGCCTGAGAGACAGAAAGGAATATGCTGATATGATTTATACACTTAATATTTTTCTGTTAATAAGGCAGCATGTGCATTATCAATAAGAAGAAAAGCATCTAAAATCCATATCATCTCCACTTCACAAGGAAAGTAGTTATGACATCTTACACTACAAAGGTACTTCAGCTTTTCAAGAGCTTGTGTTAACATTTACCATCACTGTGAGTCCTCAGCTTGCTTATGAGTGGTTTGCACATGCACTTGATAATAAGTGATGACTCTGCCAGTATAAATTAATAAGTCTTTACAGTATTTTACTGCTTTTAATTCCACACTAAGTTTTTAACTATGATCACATAATCAGAAAATTAGAATATATTCACATTTAGTTACCTTTTTTAGTATCTTTATGTTGGTTCTTACAACACTTTATTAAATAAAAGTCAGAGTAAGACAAAGTATGGACAGCTGAAAAATCCTAATGGGTGGCTTGGCCTTGATATTCTGCTAAGCTCAGCCTCTACTAAAGCTGCAAGTTTTGCATTAAAAGCAGTGAAGAAAGCTTTGCAATACAAGAAATGAAATTGTAATGAAGGGGTCTCATAAGTGAGGTACTGTTTGAGCATGATAAAGCTGAAGAATTCCAAGAGCAAAATCATTTTTTTTTTACTTTATTCCATCTTTCAATGCTCCATCAAAAGGTAAGACTGACAATCACTTTGACAATTATATTTTAGAAAGTTAAATTTACTTCAACAGAGTCAAACTCTAAAAAGAAAAATTTGTTAGAAGCAACAGATACATTATTTATTGTAATAGATTTATTTGGCCGCTGTATAATATCATATTCTCAATAAGGACTCTGTGTTACAAGGGAAAAACTGGAGGATGAAAAGGTAGTAATGTACCTTCACAGGACGGTAGGTCATTAAACTAGTCTCTCCTAGAAGCTAACCTCCCTACACCATTAATATACTATTCCCAGTTTATGTCACTTTGTTCAGAGTTTTGTAAGGTGGATCTCACTGAAACATTGACTTCTTATTCAGTGGGACTCAAATACAGTCACAGAAGATTATTTTGAAGACAGATTAAATCTCAGTACTAGGATTGTCAAAAACCTGAAGAACCAGGTACTCTGGATGTTTGGTGAGATGTAGATTCCAGCTCATGACACAAAATGTAAATTTCAGTCTATATTTTACCTCCAAAACACTATTGGTTTGAATGTCTCAAGTTATGACAACTGTATTCAGAGCACTTCAGAAATACCTGGTCTCTCTCAATATACAGGCATAGCAGTAAAGTGTATTAGATAGTAAAATGGATATTTCTTCTGCAATGCCAATGATTTTTGTGCAAACACAGGACTCCAGAAACAAGAAATCAAAGTTTTATTCAAATGTTATGAGTCTGAACAGTTGTCTACCTGTCAAGATGTATGAGCCTTTACATGAGTTTATTTATGCCGGCCCACTGAGGTGTAGGTGCCCTATAGAGACAGGAGGAAGCTAATTAGAAATTTTCATAATTTCTTGGTACCTAATTTACCTACAGCATTATCACTTATCTCTTAAGAATCTAGACCTAAGAATCTGCAATCTGTTTTGAAATGGAGTTGGCATTTTTCAAGAATATCCACAATCTGAGACTTCAAAATACCACAAATTCAGACGAGCTTTCTACAATACCTACATTTTTTTTAATATCCTACCCCTGAATCATCTGCTGGTATACAAAGTGAGAAATGTTTTCCAGTACTGCTGTTTGTACAAAAGACTGAATAATTATATTCCCCCAATACTGCAATTAATATTTTCTGTTTACTCAACCTAGGGGCTGCTCAAATGCTTCTCACTTAAGTAACACACAAGATTTCAGTGACTGAATAGATATGCGAAACAAAATAGTGGGAAGCAAAGATCAGGAAATTGTCATGGTTTCTTTTTTTCCTGGAGAAGCAACAACTTCTTTTAATGTTTTGAAAGGCTGTCAAACTGATATTTTGGTAGCTGATTCATCCACTGACTCCTGGCTTTAACACTTCTTCCACCATCAAAGGGTGAAAATTCCTCATTAACACTACTGTGACAGATCATCATACCAGGTGGTACCACTAAACAATTAAGAACTTGTTCAAAGGCTCTAATTTATCATTTATTTCATTAAAATCTGAAAGTTTCCTTTCAGATTACGCAAACCATAGTAATTTCCACTGATGTTCTATTTTGGAAAGGAAAAAATATATGCAACCATTACACAACTGAGAACACTTGCAAATAGGCAGAAATATAAACATAAAGAGGAATTAACAACAGAAAACACAATGTATAATAAATAGAGCATGTAAGTATTTAATGAGTCAAGTCTTGCTATGAATTAGTGACTAAGTGTGTTACTGAATAAAACAGATATTTCTTCTGCAGCACAAATACTTTATCTGCAAACAGAAGACATCAAATAAAAGAAACCTAATCTTTATTCAAATCAAGCTGAATTCTGGTCTTACTCTTAAGTGCAAATATTTTACCAAAGCTATAAATTTTCTGCCTTTGAGGTTTATTTTTCCTACAGCTGACAAATAATTGCTACTAAACATAAGATCTATGTGCAGGGTGAGAAGGGACTGCATCCTGATTTTCAGTATCACATATCTCCTCTTGAAGAGGACTTTTAAAGGCTTTTATGAAAACAATGCTTCAAAAAGTGAGAGTGTGAGCATATTCTTACTCTTTGGGCAGTGTTTATAGGGACTGGGAAGTAGAAAAAGCAGGACATTTGGAAATATCCATGTTTCATAGTCAAGTAAGAAAATGAGGGTTATATAGTGGAATTGATTTTGAAGAAATTTAGATTTATCTACAAAGAAGACATCTTTGCTTAAGCATGCTGTCCAAATATGCTCATAATCAAGAGAGAGAAAAACTCTTGTAAGCATAGTTCATCTCACCCATTCTAGACAACAACCTTTGGGTAAAACAAATTTTTCTCTAGAAATGTCTGCTTTCCCCCCCAACTACAATGAGAGGCTGAATAAAGACTTCAGATGCAGTAATATTTTGCAGTCATGTAGATAGAAGAACCCACCCAAAGTTTTGGGTATGAAGAGGGGGTTTTGAGTATGGAAGAGGGAAGGTAGAAACATGTCAAGAGCAAAAAGACAGAGACAGAGTTATGTTAGCTACTCTGTAGCAGATGTGTGGCACAAACCTGTGGAAGCAACATGCCCAGTTGTCATGTCTAGCTACCAGTAGCTGTACTGCTCTTGGGATGGAGTTACATCCTTCACATGGTGCTGCAACCTCCTGTGTATGTATCACTGCTTCTTCAGGGATCTCTAGCATGATAATTTGCAGTGAGACACAGGGAGATTTCACGGTGGGAACTAGTAAGCATTTGACTCTGGTGCCAAAGTAGGGTTGCTGCAGTAAGACGACTGCCATGAGCTCGTAGGTGTGCTGTTGCATACACTGTTGAGCAGACAGCAGGTGTTCAGCAGAAGGCAGCACATTCTGCCTGGCTCATATATATTTTTCTTGAAGGAAGAAAGACTACAAAGGTAACATGGGTGGATATTTCTACTTCTACATTATCCCGCTCTACTCAGCGCTTGTCAGGCCACACCTGGAGTACTGTGTACAGTTCTGGTCCCCGCTATACAAAAAGGATGTGGACAGGCTGGAAGGGGTCCAGAGAAGGGCCACCAGGATGATCAGAGGACTGGGAAGCTGCCATAGGAGGATAGGCTGGGAGCACTGGGTTTGTTCAGCCTTGAGAAAAGGAGGCTCAGAGGGGATCTCATCACCATGTACCAGTACTTAAGGGGTAGCTACAAAGAAGATGGAGATTCCCTTTTCACAAGGAGTCACATGGAGAGGACAAGGGGGAATGGACACAGGTTGCTCTTGGGGAGATTCCGATTGGACACCAGAGGGAAATTTTCCACAATGAGGACAGTCACCATTGGAATAATCTCCCCAGGGAAGTGGTTGACTCGGCCATGTTGGACACCTTCAAGAGTTGTCTGGACAGTGTGCTGGGCCATCTTGTTTAGACTGTGCTCTTCCTAGAAAGGTTGGACTAGATGATCCCTGAGGTCCCTTCCAAGCTGGGATTCTGTGATTCTGTGATCCTCAGTAGAAAAAATGGGCCTGTATACAGTGATGGTTAATATCTGTATCAGTGTAAAATGTACCAATATATGAGCAGATGCTAGAAATTCATAGGAAAATCAGCCTGCAAAGGTAAAAAGGCTCTACATCAGGACCATATGGCAGAGAACTCAGGAAGAACACGATAGTCACCAAAAACTATGTAATTTCTTACTCCTAGAAAGGTTCAAGCTGTTAAGTATCTCCTGGATTCAACACAGAGTGCAGCTTCAATGAACCGTCTGGTTTATACCTCACATATGCAGCTGGTTTCTGGCACTAACTTTTGGACCAAGTAAAGAAAGGTCTGGAACAAGGTCCTTGCCAAGCAAAAACTGAGTTGTTATTTTCTTGAAGGTTAAATCCACTGGCAACATGTGCACAATCCATCTTTCTGTTGGTATTGGTTAAGCAAGTACTAGCTGCACCATAAGACCCCAAGCCAGTATTAGAATGGATTTATCAACAGGGGGTTGTTACAGGATTGTAGCAGCAGGGGAAAAAAATCCTGTGATGACATTTGGCTTACTACTGAATCAGAGAAGAAAAAAAAGAAAAAAAAAAAAAACAAAAAAAACCCCCACAAACCTCCTTTGAGAAATACCTCTTCAGAGAAAGTTGTCTGGAGGAAACATTCTTCTGGGAAATGCATCTCAAGACCTCCTTGTCAAAAAAAATCTTTGGGGGAGAAAGAAATGCAAAGCAAAAATGGTTTTTTACATGAATCTATGTGCAATAGACATACTGAAAAATAATTTAAAGTGAATAGCCCTAAGAAAGCATATTCATATTAAACTCAAAAGCTGGCCAAACTAGTGAACTATTGAGTGATATTACGCATCAGAACTTAATCTGTTATGACTGGCTGACTCATGTGAGCTGTACATCCAGCTATATGAGTTTCATTTTTATGTTTTATTTTTCATCTCTTCTCTGCATATTTCCCACTTAAAATTTGTTTTCTGGAAACACTGGTTACAATTTGCTGTTTTCACAATAAAGTACTAATATTTATGCTTGATGAAATATCTTTAGAAATTCAACACTAAATTGTAAGTGAACCAAATCCATGATTTTTATGTAAATACAGTTTTTGCGAAGACTTACATTTGTGTCAGTGATTAGACTGAAACAATGGTCATATAGGAAAGAGTATATCAGGTTTTCTTTAAAAAAAATGAAATTTTACTCAGAAAAATATAGTTTTTAAGTTCTGCATTGAGGATTCCTCTACTGAGGATATAGTTTTCACTTTTGGAAATAACTGTTGACAGTCAACAACTGTCTCTTGAACCTCATTTATTTTGAATACCTGATCATATAATATTATATTAATCAAAAAGAAAAGCCATAAACCTAAAAAAACTACCAGTTAAATATCAAGTTGTTAACAAGATGCTGGCAGAATGCCTAATCTGCATGACAATACTGCAGGCACCAGTGTCAATAAATATATTTGAGTTTCAATGGCAGGTACTCACTCGTCACATAGCTATGTCTATGCATGATATAAAACTTTTATGCAATTGCATTTGCAACCCATACAGGCTGTTGCATCTCATTCCACATTACTGCATCTGAAAAATGATCTTTAAATATCACTGATGTAAAAGTTTTTGATAATTCTGTTGTTATGAATAACATTATTGTAAATTTAGGCTGTTTACCAGGTGTATGCAATTTACTATAGTCTAGCAGTGGTACTGAACTTTTTGTTAGGAAGAAACAAATAAAATAAAATCATATGTATTAATTTTCTTATATTTCAAAGGGGCAGCAGACAATGACAAGTATTATTTACCACTACTATTGTGTCTAGGAGCCTTAGATAAATGGCCTGTTGTGTTAAGCACTGTATAAAGACACAACAAAACACAGCCTCCATCCCAAGGAATTGATAACATCAATAATACATAATATTAAAAGATTAAATGGGAAACAGAAAGAAGAAATATATGGGATTCATAAAAACCATATTACAACAGACCATCATATTACTGTAGTATGTCTCCTGTTTTTCCCGTACAGCCAAGTTTTCATAGATTGCATTGTCACTATGCTTTCAAGAAGCAACAAGGAGTCATGGAGACATCAGAAAATGAACAGACAAATAAAGTCTTCTGATGGTCAAATTGCTCATTAAAAATATATTGTGAAGGAATTGTATGACACTTGTATTCAAAAGCCTGCAGAAGAGCAACAATATTGACTTTTATCTGACTCTATCACTGTAAGTAAAATTGCATAATTTCTACATAGTAGGTTGTGCTTCATATTCATTCCTGTACATAGCTTAGAACTTTTATCTCCAGGCTTTTTCCCCTAAATTAGTTTGAGAAGTAGTGATAATTTTATCATCTTAATCACCTTTTTTTTATTTCTGCAGAAGAGATTATATTTAATTTTTTTAATCTATCAGCCTTCACCCTTGAAAAAATATCTGTATATCTTCACCAAAGTCACCTTGAAAAACAGACACTAGTGGAACTGATCTAAAAATGAAAACTCAGTTTTCAGAAACAACTAAAGATACTAGACTTAGTTTCAATTGTCTTGCAGTGGATACATTTTCAGCCCATAAATTAATTTCATTTCCTCCTCTAATGTCACACTGTTTTATTGAGAAAAATGTCATTTACTGAAGGACAGGGCTTTTACAGGAAAAAAGGTGTTCAGTAATGTTTTGATAACTTTTAATCAAGAAATAATTCTTAATAATAATAATAATAATAATAAATCGCTGAAGCTATTATTTTGCAAGGAAATTTTCCAAAAAAAAGCCTTTGTTTTTTTGAAAACAAAAAAAAATAGTTAACCAGAATGTTGACAACAGTTTCAAAAACTTTTAACACTTTTATGCTGGCATAAATATTTTAGGTAAAAAAGGGAAAAAGAGCTTTAAGACTTTTCCACCTTAACAGACATACTTGTACTTGCATGTCTTACTACATGCAAGTAGCAGCATCAGAAAACTGCCCTACATGTACCAAATGTGTCCTATTCACCTCATAGGAATGTAAGTGGCCTTGAGGTGACTCCAGGGACATCCGTGTGTTGGTGGGGAGAGAGAAGATGGAAAGCAATGACTGATAGAAGGCCTGTCCCCATCAGTATGGATGACATAATGCACAGCATCTAGCACATTCTGTCAGTCCTATTCCTTACATCCTTTCAGAGACATAAGGAGGCCAGCATCAGCTGTCAGGCTGACATAGGTTACTTCTACAAAGTCAGAGTGTGTGTGTGTTTAATCATGTTAAACTCAGATGGCTCTTTTGGTTTGGTGGTTACACTGCCCCAAACTCCAGGTGGCCTTCATCTGACAGTATAGAAATTGAGAAATGAAAGAAAGCCATGAGGTTTTATTTCTTTCCTTTTCCCTTCCTCCTTAGGATGAGACAAAACAAAGCTGCTTCCTTTCTGGTATTCCAGCTAGGATAGATGTCTTCATCTATCCTTAGGAAGGATAGCTTATGTCTTCATCTCCAGATTCTTACCTTACAGATAGAATAATAGAGACTAGCTTTTGTAAAGCTCTTAGGTTTATTATTGAATACCTTGTCTAGTGCAAAGACCAATAGCTTGAAGGTCAGCTCTGCTACACCCAGCCTTGAGTTATCCTTGCTCTTGGGATCTGTGAGGAGCTGGGCATCATCAAGTGACATCACAAGATCTCTGCATTAAGAGTAGATTGCCAGAGTCTAAACATCTCCCAGTTGTCTGGCTGTTATTTTCTGCTTAAGAAATCTATATCAATATATACAAAATAACAGCAGTTGTTCTATAATTTCCATTACGTGGAAGGATATTTTATAGATAAGAGGAGTTTTCTGATTTATTTTTTACTCAAACAAAGACTAGACAAAAAGGACAAAAAGAATCAGTTCTAGACATGGAAGGCATAAATACTTCTAATATTTTCCACGTCAGTTACTTCCTGGCTTTATTTATTCTTTCCACTTATTGTGTATTTTGCAAAGGTTTAAAAAATGGTTATATAAGGTTCAAGACCTAGTCCCCTGAAATATTTTGTAGCCCAGGAAACTGTAGGACTTTTGAATACATGCATACACATACATTTAGATAATTTTACAGTATGTTGCACATTTTATCCAGGGCAAGTCCTGCATAAACTAGGAATTTCCTCTGTAATTCCAGTCAAGTAAAGTTCTTAAAAAAGAACATCTAACACACAATAGACCTGCCATAACAACCAGAAAGAGTGCCTCTCAGGTTGAGAGAAAGGTTTATGGATCTGAGAGTGAAAAAAAAGTGTGGAAATTATTGTAATTTGCATTTATGATGTGACTGCCTCCAGTACAGATTAAAATCAGAACCCCTACTAACAGTCACTTTCATAAAGCAGCTTGTGGTATCAAGAAAATGTCTTCTCTTCTGATCCCTACCTATTGAAAGAATACGCAGAGTACACAGAGCTCCGAATTCAGTGTCAATTAGAGAGCAACTCTCTACAGTTTACCCCTGTAGTAGATGTCAGGCAATGAAAGGTTACCAGCTGGCTTTGGAAGAAAAGAGAATAATATGCTAATAGGGAAATGTGTCTGCTGTTTAGTCTTATTCTATATTTAATGAGATTATTGTAACGTGGTTGCTATCTCAGGCTCGTAAGAACACAGAATACCTAAGGAATAATTTCTTCCCAGAAGCTTTTCTTTTCATGCAGGAGGAAATGCTGACTCTCCATAAAACACCATGTACCCTCTGTAACAATAGCACAACTGCCTCAGAGTTTCAGTGTCATCCTGATAAAAGTCTTTAGAATTTTATATTCTGCAGTGGTGCAATGCCACCTTTATATTGTACTAGAAAAACACCACCCTGAAATGAGAGAGGAGGAGCCCGAGTAACAAAACTTTGAAGCTTTAGAGCTTCAAAGCAATGGTTAAAAATATAAAACATGACAAATTTTTTGTTTGTTTCTTAAATGTGTAGAAATGAGAGATGACCTTTCTAAATCACACAATTATTATTTAAGTCATTCTTGGATCTGTTCTCTGACTTACTTCAGTTATTTCAGGATCCCTAATGTGCTTGTGCTGTACGACGGCCATGATAAACCCTAGTTAAAGGCTAACAGCTGAAGCACGATAAATGAATATCCTTGGAATTTAAACACTGCTACTTGTAAAATCAGAAATTAAATTCTATTCAAAACAACAAGTGGATGATCTTGCATTTTTAAAGCTGCAAAACCCAAAGGCTCAGCTTGCTCTTAGTCCCTTTACTGAGATCATTATCTTATCTAATGGCCTGAAATTGCTTTTCATATAGTCAGTCTGGTTCAAGCAGTTATAAAATCCTAACTCTGCTAACACTGCACAAAATTGAAAAAGGCTGGTGCATAAAGAAGCATATTTCAATTAAATTCCAAGAGTGAAGCCAGTGTGTTGAAGAGTTTGGAGGCCACTATGGGAAGGTATATACTAGCTTGCAAGAATAAAATCTAGTCAATAATCTGCTTTCAAGTGATAATGTCATGAACAAGAAAGGAAAATAGCTCTTATGTTAGATAATAAACAATATCTATCTTAATACCTACCCTAATAAATAATAACTCCTAAAAGGCTTTGCCTAAAGTTCTGAATATCCCACCTACCTAAATAAATAATCCATTTTTGTTACTATAAATTGCTTAGCTGTACAGTTGCATAAAGTTTGCTTTGCAATAATTACTCTTTTTTTTTGTGAACCACAATTTATTACAACTGATTTTAGAAATAGAAACTTCCATATGAAGGTAAGTCATGGATTGTTTATGCCAAAACATAAAATATTGCTCCACTTGAACACAAAATCAGAATAAAGCATCATGTAACCGGTTTTGTATTATATGCTATCTGCTGATATATGGAAAATTATGAAAACAATAATGTAACCTTCAGTCTTCTTTTTTCTGAAGTTCCAGAAATAGTAAGAAGTTGTAAGCAGAACCTTTGCTTCTTAAAGAAGTTTATACGTCCTCACATATCACATTTAGAAAATAAAAAGTCAGCAAATATACCTACCGCCAGCAGTGTGTAAACACTTTACAATTGGACAGTTGCTGAGTAGATACTTTTCATAACTTGAAGGTAGATTGAAATGGTTGCTCTGTGAAATTACTCAGTCATAAAAGTAAATGATTGAAATGACTTGTGGCCTCAAAACTTAGTGAAAGAAGGTGGTTGGAATCATTAAAAGACTTCTTATGATGCTTTGCATGTATTATCTTTTTTGTCAGTACTGTGTTAAATTTTTTCACAAATGTTTTTAATGCAAAGCATTACAGCAATTTATTTATTGTTTTGTCTGCTTTCCATGTAATATGTTGGGATATTGTTTTGTTCAGGTTTTCTTGTTCAAGTGCCCAAAAATGAAGTGGTTTGAGTATCATCTAAGAACAGAAATATGCTGATTTTGATTGTACTTGGAAAAGTCCTGAAAGAGCTGCAGTTTAGTTTTGAAATGACTTGTGTACTGGTCTCTCCAGCTGGATTTCAATTTCCGTGACACAAATCAGACAGTCGTTTTCATAAGACATCATCTCTTTTTCAAAGCAAAGTTTTGACACGTTGTGGGAGGCAAAGTGCAACTACAATGACCAGCCTTGAGAACATCAGCCACCAAAAAAGCATTTAAAACAGAAAAAAAGGTAACATATTTTAGTTCAGCAAATTTGTGTGGTTTTGATTGCGTGTATTTAACAAGTTGCAAAGTTTTGCAAGAAAAAGAATCTAAAATGTATCCAGTATATTTTCACTCTTAAATTCAGTGGTGATCAGAATTCGTAGCCATATTGCATGGCATCTTTGTGTGTTTCTGTTCTTGAAGAAATGTCAGCATGATCCAGTTTATTTTCTAATCTTTCAACAGGAGGTTTGACCAACATTTTGAAATTTTGATGAGTTCATCTATCTAATTGCTTGATGAGTCTTCTGCAGTTTGCTGCTTGTAACGTGAGTTTCTATAAAAGAGAGAATCCCAATGTGAGTTACATTTTGTTGGTGGTTTATAAATTTAATAGATACGTCCTTTTATAATATAGGCATCTAAAATACACCTAAAATGCATTAGCATAACTTTGTTGAGGTTTCCTAGATTTGCTGAAATCAGTGGAGAGATATTCATTTACTCCACCTCTAGTTCCAGTCTGACAGCTTACAGCTACTACTCCCTACCACTTACGGCCTCTGACTTGTAAAAGCAAAGGTTCATCTTTCTCCTCAAACCCTCCTAATATTTTTCAATAACAGCATAACCTTTTATTTGGACAAGAAATGTTGTTTCTTTCCCAGATAAGAAATGCAGCCATTTATGTTAGAATCTAGTGAATGAAAAAAAATCCTGATAGTGGATTGCAATACAATAGCATTTCTCAAAATCGGAGCTCCTCCTGGGCTGTAGGACCATTGTATATTTTTGTATGTAAGCAGTTCTGACTTGTTTCCCTTTTGAAATAGAACCCTTGAAAGATACAGCTGCAACTATGAAAATGCATGAGGAGTTTAGAGCCTTTGTGAGATTTCATTCATCTCCCTTTGACAAGACAGCAAGTTGTTTGTGAAAGACCTACATCAGATGCTTATGTTTATGCTATGCACTCCCATGGTAATAGGGTTCCCATTTTATTCCAAGGTTTAGGTTTTTCTTTCCTTTTACAGTCATCTTGAAGTTTCAATAGACAGGAAAAGTTCCTGTGAATATTCTATTCACTGAAATTTGAAATACAAAGTATGGACTATTTGGAGCAGTTTGCCTTTTCCCATAGGGGTGGAACAGCAGGACAATTACAGACAGTGAATTATAGTTTCAGTGGTAGAATGAGATGCTGTTGACATGAAAAGGAGAGTCATTCCCTGAAGTTTCCCCCCACAGTCTCACAGTGGGAGTCAGAAAATAATAAAAATTGCAGTTCCTATATAGAGATAAAGTATTAGGTGAATATGCACTCTTCTGCCCTACAATCCAGAGATCCCAACAACCTGGAGTCCCTGGAAGACTTATGAAAAGAGTACAAGCTAAAACAAAAAAAAAATTTCACTTTTGCTTCTTCATACCTAAAATTCTTGTCAATCCCGCTACTTGAGCCGCGTGCTGATCTCCAGGGCCTAGCACAAGAGAGCACAAGTGACACTGACCAAGCATAACAAAACACACAAGACAAGAAAACCAAAGCAATCACAGACACCGGGTAGTTATGAAATCAATAGGCAATTTGCTAAGTCTGGGAAAATACTCAGACAACCTTCCAGAATAAAAGCCAACATTTCAATAAATACATATCTGCATGAAAATAAGTACTGTGTCAGATCGAATTGAGCAAGCTGATAGAGTCATGTTAATTGTCTTCATTGTACACAAAGATTATTGACTAGCATCACCAAGTGAAAAAGTGGAAGAGACAACTGAAAAAAAACCAGCAGGAAACAAAAAGACATAGACACAATAATGACTTTCACTGAAGTCAGAAAGGATAGGAATATAATCCTGCACTTAAAAAGCTGCAAAGAAACCCAGTTAAGTCCTCAGGTAAGTTCAAATAATTTTTCAATGCTGCCTGGTTTTATGTTCTTAGACATTCCTCTAATTCCTCTGTCCCTTTCTGTAACCCAGAGTTAAGAGCTTCTAGAGTTGCCCATATACTGTGCCTATATATAAAGGGTAAGCTGAGGAAGTCTTTTTGCTTAAAGACATGCAATAAAGTGCCCTGGCAGGTTAGTTCTGCCTCTTGAAAAGAAAACCTGACTATGGGCTTTGTTTCCTTATCTGAAAGATACTAGAAAATGTGAATCCATTCTCCAGGAATGCTTAATTCCGTTTGTAAATACGTTGTCAACTGCTCATAGACAGATGTTTTGTTTTCTTTCTGCATCCTACATACAACTGTTTGATGTACTAGAGATCTTGGCCTTGTCATATTAAAGTATGACAGGCTAGTAGCCATCCAGATGATATGAAGGCTGTGGAAGTTTTAATTTCTTTCAAGTGCACTGTGAAAGTACCATGAAATCTCCTATTTGAGCCAGCTGTGAAGCTTCCAGAGGTTTCCTCTACAGCAAGTGCTGGGTTAAGATTAAAACTAGGCAAAATGCCTGAAGAGATACTGAATAGGTTTGATACAAATTACACTGTCCTGCTGGTTTGAAAATACACATTACTAGAATCATTAACCATAATCATCCTCAATTACAAGCACTGTAAGCACACATAGAGCAGACCAATAAATGAAGCCATTGTTTGCATGCAATGCCCGTAATTTACAAAGACATGGCTACCTCATCCACAGTTTGACACAAAGCTGCAATCTCCAACAGAATATTCTGAATTATTTTTAACTTCCAAAATTAATGCATCTTTAATGCCTACTTTTCTCCTAATTCTTACTAAGATAGTCAGTCTTGTTACGTCTCATTATCTTAGTTCGTATGAAAAATGCATTTTCAGTTTGGAGAAGACTCAGGGTGCTCTTTATGAATTCCTGTATGCAGCCAGCAGGGCTCACCACTCCAAAAGTTTTCTCTGAGAGAATCTTTCATTAAGTAACATTGTTGACAGGTTTCCACAGTCAAAACAGCAACTGGAAAAGGTACAGACTATGATAATAACAGAATGCAAGATCTTATTAATAGACTTGTCATTCTTTTTGGGTCACCTCCTACAGTATTACAGTCTTCCTACCAGTACTGCATGTGTGCAATGCTTACAGCATGTACAGCTCATGTCCAGATGGAGAACAAAGTTAGAGTAGGTTTTAATAATGTATGATCTGTTGTACGGTGCCAGTAAGTAATGTTATATTGGGTGCTATTACAGTAATCTTTAAATTGTCTCCTACTACTTTCTCTAATGAAATGACAGTTTTGAGAACACAATTTGTTATGGTAATGGGAGGTATTAAAAAACCCTCCTGGTTTCATTGGGTTATGTAAATATATCTTTTGTACTTGCATATAATATACATTACTGCAGGTAGGGCTGATAACACTACCTATTATTAGAGCTGCCAGGTATTTTATAATAGAAGGGCTTATTTTCAGTTGCTCATAGCTTTACAAATTTTACATATTTGGGTTAACATTTCTTATGCTTTGTCTGCCTCAAGATCAGAGCATTTTTCCCTGTTTGGTGAAAATTTTGCTTAAATGTTTTAGTTGCTTCAAGAGGTGGATTAACGATGTTAATTCAGTCTTCTGCCTATCTTAAAGCAAAGGTACTTTCATGTTCCCTCATGCCTTTTTGAAAACAAGACTTGAAGACCTGACTTTGGGGTCAGGTGTGCACATTTTGTTATCCCTGTGGAAAATCATCAAAGGTTAGCCAATTTATAAGGCTTTTAAAATAGCAATTTGAACTGAGTTGGAGAAAATCTAAGATCGCGGCAGGTAGCATACTCCAAGGAACCTACACTGACTATGTCAAATGATGACATTTTCCCAAAACTGAGGTTACAAACTCCTACAGGGCTGTCTTTGACCTTTTCTGAGCTCCGGAACATCTACCTGGCTTTCACGATATGCTGGTGAGCAATGCTTTTTACGCTATCCCAGATGTGCTGAGTTTGGAGAGCATTGACCCAAGCTCTGATATGGATAGTTGCCTAGCTATTGTTGTCTGCTCAGTTAGAAGGAAGTGGAGGAAGGTGAAGCAGAGACATCGTGTTGCCTCTGAAAGCCAAAGCCATGTAGTACTGCTGTTTGGAGGGGAGGTCAGCTCTGGTTCTCTCTTTGTCTATGTACATAATCTTCCCGCAGTGAAAGTCTTCCATGGACGCAAACAGGCATGCTATGTAGCATGGCCAGCTCAGTAAGTGAAGTCTCAGTGTGGTGACAACTTTCTAATGAGACACATCATATGTGAGAACAGAGGAGCTCCAGAGCAGGGAGCACAGCATCATGGTCACTCTTGTGCTGATCTGTGGGAAGCAGCTTTTGGATCACAGACGCTTACCAGCCAGCTGCCTAAGGAGGTGCGCAGGGGAGAGTCAGCGATGCTCACTGCTCCTGAATTTTGCTCTCAGAATCTTTCACTATGTTAAAAAAAAGTTCTCTAAGTCCAGTCTGAACTTGGCATTTGGCCGTGAGGATCCTCTTCAGCAGAAACTTACAGACTGGTAGTGCAGGATTCCTGAGTCTCATGACACATTTGGGAGCTCTCTGAGTTATTCTTTCTGTCTTTAAGAGGAAGTTATGACAACGAGCTGAAACTAGCTCAGCACAATTTGATACAGTTGGGAGCTTTTTAAATAACTCTTTCCAACAAGCTTTTGGGAACATATTAAAGGACTTTTGGCCATCAGCATAGCTGTTTCTGAATTTAGCAAGTAGTTACTGTAAACAGGAAATTTAAGCTCCACATTCTTTTTAGCTTTACATCATCACTGAACAGATTTCAACATAATAATCGTGTTATTTATTGCTTGGTCAGAGTTAGGATTAGTTTGGCACCACAGAAGGGATAGCCGAGAATATGAGATGCAGTTACAAATTACTTCCAGGAGCTCTTTGAAAGTTAATAGTGCTTAAATTGTATCAGGAATACATCATTTAATTTTGGGTTGTGAGTGGGGCAACAGTATATGGCAGGATTTATCTTCTGAAAAAAAAATTGGAGTTACTGTTGTTCTTGACTCTGCTGGCTAGTTACAGAATAATTTCTGATTTCACTCTAAACCTGCAGAATATTGCATCCTGGACGTTCAGAATATTCCCAAGGTCACCAGTAAATTTGCCTCAGAGCGGAGTTCTTGATCTTTATTCAAACATAGACTAGTTTTAGCTAGATTAAAAATATCAGATTTTCTATTAAACTGTGTAAACTCTCCTTTAACTTAACCTTGGTAGCTCACGTTATCTTGCAAATAAATATTAATTCCTCTGGGAATTAAAGAGGAAGACGGAAAGACTGTCAGTACCACAATGTCTGTCTAGGTCCTGAAATAAATCTCTTGTTGTCATAATCTGGTTAGGTTAGCTCTGTAGTTCTGTTAAGATAAGCCTTTTGAAATTTCAGTTCTCCACTAAAAATGGACAAAAATGGTGAGACTAAATTATTCTATTATTTTCAAAGGTATTACACTAACTAAGTGAGCATGCAGAATCTAACAGTTTGAGATCAAAACAACAACAAGAAGATCAATCTGCCAATGCAACAAACCTACTAATGTGTAAGCAAAAGGTACCTAGAATAAACTCTGACTCTTCCTGGGTTACATTAGTAGCTGTGTAGAGCGTACACTAAACTCTCAGCTCTCAGTTCCCCTAAAACTATACCTAAGAGTGGTAGTGCTACTCCCCTACTGCCCAGAAATCAGTATTATTTGGCACTCATATAGAGTATATAGATGTGTGGTTTGGAGGTCTTGAGAATCTACAAAGACCCCAGATGAGATCTTACTTTGAACAATATTGGAAAGATCAGTATGGATTTAAAGATAAAGATGATATTTGCCTTTTAACTAACTGTTTAATGTGGTATAGGGAAAACTGTGTTTGTTTTACTAGGCTCTGCATTACAATATTTGTAATAAGCTTGTTTAAGTTCAATTTACGGATCAAACTTCTCTCATGACACAGTTGGGAGTAGTGTACAAAAAAAGTTACACCATTTTCTGCAAATATTTGCCAAGGACATACAAAAGTACTACTGCCAAGCTTGCATGCTTTTTTATTAATGGCTATCGTGCCCCTGCCAGGCATCTCTGGAGCTAAAAACTTTTTGTCATACAGCTCAAAAAAAAAAATGCTTGGCTGTAGCTTTGCTGAGAGGGATGACATCTCTTGGATGGCTCTCTAGGCACCAATGGCTACAGGTGAGGGCACAGAGACACAGTCACTATCAGAAGGGAGTGGGTGGCATAGTTAACAAAAGGGGCTTAGCTGAACGAACTGAAAAACCAAGCGCTTAGCTGTGCTAAGGGGAAAAGAATCTATTAAGGAAATGGATGCTGGACTGTGCAGATCATGATATCCTTGTGAAATTAAATCCGTAATCGTGAAGAATGAGTTGCAAAAGGCTCAATATGTCTAAATCCTTTTCTGAAATGCTGTCCTGTAAACTTCTTGACTTTGCAACACTGACCAGGAAATATTGCATGCAAAGGCATTCCCACAATCTTCTAATGTTTCCTGCTTTCAAAAGCAATGAAAATATTATAAATATATGAGTACTTTTGCTCTGAGATCAGAATGTAGGAGGTGTCTGAAGTTAATTTATTTCAATTTTGTCCAATATTTCAATCTCAAAGTTGGAGCCAATTTTCTTATCAATTTCTAGCTTGTCTGTATTTGTTCTACCACACAGAATCTACAAGACCTGATCAGAAGGTATAGGGTTTTTTTTCCTAATAAATTAAATTTTTTTTTCAAAGTGGCTTTTAAAAAATAGCGATAAAAAAGTTTGTTTGTTTGTTTTTTAAAGAAAGTTTAAACCTAAACTTCAAACTAATCAATTAAATTAAGTATTCATTTGGAAAATGTTGACATAAGATCCCAATCATTAGTCCAAGGCCACAAAGTTTTCAAGTGTCTTGTTCTTCACCAGTGAATAGAGCTGTGATACAGCTTTAGGGTTCTGTGGGCTGTGATTCTCTTCAAATCCATGTCTTAAGTCCCAGATAATTCAGTGAAAGGAAGATTCCCAGGGCTTCTAGGATTTTTATTTTGGAAGAAAAATTCTCAGGTTTTCTTACCTTCCTGGAAATACTTGGTTCATAAACACTGAGATTCAGCATTGTGGGAGTATTTCAGAGTTATGTCTGCCCATTCAGCAGCCACCAGACAGTTACAATAATGGTTGTGCTTTGTTGGCAGAACCACAGAATCATAATTCCATGTTCATTACATTCAAGAACAAACATTCCTTTGCCTGGGAGTTTATCTTTTTCTGAAAAAAAAAAACATATAGCATGGAAAAAAATTATAACTACCAATCAAAAATGTATTTTTATTTCTTATGGAAATATGGTAGATTATGTAAGTAAGGTAACCAATTCTAGTAGAGATAGAAATCAGGTCTTTTCATTTCTGTTATCTTACAAACTGTACAGAAAGGATCTCATTACCTCATGAAAAATAGGTTCAGAATGATTCCTAAAAACAATGGTCAATTTTAGCTTCATTAAATTTCTGAAGGATATTTTTATATCAGAACAAGAGGAAAAATGAAAAATTGTCCAGTGTGTTTTAGAATGTAAACATTTAGACCATGTGATGCTCTCTCCAAGGAAATGATGGAGGCCCTATCGCTCAAGTTCTTTGCAAATAGAATTAAGAAAGAGGAGAATACACTGTAGGGATAAATTGTGCAAAAGGCAGCTGGAAATAATGAAGGCTGCTCCTTTAATTCTAATTCTATTACTGGAAAGTTAATGCAACAGGAAGAGCAAGTCTTCTTTTAAAGAGGAACTTTTAATGAGGTTGAACATCTGAAAGGCATATCCAGATGTACAGATTAAACTGATCGCACAGCTATCAAAAGACAAATATGTGTGGGTAGTACAAATTTCCTCCTGCTCAGAGGCGTGTTAATTCCATTCAGTCTCCATGCACTGTCCCTGCCAAATATTCTCCATTATTTATAGTCGTTTTGCTTTTTTCCTAAATTTTTCTATGGATAAACAGTATATATTATTATTACTAGCTATGCATGCGTCGTAAGTCTGTTCTCATAATTTCAATAAAATTGGAACAAGCAGAATGTGTTGTAAAGATAATTAATGGTACTAGAATATGTATGAAAATAGGCAGGAGGAAAAGAGAAACTCTGTTAATGTCCCATAGACCCAGAGCATGCTTACAAGTGCTGGAATCACAACAAAACCTTCAAACAAATCTCGTATCTTCTTAGCCACCTCAAAAAGATACAAATCTATGGGAAATCACCTTCACTAGTTCATATGCTCAAGGAAATATTTGTATTCTTTTGTATTTCTCAGCAAATGGCAAGCTTGCATGTAATTTGCCCTGAGGTTAACATCAAGCATTCCCAGAAACAGATTAGAAAGATATTTTTTTTTTTTTCAATATGGGTATGATCTGGGATTAGCAAAGAAAGGATCAAGAAGTTAGAAACCTCACTGATTTATTTCTTTCTGAACTAAACCTATGAATAACCATGCCAAGGGAATTTTCTTCTCTCTGAGCTACTGTAAAAATGACTTATCCAATCTCAGTTTATTGGCTAAGCCAAGTCTCATCTTCTGATGGTAACACAATGGTATCCTCACTATCTGACATCTAGATAATTATACCATGCTTATTATTGGCTGCTATGAAAAAAACATTCATGAGAGATCAGCCCAGATTTCAGCAAGCTTTTCTGGAGCAAACTACAAAGCATACAGACATAACTAAATATTTCTACAAGCAGCTCCATAATTATGACTGGCAGTGAAGAAGTAATCAATCAGCAGCACAGTCACATAGAATTAAGAGACACAAATGAGTAGAGAATAGGAGACATGAGCTGACAAAATTCTGTATTTCCTACTTCCAAGACCTATTGTATACTGTGGTTATATCTTTCATTAAAATGCCTCTGAACTAATAGGTGGGCTAGCGTAATGCAATCAGCTGGCTTTTTTATCAGTTTGGAGAAAGCAGGAAAGAGCATAAAAGGGGACTTTAAGTTTGCAGTTTAATAACTGGGTTTATTAAACATTCAGCACATCAAACAAAGATGGAGCAGAGTTCAAACTGACACCATAGACGTAGGAAAGGATCTGAAAAACAAGTTGCACACCCATGATAGGGGTTGAACAACAACTCTAGTTTCTTTCTGATGTCCCTTATAAAGTTGATATACTGGAATTATGGTTGCAGCCCCTGTACTGAGCCACAAGATGCAAACTGCCTATTACCTGGTCCTATGTTATCACTCCACATTAGAGCGAGGGCTCTAACCTACAACAAGTGTTGAATGCCTTTTACATAGTTGCTCCATCAACACCTTCTCCATTTTCTTTGTTTTAGTTGTAGTAAACACTTAAGTGGTCTAAATATTTTTGCAGTTTCATCCCCTTATGTGTATGTTTGATACAAAATATGTAATCCAAGAAAGACTGAGCAAGAAAGATTTCTTTTTCTCTAAACAATTATGGCTTCCATCTCTTATTTAATGCTCTAAAAGTCTTAATCTCATTTTTCCCCAAAGAAATAGTGATTGTAATCCTATGCCTAATCTATTTTTGGGCAGAGTAAAGTTTCTATAAATACATTGATCCTTTTTTTTTTTAAAGTCGCATTTGCCACCAGGTAACATGCAGTCATTAGGAGGCTGTCGCCAACTTAGACTTCTCATATTAGTTGAGACTTTCTTTCCTAGCAGTGGGATGTTCTGTCATTTTGAAAGGATTACCCTGAATTATAATTCAGTGTCAGTGTATCCAAAGCTATAAAACCTTCTAAGCGATGGATCTCTGTAAATCTTCTCTCTTTTTTTTTTTTTTTTTTTTTTTTCTCTTTTCCATTCTGTATTGTCCAGTTGTCAGTCAAGACAGTCCAGGTTCTTTTGGTACATATGAACCTGACTCTGAAACCCTCTTGCAAAGATCAGACAGAATTTTCTAGTAAATTCACTATGGGACTGTAAAGTTCATTTAGGCTTATAATTTGCTGCTTGAGAAATTATAGTAGAGTGGTTGTATTAGAGTCCATGCTTCTCAAAAGCTACAGTTTATAAGTCAGAGATAATCATTATTTACCTACCTTTGAAGAAAAAAAGTAGCTACAAGATCAAAATAGATAACACTGCCAATGACATTGGGAGTACTCGAAAGTGATGATCAAGGCTTGCATTTGTGTCTGAATGAGTTAGGTCTCGGGACATATTGCTCCCATGGAATAGGATTGCATCTAAGTAAGTTTCCCCTGTATACCTCATGCTTTTTAAATCCCAGATAGATTTACCTTTCTGTGTCTGTGAGATTTATGATGACCCTGTAAATCACAACAGAGTTTCTGCATGCCATGGCTCACAGGTGTCAGCGTTTCAGCTCACTGGTTTGGCAAATCCAACAGAGGCCTCTGTTACAAAATAAGCAACTGGTAGGAGGGTAACATGTGCCCCATAAGACCAACCACCATATAATCTGTATTCGCCTATTGCACGTTTTTTGGATCTTATGACCTTCTCCTCAGTGGATTACACTTTTTTCAAAACTCCCCTGAAAACAACAAAGGACAATTGCTATCAGAAAGTGGCCCTCTTCCCCTTTCCATAACTGTAAAGTTCCCTCTGTCTTCAAATGAGAAGACAACTTGACCTCTCCTCTTCTGATACAGTGTTATGGTGTTTGGGTCTTCTTTTCTTTCTGGAAGGTGTGGGGGCAGAGAGAGAGGGAGGAAGAAAGAAAGAAAGAAAGAAAGAAAGAAAGAAAGAAGAAAGAAAGAAAGAAGGAAGGAAGGAAGGAAGGAAGGAAGGAAGGAAGGAAGGAAGGAAGGAAG